>NC_063212.1:13233357-13564527 GCF_017589495.1 Alosa alosa
CTAACAACTTAACCAAAAGCACACCAAAAATGCAAAACGATAAAAAATACCTTGAAGTGCTCCACCTCTGCTAGGCAGTTCTGCCAGATGTTTTCATAGTAGCTCTGCAATTTCTTAATTGTGTCAATATGCATGCAGTCTGTGGAGGAACATATAGTTATAAGGCAATATTAAATAAATAAATAAATAAATAAATAAATAACAAAACCTTACAATATTTGTATGCTATGGTAATGTTAGGGTAAGGTTCAGACCTATTTTATCATTTACTGCAGATAAATTGGAATACCACGCCGTTATCAAGGACTTGGAGCAATTTGGTGGTGTCAAAGTTCTGCAAAACACGGCAATGAAAGTTGTTTCAGTAAAACATTTGATGTGGTGTACGGTGCTTCACGGCTCCCACACACAGTTGCGTTCCGTCAACGCATGCCAGTGGGTGTTCCCGACGGTAGCTATGCAAATCCGCAAAGCATTCTGGGAAGGCTGCGCTTCATTTGAAAAAATGACAAATTGCTGGCCGATGCCCATCTTTATGCAAATGAATCCGTTGAATGCGTCGCGACTATCCAATGAAAGCACAAGGTTGTAGGTCCTTTGTTCTACCACAACGTTCTGCTTACAAGACAAATAAATGTTTTAACGATCTCTTCCACGACCACCTAGTAGTCCATAAAACAAACAAACAAAGTATTTGGAGAAATATATTGACTGTTGGTGTTTCTGGTGAGGATTTGAGATTGCATTGAGTAGTTTAAATAAAACAAGATTTCGAAATGGCTTGCATAGTTTGTATTAAGGGGCAGGCAGCTACCGGATCGTTAGGAAAGATTAGATGAATGAGATCATTTATGTTTGGGTCTTTTTTTGGCCTGAAATCGCTGATACAACCTTTAATGTCATTACATTGGTGGTGTGTAAGTCTAATTGACTGCCTGCCACTTTAAGGACGTGAGCGTAGCCTTATGACCCTTTCCATTAGACTCGTAAATCATCGTACGCCCACCCGTACAACATGTACGAATTAGTTGCTAGCGCGAACGCTGGGGTTTGTAGTCTTTTTGGGAAGAACATGGATGCCACCAGGGCAGCAGCTGTCTCGTTGGTGCTGGACATTGGTCTAGATTTTAAACGAAACGCCCACACACGACTGGACGAGGGGAGGCAGAGACACCATGCGTATGTCGTGTAGTACTAGTGGATCAGCACTGTTACACACAGTTGCGTGCAGTGCAGTGCAGTGCTGGAGACGCATCTCATTCACTTAACATGGGCTTACGTCATCCGTTGCTGAATTGAATTGTGGGTCTGTTGTGTTGCGTTGCGCCCGTCGCCCAAGTCAAAAAGTTAAACTTCTGCTGCACCGATAGAGACCAACAGAAGGCACCAGCCAATCGAATTACGGTTTTAGGCCTACTTCAAGGCATTTGCATAGTAGGCTACACACCCCTGCCCGTCGGGAACACCCACTGGCATGCGGTAACGGAACGCAATGTGTGTAAGCACGGTAGCGTATCACATTGTTTGAAAGTCACGTCAATTATACACTCTTACTTGATTGCCTGTAGGACAGAGGCCCTCTCCTTATTGTACTGTGCCTGTGACTCCTGCAAAATCTCCAATGTGGCCACAATGTCCTTAGAGCGCTTTAAGTCTGGATTGTTCATAAGATCCCTGAATATGGAGAAAAATGGTAAATATTCCAACAATAATATTATACAATAACAATATTGTGAAAACTGGGATTAAAGGGATTTTTAAAAAAATAAGCCAGAGTGAGTGGACTGTAATCAGGGTTATTTTACTTGCAAAACAATAGTGTGTGCAATACAGATACATTTCTTCAGTTCTAAGCTCGACTTTTTGACTTGGCTTTAACATTTTAGTTTGGACATTGTTATATTAGACTATCATTCTCTTATTGTCTCTGTGTTGATAGAAGCTAAGAACAATACATATATTTATGATTATAACAATATTTAGGCATATTATTTATTAACATGCATTTCTGATGGAATATCAATAATGTAATAGCCATTCATTAGCGTTAAAATACAGTAGCCAATTCGAGTATTTGCATATTTCTTTGCAACTCAGGCAATAACTAAACTTGCTTAGAGTAGGCTACCATAAGGAAATGAAACAGAGCCTGTAGGCTTGGCTTGACTCAAAATTTGATTTGAATTTGATACTTGTTCTTGATACTTGTTCATGTTCTTGTGTCAGTGCCACTTTTCAGTGATTTTACACAGAAATGTCAATAGAATTTTGTTGTTTTGTGACAAACTTACTTGAATCTCTGGACTGCAGCAAGGACCTTGATTCTTTTCCAGTCTTTCAGTTTGTCCTCCCATCGAAACCGATGGAGTGCCTCTTTCTGCAGGTCCTCCTCCATCAGGTTCAACATCAGTTTGGCCACAGCCCTTCTATTAGACAGCACTGCCTGATTTATCATCTGAGGAGTACATAGAAAGATCTACCTGTGTTAAGTTGAACTTAAACTTCACATTGTGAAAAGAACAGTCTACATATGGCATAATTTGATGTGCATAACTAAAGTGACTGCTACTACTTAGCTTTACATATTCCAGGATTCAAGATATGTATGTCATATGTGTGATTATACAAGTAAAACAACAGTGGAATGAGGGTTGCAACAACTATGTAAAAAATAAGAAAAACTATGTTAGTTTAGGTGCTGAATGGTCATTTAAAGTGGTCATAGCCCTTATGGCCTGGTGGAAGAAGCTCATTCTCGGTCTCTCAGGTCCCTGGCCCGGTTTCCCAATAACGATGGATACACACACTTACAAGGTTTTTCTACGATTCATCTTAAGATTGTTTGTTTGTTTCCCGAACATGGTTGTAGCGTGAACACACGTGCACTGCTCTTAAGATGATCTTAAGGGGAGCTGTCCAAGTTAATAGTTCTGAAATATCCTCCAATTTGATAATGTCAGGTGACCGCACGTCACAGCTACTTAAACTTCGGATTTAGCCTAGGCTACATTAGGCTAATTCACTTCAATACGAAAATAGAAAAACTTTGGCATCTGCATGTAAACATCCCCAGCAGGCTATATACCACACAGAGACATAAATATTAATTATTTAAGATTAGATTGTTGCACTGTTTTCATGTCTGTTGCATGATGTATGGCTATTCAGCACATCTGCCGTGTCTGTTCTTTGCTACTTGTGAGTGTGAGTGCCCCACTGTGTGTGTTGCCTCCATAGTGGTTTGGGGTGTCACTGAAGAAGACGTTTGGAGATGAGAAAGAGGTTGAGTATTGTGAGGAAATGTGTAGCTTAAATAACATAGGCTTAGGTTTTTTACACAGCACAGACTAAACCACATGTTCGTTTCTTTGCTTTTACCTCATAAGTGTAATAAAAGACAGCCTACACTTTGACAAAGATAATTGCAAACTATTCTGGCAACGTCTCATTTCATACATTTTCATCCATTTTAATCACATTATTAAGCATGCTATTTTGTACGCTAAAATCTGATTACCGGTACTCAGGATCACTTGTAGATCTATGAGTGTTTTCATGACGCTTAATGTTTTCATTAAGCAACTATGGTTTCGGGAAACAGTCCGCAAATCTTCGTAAGAGGGACTTTACAACCTTCTTAGGCTTATGATGCTTTCGGGAAAGCAGGCCCTGGCCCTTAAGGATCAGAGACATTATGTACAGCCACTGAAACAGTCTAAACTGAATAAAGTAAAGGCTACATACCATGGCTTCACTGTCCATTAGTCGATGAACATCACAAGGCAAGACATAGCTGAATTTTTCAAGTTCTGAGTGTATTTTCTGAGCAATGTTGAAATCTGGACAAAAAAAAAAAAAAAAAAAAAAATCTTTATTATCATGGTAATAATAAGGACAGAGCTGATAGGAACCTACTTATTCATGTTTTCATCATACCACAGCTGTTCTCTCTGAAATTAGTTTTTCAAGATTTTCATCTAGTTTCCTAATCCACTCCCTCCTGTTGGCTGATTCCTGGCTGACCAAGTCCCAGAGCATATGAAAGTCCTGCAAAAATAGTGTTAGACCTCACTCAGTTTATAAAAATGTGTATTTGTGTGTCTTGTTTCCAGTGAACAACCTCTTATATGACTTTATTCTTCATAAAATCTGATAACTTAATTTTCAAGTATGTTAACATAACTACAAACACATATGGGTTATTTTTCAGTTGAATCACTTCAACATCACCACTGAGAGGCAAGGCAGTAAAATTCACTGAACCCTATTTAACTTTCCAATTTTAAAGAGAAATGTGCAATGATGGACCCGCATCATTGGTTATATCAGTAGGCTATAAAGGTAGGTGCAGTTGAGCTCCTCCCTTTCCCCTTTACTGTGATCGGTCATGGTTAGCTTGGATAATTCTAATTGACTACCTACAGGGGCAGCCGTGGCCTACTGGTTAGCGCTTCGGACTTGTAACCGGAGGGTTGCCGGTTCGAACCCCGACCAGTACGCACGGCTGAAGTGCCCTTGAGCAAGGCACCTAACCCTTCAGTGCTCCCTGAGCGCCGCTGTTGTTGCAGGCAGCTCACTGCGCCGGGATTAGCGTGTACTTCACCTCACTGTCTGTTCACTGTGCACACTCAGCAAGCTGAGTGTGTTTCACTAATTCACGGATTGGGATAAATGCGGAGACCAAATTTCCCTCACGGGATCAAAAGAGTAAACTCATATTATACTTACATGGACTCTCCTAAGGATACTAAAGGATACTAAAGAATCTCCTAAGGAATCTCCTAGCCTTCAGCTACTGGAAAGAGGACTCTGTAGTCTGTCCAATATGCAGATTTTATATCATTACAATAAAATAACTCTAAGACTATGAATTGATGGATTTCCTCTTTTCAATACCATTCTTAGTCAAAAAACATCTATACAAAATGTATATAATAAACATCATATACTTGATTACCTGGTTGCTAAAGCTTTCAGAATCGGATGCACTATCAAGCTTTCCCATGAGACTCTCAACAATGTCATCATATTTTACAAGCTGAGACATAGTATTCTCTGCTTGTTGTTTGATGCAGAGTTCATATTTCTGAAAAGCACAGCATGAAAATGTACTCACAAATGTAATCACTGTCCAGCATTTAAACATACAGTTGTAAACAATATGAAGAGAGTAACATCATGAATGTCTTCCATTTAAAAAAAATAGGATGGCTTAAATAACACAATCCATACCACACTTATCGCAGAAAGATCCTGATGCAACTGAGCAACAGCCTCTGTGTGATCCTTTAGTTTTTTCTTCCTGAGGCGTTCAATAATATCTGAACCCTTTACCTCAGCATCTGTGAACATTTTGTCATAATTATGAACAAATTATTTATTTTTTAAAAGTCAACCTATCTGAGATGTCAACATATACAAATTGACAACATGATTATGAGAGGTGAAATGAGAAATGAACAACATTTCAGAGGACACAATGGGCCTCATACATCAATATACTCTTATTTTCTATTAACTTTTCTCTTAATACTGTTTGAAGACAAAACATGAGAGAAACCGTGTGCTAAATTGTTTACTGTCAGGACAGCTAGAAAGTTTGATAAATGTCAAGATACTGAATTAGATGACTGACATTTGCTTTTGGAGGAGAGTAGATTTAACAAGCCTTTTTCACACACAAAAAAAACAAACAAACAAAAAAACAGAAATATGTCAATGTTGGGCAAACCAATTTCCACATTGGCAATCAATTTTAGCAATCCAATCCAAAAAAGAGATTTCAGAAAAAAAACAAATTGAGAAAACTCTGATCCTGCTACTTTTATCATCAGTTACATCATCACCAGTGACCCTGCTATATTTGCAGACATTTTGCACCATGATTACCTCCACCATGTTTGACAAGTGAGGTTGTATGCTTTGGATCATAAGCTCATTCAACACACTTGGAACGATTACAAGACCTTTTATCTGCATGCCAATCCCTTAATGTTATCTTTCAAAAATGTTGTTGGGAGTTATTAGGCCCAAGTAGGTGCAAATCTTATTTGCTTATCTGGGCGTACCTGACTTCACCATGCAGAGTCAAGGCCTTGCAGGGCTACATATAAGCAAGGCCTTGCAGGGCTACATATAAGCATGTCATCGACTGAAAATCTCTTATTGGTGCTATGTGGAGTTCTGTGGGATTCGAATAGTCTTGAACGTACCAACACATTACTCTTACAATGAAGTGCATTTTATTAATACAATACCATACATGGTACAAAGAGGTGTTACAAGAAAATCGGCCCAGTGCTAACTGGCTTACCTGCTAATTTATCTGGGGAACAGTATGGGTGTTTTTGATGTTAACATTATGTCAAAACAGTTGTTTCCTCACATTCTATTGATATTCAACTCCACATAGCACCTTAAAGGTGCTTTAAGCGATGCTGGGTAACGTCACTTCTGTTGACTTTCAAACAAAACAGAGAGCCAGCTTGCTACTTCCTCCCTCCCCCTCCCTCCCGTGCAATTGAAACTCTCCTAAACGCACATCTCATCTGTGATCTGCTAGAACAGTTTGTTAGGTTTTTATGGGCTAGGTTTGCCCAGGTTGTTTTTGTTGCCATTTTTGGAGCCTGGGCTGTCCACAGAGATCACGTTTTTTTACAGAGTATTCAGGACACAGACAGCTAGCGGTTGGTTAGGTGATATTTGCAGTAAGTGACATAAAATGTTTTAGCCTAAAAACGCATGCCATCGCTTAGAGCAACTTTAAAAAGATGACAAAACCTACATGTATATAGACACACACTGCTAGCAGTGGTCATGTTGAACAAAGAAACATAGATATGCAAACAGAAAGATCTGAGAACATACCAACATTATCTGGTAGACCACGGATCTCCTTTATCATTTGATGATTTTTGTGTATTGTCGTGCCACCTGAGAATGGCTGTGCCCTAAGAAAAAAAAAGACAGCATAACATTTAAATAAAGGAAGTTAAAACAGACAAAAGGTCATATTTGTCACAGGGATATTTCCACAAACAGGTATCTCTGGTGAATCAGACAATGGTGATGACTTTCAAGAGTTTTGAATGTTTTTGCAAGGTGCTGAGATGAGATGTTGTATCCATAGTACAAACTAATTATGGTGACAGAGACCATGTGAAGGCTATGACTTAGCCTACTGTTGGTACTTATTCTAGCTAAATACATCACATCATATTCAACTAGTTATATCTGCTTACCGTTAGGAAGAGAGAATTCATATCATCATCAATAAGGGTAAATAAAATCATAAGCATGTTGGAGAAACATTCTGAAATGAATGGGCCTCATGAAAGGCATTTGTAGGCAAAGAAACTTGTCAGTGAATAAGTGTATACAATATCAATTTTGTAGATGGCTATTGTAGCTGGAAATGCTGCATTAATAATTGAGCATTCATTCATTCAGAAACGTAAGGCTATTGGTCAGATATAACATGGTGTATCTGTGAACTCAATAAGTTCGTCATCATAGATATTTCACCGTGCAGTGGTGTCTTCGGACCACGTCGAACATTCCGTCTCAACCCTGGTCCGCAGCGCTCCAGGGTGGACCTCTTGACCCTCTTGGCCATCACAATTCAGGTAAAATCCTCCACTGGCAGCACGTTTGCTTCGTCCATCATGAAGAGACAAAGACAGCTGGACCTACAACATTTGTGGAGATTGGTGTAATGTCAGACTTTCTCTCAAACTTTTGTAAATGTAAGGTCACCTAAACTCTTTTGTTCAACTGAATTCACAAAAATATCCAGTGTCAAATAATTATCAAATTCTAATATCTGAAGTTGCTTAATTATAGTATGTTTTGTTCATTCATGGATGGGAACATTTCCTGTCCTGGCTACAGGAACAAGCAGACAAGTTCAAATGACAAGTTCTTAATGTGTTCAAGTACAACATGAAAAACAGAATTTTGAATTAAAATAATTAAAATAGCCCCACATCACTGCATACCCTTCACCATATCTAGAAATTGGCATGGGGTGCTTTCCATTAGATCATCTCTCAATGCAGATCAAACCAGCTATTAAGCTAACTGAAATAAAACCATGCCAATCTCTAGGTATGGTGAAGGGTGGGGCTATATTAATTCCAAAGGCCAAGGGAAATTTATCAGGATCCATAGTATCCTGAATCCATGAAATAACTGGACATTAAAAATAAAAATCTGCCTGCCTCAATGGGAATTTACCATAGGGGGTTCCCTACTTATTCCCAATGTATTTTAAATAATAACATGTATTTATTTATGATTCATGATTCATTCACAAAGATAATTGGTGTCCTTAAAGGTTGGATTTTTCCTCATTTTTTAATTAAGGCATTAAGATCAATTTCCAAAAGATTTTTATTCCTTTTTTTAGTCAACTTAAGCATGGGTTCTTAACTTAAGCACAGCACTGTATAGGCAGTGGGAAGCTTGGAAGCTCTAAAATGTGCGAGACCTCTCCTGTGAAGTAAAATTGAATAAACCAATCACTTGCAACCAGTGTGAAGATTCTGATCTATCTTTGATTAATTAACTACGGCCTGACTGTCTACAAAATACGCTGTCAAGCTCGCACCCTTAGGGTGTTTGTTAAAATATTTCAAAAGCTAAAATGTTTTTTTATGTGTATGTCTGTGTGTATGCTTTTTGAATTACTGACGCGTTTCAGAATTTACTCACACTCATGCTTGATGATGTCATGTCATGACTTGTGATAAGTCATTACATCACTGTGCTATCAAATACCTGTTTTTCAGTGATTAAAATCTCTAAATCCAAAATACTAGCACAATTCAATGACTGGTATTGTATGAATGATGTGTTTCTAATATAAGATCTTTCTGCATGCTTAAGTAATGACATCACAATAATGCTGCTATTATGACATCATGCTTATTCTACCTTGTAAGTGCAGAGGACCAAAATACAAAATCACTTCAGAATACATACATACAGCACAGGGCCCACTTCCCCGAAAGCATCTTAAGCCTAAGAGCATCGTAAAGTCCCTCTTACGAACGTCTTAAGATTTGCCGACTGTTTCCTGAAACCATCGTAGCTTAAGAGCGTCGTGAAAACACTCGTAGATCTACGAGTGCTCCAGAGTACTCGTTACCGGCTAAGAGCGTCTTAACAGTACTTCTCACTGAGGTCACCAACAGGACATACAGAGGAATTACAATTTAGAATACATAATCCAACTTACGTTCCCATTCTTTATTGTGTTTACCTGTGATGAATCAGATTTTAGCGTGCAAAATAGCCTACATTTAATGGTCATAATAATGTGATGAAAAGCAGACAAAAATGCAATCAAGTTATTAAACGAGACGTTGCCAGAATAGTTTGACATTATCTTTGCTAAGTGAAGGCTATATTTTATTAGGCCTATGAGGTAAAAAGCAGAGAAAGCAACATGTGGTTTAGTCTGTAGCCTACTGCATCAAAATCTAAGCCTACACATTTCCTCTCTTTCTTACTCGACTTCTTTCTTATCTTCAAACGTGTTCTTGACACCGCGAAAAATTATTGCATGGTGCAACAATCTAATCTTAAAATAATTACAATTATTTATGTCTCTGTGTGGTATATAACCTACTTGGGATACTTACATGCAGATGTCAAAGTGTTTCTATTTTCGTATTGATGTGAATTATTGTGTAGATCCGAAGTTTAAATGGTAGGCCTATAGCTGTGACGTGCAGTCACCTGACATCACCGTCAAATCAGAGGATATTTCAGAACTATTAACGTGGACAGCTCCCCTTAAGAGCATCTTAAGAGCAGTGCACGCGTTCACCCTTCTGAGCATGTTCGGGAAACAGTCGGAAAAACCAAACGAATGATCGTAAGATGAATCGTAGAAAACCCTCGTAAGAGCGTGTCTCCTTCGTTATCGGGAAACTGGGCCCAGGTAAGTAGCTTCATTAGCTCTCTTCAAAATGTATTTAATTCATTTTAATTACATTTAGCAGCATTGTCAAACATTATACTGTTTTGAAATTTGACAGAATTAGCCAAAATTGATCTCTGACTTCTCTGGAATATTAAGGTAAGGTAAAAAAAAAATCTTTCCATTTCATGAGTTGGTGACAGGTTTGTTTAGTTTGTTTTATGTGCAATTTGTGGTGTTTGTGGTGTGATGGATACATTGTAAATCTTCAAAAATGACATTTTAAACGGTACAAACAATATAAACTATAACTAACTCAGGAGAATGCTCCAAAATAAAACAGCTGCACTGGTGGATATCTCCTCACTGGAGAAAGTAGGGAGGGAACTCCAAAAGGAAGAGCTGGAAAAGATAAAAGTTGAGGATCCCATAGGCCTACTGTTATGTCAAAAGCGGATGGAGTTGGTTCAGATGGAGAACCTGACTCAGAGGATGAGACAGCTGGAGAGAGAAAACCAGCAACTCAAACAGGACATGGAGACTAGGAGAGAGACAGAACGCATCCATCAATCAAACATGATGGAGCTGGAGAGAGAAAACCAGCAACTCAAACAGGACATGGAGACTAGGAGAGAGACAGAACGCATCCATCAATCAAACATGTTGGAGCTGGAGAGAGAAAACCAGCAACTCAAACAGGACATGGAGACTAGGAGAGAGACAGAACGCATCCATCAATCCAACATGATGGAGCTGGAACGGAAGGTGAAAATGTTGGAGCAGGTATCTGGACAGCAGATAACCTCCCTTCACTCCATTAATGAGGAGATGTCTCAGAGGTTAAGAAAATTGGAAGGCTTGGAGGGAAAGGGAAGTAGAAATTAATATTAAAATGAAAGAAATTGCATCCTTTCAGAGGATGAATGAGAAACTGATTCAAAGGTTGAGAAAACTGGAGACCGAAAACTGGACACAGAAACAAGGAAGGGCACTGGAAATTCAAATAATAAAGAGGGAACAACGGTTGTTGAGTCAACAGCAGATTGTATCATTTCAGAAGATGAATGACAAACTGCTTCAAAGAATGAGCAAACTGGAAATGGAAAACTGGAGACAGAAACAACAAATGGAGACTTGAAGGGCAAGAGAACTCCAAGAGAGAGAGATGGGTAAATGCACTAAAATGAAGGAGCTGGAAATGAACAGTAAAATGAAGGAACAACTACTGCTGAGTCAACAGGAGATTGAATCGTTTAAGACAATGAATGAGAAACTCCTTCAAAGGAAGAGAGAACTGGAGACGGACAACTGGACACAGAAAAAGGAAATGGAGACTTGGAGGGCAAGAGAACGCCAAGAGAGAGGAAGTGAGGAACCAAACGGAATGCTGGACCCCAACGTTCAAATGAACTTGCTGAAAGAAAAGCTGAACATGCATGATGACAGAAAGACTGATGAAAAGTGGCAGGGCCTTGCCAGTGAGACGTACAAAAACAGTGGTGAGGAGCAAAGCCATGGAGATGGAAGAAGAGTGCTGGAAACCTGTCCACTTGTGGCCATGGAAACGACAGCTCAGGCAAACTCAGAGAACACTCAGAACTCAGAACTCCAAAGAAAGTCACTCTATTTTACACGGAGGTAATTACTGACAACTCTGAGAAAATGTATCTAAATAAATCTAAATAAATCTATGCCTTAAAAACACACATAGTCTATATTTACATTCATTTTCTTACACAGATCACCTCTCTCCCATTGTGGGAAATGTGAAAGCAAAGTGTTTGCCACCCTTACAAGGTAACCTCACAGATTATTTCAAGCTATGCCTGAAAAACACATGGAGTGTATATTCACCATTCATTTCACTCTCACACAGATCACCTCTCTCCCATTGTGGGAAATGGGACACAGAAGTGTTTGCCACCATTACAAGGTAACCTCAAAGATTATTGTTTGAGTTGTCTTCACACAGTATTATTAACATTATCGATCCACTGCTGAATTTCAGTTTTCTGTTTCATTTGCAATGTTACTGTAGACCCCCTATTTCCCAGAGACACTTGGAAAAGGATAGGAACTTTATTTGAGCCTCACATACAGAGTGCCACCCCTCCAGTGATTACGATAACCGTGTAAAAACGTGTTATATGTTGTTCAGGATACATACTGTCATGGCATGCCAATGCGTGCACAAATCATTTGATGACTTCATGTGTTATAATCCTTTAATTAGACATGGGCAAAAATCAGCCAAATGATGGTTCAAAGGCAGCAATGGAGACCTCAATGAAGCGGAAGAAAAAGACCAACAGACAAAAAGCGACTGAGAAAAGGAAAGAGAAAGAAGTAAAACAACTGGAGATGGACAGGCAGAAAACAAAGAAAGAGAAAAAAGAGATGAGGGATGAAGACAGAAAGAAAGCCACACTGATTCGGAGACTGGAGATGGAGAGACTGAAGGCTTTGGCAGAAGTGGCAGCAATGGTGAAAAAAGGTGTTCTGAAGTAGGCAGACCTGAGAGTAATGACATTATTATAGATTCTTTCTTACAGATTCACAGATTATTTTTCAAGACATGTATCTGTGTGTTTTCACAAGTGACAGCTATTTTTGATGTTTTACCTTGAAGCCAAATAAACAGCAAATAAAATATGTTTGAGCATGACATTGGTTTCAGTGTCACACGTGTCATTGTGTGAGATGTCGCACGTTATCAGGTCTGCCAACACAGAGTCAGAATCAAATCCATAAAAAGGAGTCAAGCTAGAGCAAACATTAAATTAAAGATGATGCAGGAAGTATGCAGCATGGCCATGCCTACCTACAATCTCCTTTCAGTGTGATACTAGTCTAGCATACGATATTACACTTATGTTTCACTCAGACACCTGGGATGATGAGCTAATCAACGACGAGAGAATAAATAAATGAAGTAAGCTTAAATAATTAGGCTTCCCATCAATGTCTTTCCACCGGCAGAAAGCCAAGAGGCCCAGGCATAGTGGGGGGAAGCTGTGAACAACTCCCGATAATGGCAATTTTAATCTATTTAAAAATCATATTTTTCATTGAATTGAAATTAAATTAACTTGTGGTAGGCCTATACTGACAGAAGTCGATGCATTTTAGGCTTTGTGTTGAAAAGATAGGACAGCCAATCAGGCATTTGGTTGCAAATGTGAAATTACATTTACGTTATACATGTCCTGAATTATTAACCAAGGCAAATGCAAAAACAAACATTATTTCTCCTAAAATCATTTAACTTTAAGAGGAGTTTGATTTCTTTCAAGACGTCTCGTCCTGAAAACAAGCATTTTTTTCTGCCAGTGCGTTGAGTAAATTTGTCATGATAAGAGAAATTAAAATAATTCAGTGTTCTAATAAGTCAAAATGAGGCTATATTAGGCCTAGGCTACAATGTGTGGGCAACACATTAAATCCGCATCCAATTTTGATTACAGGACCCATACAGCTTTGTCTGTCCTGCAGTTTCACTGACATTCATCGTTTGGGGAAGAGCCACACCCACCGGAGCTAGGTGTCCCACATTAGGACAATTTAGTACAGTCTCTTCAAACTAAAAACAATACAAAATAGATTTTTTGGATCTTAATATAAGATTAATAACACTTGGTTAGACTTTATTTTTTGCTGTGTACTAATACTAGGCTATCCAAGGGTTTCATCAGGTCCCTTTCCACAGGTTTATTAATCAAGCACAATGCAGTCTGCATTCATAATCTGGTGCTTGATTTTATACACCTGTGGAAAGGGACCGCATGAAACCCACGAGTAGGCCTACTAATTCTAGACGTGTATCGTTAACAGCTGTTTCATGAGGAAATTCACCAGGTGGCAGAACAGTCGACGTCCTCGCACACTAGAGATAGTGTCGAACATTAGCACATTCTAATAGCAAAATGCATTTTTTCAGGCAGCCGAATTACCTAGAAAGATAATGCTATACTCTTTATAATATAGCTGAATGCTATAAGTTCATAATAGACTGTATACAGTTTAAGGTTCATACAATTTAACGTAACTTGCAAGTCATGCTAACGTTAACCTAAACTTACCTGCGCATCAAACATCTGCCGGTACACTTCTCCACTCGGGATGACCCGGGTTTCGGCCATAATCTAACGTTATCCGATATCCAAATTCCCACAAGAGATGACTTGTCATATTAGAGTAATTTGATCATGAGGTTAATGAGCTAACAGTTTGTGGGGTCCTCATGTACTTGCCCGATTTGCAAATGTCTATTCGCAGTGTATACTCGTTGCCATGTCGACGCTGACTTTGTAGCCAGACACAGTGAAGCACGTGGTTTCCCTCCAAAGTTTGTAATGCCCACTACTGGGTCGCGGAGACATGCCAGGTGGGGCGCCAACTGACGTGAAAAACAGGAATTTTTAATTTATTTTTTTATTTGTAGCCTGGGCCTGGGCCCAGGTAGCATGCGCAATGGACGCACTGTGTTATTCACAGAGAAGCGCCCGTGTTAAGGCAGCTTAGTCCGACCTACATGATATTTTTAACGTTGTTGTGAGAGTGGTGAATTTCATCAAAACCCGGCCCTTAAAAGCGCGTCTATTCTCCGCACTTTGCGAAGAGATGGGAGCTGACCAAAAGGCTGTACTGTTTCACAGCGAGGCAAGGTGGCTTTCCCGAGGTAAAGTGCTGTCGCGCGTGTTTGAGCTCCGAGTCGCCTCTTCTTGGAGGAAGAGCGCATGTTTGAATCTGCAAGAACATTCACTAATGAACATTTCTTGACGAAGCTGGCCTATCTTAGCGATATATTTGATATATCTTAGAGTTAATGTTAAATGTCCAGTTACAAGGCAAAGACAAGCACATACCTCACCTAGCAAATAAGATTACTGCATTCACCAAAAAAACTTGAGTATGGGACAGGCGCCTCGATGCCTTTGAGATTTCTGAGCGAAATCGCTGAAACGTCTGATTGGGAGCCACTCTTGTGATCCCATGTATTAAACAGTAGGCCTACATCACATCCCTGCAAAGTTTATTTCAACAATATTTCCCAACCAGCAGTGCTCAGTATGTATGGATTATGGATCCATTTAATGCAGCATGTTGGTATTTCATTGAATATATTGTACAATGCTGTAAAATGGCCTATATATGCTTCCTAATATGTTGCTGGAAAACAGAAATATGTGTGTTATGTATTTATTTATTATTTAGTGTTTGGAATACCCAGTGTTTGGTTATTTTTCACTAACGGTGTAATCTAACTAATTACATTTTTTCACGCCGTTAACGTTACTGGACGGTGTAATATGAACTGTGTAATCGAACGCACCCTGGTTCACAGCTAGTGAGGAGGTGGGTTGATAACGACGTAAGCGATTATGATTGGCTAAGGCAGAGTCATGTTTCATCAAAGCCAATCAGAGCCAGTGTTTTTACACACCTGCCAGCAGACGTGCCGCACACACACGCAACCGCTAAAATAGAGATTCGACGAAACAGCAGAGGTCAGGAGCAATCCGAAAAGTTGGCCTTTTCAAGGTGGAGGTATAAGCACTATTTCAAATTCATCAAGGCAAGAACGTGCATGTAATGTGTACATTATGTCCAGGAGCGAAGACTTTGTCGACATCCGTTGTAAGCAACTCTAATTTAATGAAGCATCTCACACATGCATTTAGCTAGTGGCCTAACACACCGATACCTCCTCCACAGATGATAGTTCGCCATCCACTAGCAGAGAAGGACTCGGAGCAAAGTCCAAAAAGCAGCAAAAGCTAGATCTTTCTGCCTCACAACAAAAACCTATGACACAGGCTGAAGTCAACCATAGGTCTGTCGATGTGCAATATCTTGATTTTCCCTTTGGGGATCAATAAAGTATCCATCTATCTAATAAATATTGAAAGTTATGTAGCCTACAAACCTGTCTGTTCTACTCATTTCAACTGGCTGCTCAAAACTGCTCTAAAAATCCTAAATCTTTGACATATAGCAACTTTTTTTTTTTGTAACAGTAACGCAAATAGTTACTTTCCCTGGTAACGAGTTACTCTTATCATAGAGTAATTCAGTTACTAACTTTTTGGAACAAGTAGTGAGTAACTATAACTAATTACTTTTTTAAAGTAACGTTCCCAACACTGATTATATCTGCAGCACCAGCTGATTTTAACTCTGTTGAAGAGGATATATTTAGAACTTGTCATTATTTCAATAAATTTGACAATTTTAAGCTTGACCTACCACTTTCTTAGAGCGATAAGGACAGGTGGGGCTCGAGAATCCCCCCTTTGATCAAAGTGGGGAATGAAAGAAAAAGTTTGAGAACCACTGATCTAGTTTGTTAACTACCAGTCACAAGTTGGGTCACGATAGTCTGTCATTTTTAAAAAGTGAGTCCCCAGAAAAAAAGTTGAGAAACACTGGAGTAGCCTAACCTAGTCTTCTTTGATGTGACCCGATGTCATTTGTGAGAGGGAGTTTCAGCCAACTCCCTTTTGGTGTGTGACTCATATGTGTACAGTGATGAAACCAGAGCCATTAAATTAAAAGAAATGCAAAATCCTGTTGTTGGGGTCAGATAAAAATAATGCCTAGGCTGTTGTTGCTTGTTTTGATGAAGGCTGTTGTTTGTTTGCTGACTTTGAAAACAGGTGGCACTGCTAGATAGGCCTAATTTGGGCATGTGGATTAGGTCATAATTATCATAACTATTAACCTAATCCATGGTAATTTTCCTGATTCCAGTCTCTTTTTTTTATCAGCCACTTGTTTCTGTCGCTCTTAATTGTCTTATCGACAAAAATGCCCCAAAAAGAACTAGCCAACTGTAGGCTATGCAATTTGCTGATAAGTCTTCAACTGTCTAACTTACCTCAAACACCCTAATTGCAGCCATTTTATGTGGTCTGCTGAAGTCACTGTCTACCTCTGTTCCTCTGAGAGACGTAGAAGGTCATTCCTTCAAATAGCAATCAAACTTTACACCTCTTTGCTGTAGTAATGTGGCTGATGACTGGTGTGATGTGACTTAATTACCATGATCTAATTTTTTTCTTAAACTTATTTTACTTTTATATTTGTGTTTGTTTACATGCAAAGGATGGTGATATTCCTACCGGTCTCACTCAGCTGGAGTGCCCAGAGTGAATGCTTAGAGACACTGCGTAAAGAAGACTATTCCGACAGCATTCCAAATCTGTGAATGTCTCAAAGTGCAAGGGTATGCTATGCTCAGAGCGATTGGAGTGGAATATTGTTGAGTTCAAGATCCACCAAATGTACTAGAAGTGGTCATCATATTGTCTGATATATTACTTGCCAATACACCTGCTAAAAGTTTGAGAAACAGGCAACGCACAGACTGACACCATCCAATGCAGAGTCAAGGAATGACACATTGCATTGCATGTTTACCACCATTTAATAATAGAACAGTAAACATAACTCAAACATGCATAAATGATCAGCTGACATTAACTGTGTACTTTAAACAGGAATCTTATGTCCCAATCTTTGTCATCCGAATCCATCCGTGTCACTATTCTCACTTCCACTGGTGTGCTCCAGCTGACATGGAGCATGTACATTAGCTGCGGGTTTTGCCCTGACAGCACGTTTTCTATTTAGAAAGATGCATGGAACATGCATGGAAGAAATAAACATAGATACATAAAATGAGTCATATAAGGCACAACATCTAAAAAAATATAATTACATTTTTAATCAACTGACAGTGTACAGCAAGAACTTCTCATAAGTTTAACCCTTTAATGTGCACGCTATACTTACCCATTCTAATGTGTAACATGGGTCAAATTTTTTTATTTGCAATATTTTAGAAATATATTGTTTTGCATCCTTCAATATTCCAGATATCCATTAAGGGGCCCAATTATGCATATCTATTTTTTTCTATTGTCCAGGTATGTTTGTTTTGGGTGGATGTGTGGCCCAATTCCAAAGCAGTAACAAGTGTTTCAGATAGAGAGTATAGAGATGTATAAACAAATAATGTGATTTTACAAGACTGAAGCATGTTAATCTCAAATTCAAACTCTAATTATTAAACTCGGCCTTGTTAAACAAGACACAGTTTTTAAGGTATAAGATGATATGGTAGTGATTACCTTCTGTAGTAGAAGTTTGCCCTTGGTCTACAGCTATAAGGCAGTTCTTCTTTTAACATCTTGTCCTGGAAAGTAAATCAATTTAAAACTATAAGGTGCAGAGGCTCAGTGATGTTCATGAAAAGTCTGAACAAGGATTCTCACATATGTAGGTTAAAAGTGCTATCGGATTTTTAGTTTAAAACTAAGCCAAGATTGAATTACATGATCTAATCCAGAACCCTTTTTTTTTTCAATCAGAAAACAATTTGATCCTATCAATAAATCTGATCAAATGACTTTTAAACAACTGGACGGAGTATTGCATTAAGTATAGATATTAACACACAGGAAAATGTAACAGACATGATTACATCACATCTTACTGTGTCTTCATCTGCTTTCTTGTGTTGAGGAAGACCACCATCATCCGTTTTGCAAACATCATGTTCCTCTGATGCTTTAGACTGTGATTCATTTTTGGCTGCAAAAACACAAATCAGTGCATACTGAAATCTTCACAACCAGTAAAAATCCCTTTATATTTTTCTTTTTTTAATTGTTTCATGATGCACAAAAGGTGAAACGGAAGAACAATGACCTTTAGTTAAGCCCTCTTCCTCACTTGTCTGGCTTCTCAACTGTTGAGCAAATGTAAAACAATTCCACTGTTATCATAACTTGGTTATTAGTTACAGGAACCTTCCAGAATCATTCAGGGGAAAAGAAAGTGTGTCTTACCTCAAAAGAGCTTGCCAAGGAACTGTCCTCAAAGTCTGATGCCTATGGAAATCTGTTTGTATTATTGATGTACACACAAATTAAATATGTTAATGTGCTTAATCAAAAACAGACACCAGAAGGGGCTGAATGAAAACCTGGTAAGTGCAGTGCTGTCGTCTTAGCTGGTTCTGTAATGATAGAACCTCTCCCTGGGTGCGCAGAAGCTGGACCTGCAGCTCATCACACTTCTCCCCCAGCTCACGGATCTGCTTGCGATACTGGTCCTTATCCTGAAGGTTTTGTGCAATCTCCTTGTGGTATTCCTCTCTAGTTGACATTGCCTATTTCAATAAAAAAAACTTTTAAAATTGTTGGTTTTGCTAAGTCAGACAGTGACTCGACAGAGCAGGACTCACCTTGTCTGAATACACTTTGTGAATAAAAGATAGCACCCTCAGTTCCTTTTAAAAAACTTTTTTTAAATCGCTCCACAGACGTTACGGCTAGACGCCTGTCATCAGCATGATTATGGTGATTTAGCACCCAGTTGTGTTTACACTAAAGTGTTGAGCACGCTAGTTTGATTATTTACTGATCCTGTCTGGCCCTGCAGCCTTTCTGAATGTAGATCTTACCTCATCCTCCTTGATGCATATGGGTGGCATTGGAGAGGGAGTAGGAGGGATGGCCAGTGGAAAAGATTTCTCTAACCGTATATACTCATTTAATTTCTCTGGGTTATTTTGTAATCTGTCATGCCCTCAGTATTTGTACATCCGACAGGAAAAAACACCTTTGCACCATCTGCCTTAACAATCCTCCTCCCATAATATTTTCCATACACATAGTTTTATTTTTATTTCACAGCCTTTAAACATCTGCTTGGCTGCAACTGTGTGCTTTCTCAATAAGTAGTGGTTCTAAGTTACATATTTCACAAATAATTAACTTATTTCAATCAGTTTTCTATGCTTCTTTGTAAAGATGGGTTCAAGTGTAGCCTGGAAAATCCAGACCCTGGTAATCTAGAGAGATTAAAGGTCTGGCCACAAACAATGTAATGGCCCAACTCGAGGGGCGGCAACAAGCATGCATTTAAAAATCTCACTGCACGCAATTGGATAACACTACGACCAATGTGTACTGTCCTCCAACGTTGCAGCGCTGTCTTCATCAGTTTAGCTGGTTCCCAGGAATGTGGGGTAAAAGTAATGTGCATCATTGCTCATTGCGAGAGTGTCTCGCAGAGACAATTCCATTGTGCTCTTGCGAGAACTCTGGATTTCCAGGGTAGTTCAAGTGTGTCCTTACAGAAAACTTCACCAGGTACTCAAGGCCAAGGATGCCAACAGGTGAGGGTGAAAAGGTAAAAACGGGGGAGTCATCGGCATCTCTACCACGAACGGGCTCAGGGCCCATGTAGGGAACAAGGTTTGAATTTGTTCTGAGGCTTTCCTATCAAATAAAGGCTTGAAATCATAAGTTACGCATGTAACTATGGATCTGTGAGACCGAGGGATGACCGTCACTACGGTCTAAAAAAGGAATGATCACCTTCGTTCTGCCTATCACCGAGACCATATGTCAACAAAGTCATGCCCATGACCTCCGGAAGCAGAACGACTCGAGCTTGTAAATAGCGGAGATTGCTCCCGGTTCAGTCTCCTACCTTGAGCGCCTCAGGATGGTCCGAGCGACAAGGATAGAGACGGTCACTCCTCACCGACCGTAGTGACGACCTCACTCTGACCGTCACTACGGTCTAAAAAAGAGATGACATACCAAAAAAGTCGCGAGGAGCTCTAAGCTAACCATGAAAACCTCGCTCGGCCACGGACATGAGGGCAGCGTCGCCAACCGGAGCTGGGCGAGTGACGTCCACCCTATAAAACCTGGTAAAAGTGCAAGGCGTAAGCCCATGAAGCCGCTGCACAGATATCGCTTTGCTGGTACCCCCTTAAGGGCAGCCCAAGACGTAGCCATACTCCTGGTGGAGTGAGCCCTTGTACACGAAGGGACTGGCATTCCCCGAGCCCGGTAGGCATGGGAAATAACCTCAACCAGCCAATGTGACAGCCGCTGTTTGGAAAGCGGTAGCCCCTGCTTCGCTGCTCCATAACAGACAAAAAGTTGAGTGTGTTCCCTCCTCAACGACTGTGTACGGGCCAGATAAGCTCTCAAAGCCCTGACTGGGCACAGAGTGAGCAACTTGTCGTGCTCTGCCTGTGAGGCAGCAGATGGCTGGAATTGGGTCAGCTCCAGAACCTGGTTGATAGACTGCTGATTTAAAACCTCAGGCAGGAAGGCTGGATTAGGCCAAAGTGACACGCCAGTGCCCCCTGCCTGCCACCTTAGGCAGTCTTCGCTGACGGAGAGGGCGCACAGCTCCCCGACGCGCTTGGCCGAACAAAGAGCCCGGAGTAAGTGACATTAAAACAGTGGGCAAATCCCAGTTCGGTGCCCGCAAAGTGCGAAACTGGACGCAACCGGCGGGCCCCTTTTAAAAACTGACCAATCAGTGGATGCCTACCCAAGGGTCTGTTATCCGCACCCTGGTGAAAGGCTGAAATGGCCGAGGCATAAACCTTCACAGTACTGACCGCCTTGCCTTGATCCAAATAGGACTGCAAGAAGCGCAAAACTTGTGGCACAGGGCAAACCGCTGGCTCAAGACCCAAGCTGGCACAAGACCCAAGCTGGCACACCAATCCGAAAAGATCCTCCACCTGAGTGCATAGCAAGCTCTAGTAGAAGGAGCCCTGGCGTTGTTCAGAGTCTCCTGCACAGACTCAGCTAGCTGTTCAATGACGGACTCTGCAGGGGCCAGACCTAAACACCCGCAACTTCACATGCCTGTCGTCTCTCGGGTGGAGCTGAAAGGCATTGAACCAACACTGCTGGGGGCATGCCTTCAGCAGGCCCAATGGCAGTACCGCAGCTGCCGCGGCCATTAAGCCCAACAGCCTCTGGACTTTGCGGGCGGTGACCAGTCTGCCCAGCCGAAAGCCTGTCAGAGCCTCGGTCAAGCTGTCTGCCCTCCGTGGAGTGAGAGACGCCGTCATGCTGACCGAGTTGAGGAGGACACCAAGGAAATCCGCCAGCTGGCGGGGCTGCAAATTGCTTTTTTTCCAGTTGACAGTGAAACCCAGGGCCTGGATATGGGTCAGAACTGCTTCGGTGTTGTGTGGTCCAGTGTGGACCATTCTGAATGACAGCACCTTGAGGTATCGGTTCAAGGGGCTGAGGTCGAGGACCGGCCGGTAACCTCCTTCTTTTTTGGGCACAATAAAATATTTGGCATAAAACCCAGTGTGCTGTGCGTGTGCCGGTACTTCTGAGATGGCCCCTTTCAGAAGCAACTCCTGGACCTCCTTGACAAGCACGGAATTTAAACACAGACATCATCTTGACCCCTGAAAACGTAGACGTCATCTTGACCCCTGAAAACGTAGGGGGCCGCCGTCGAAACTGTAGGCAGTAACCGTGAGTCACCGTAACCACAACCCAAGAGTCTGGCACAATCCCTTCCCAGGAGGTCCTGGACAGCTGGGAAGGGCAATCGACCGGGCAGCCCGGATCCCTAGGGCAGGACCGCCACCGCGGCCTGCACCTCTGCCTGCGCCCCGTCGAGGTCTTCGCTGTCCTCTGGGCCAGGGAGTTGGGGCTGAGCTCTGGTCTGGTGCACGAAAGCGCCGGTCCCGCGGGGCAGCATAGTTGATACTTACCTGTGGTGTTCGGGCGGGCTGCCACCGCCCATACTTACCTGATGCTGCCCTGTGGGGAACCGGAGCCCGCCTGTGGCACACACGCTGACCAGTTTCTCTAGAAGCGCCAGCCTGTTCCACTCTGTCCAGCACCCCCTGGGAGTCTGGATGGAACACATGCCCAGGCACCACAGGGGGAGACCTAACAGGTCTGTCCTGATGGCATCAGGGAGAGAGGTTTGGGCAAGTCACACCTGTCTACGCACAGCACCGCAGAGGCCATAGCACTCCCCACATCACTTGGCGTCAGCTGGGGTGGGCTGACAGTCGCGCATCCACCAGGGCCCTTGCATCATGGTCCTCCGGGCTCATCATTTTTCGCAGAGCCGCTAGAGTGATAGCCAGGGCGTTGCCCATACGGGCTGCCCGTGCTGATGCGTCAAAGCAGCGAGTGATGAGACGGTCCGTCTTGGCACACTCCTTACGCGGGCAGCGTGGATTGGGAGATGCATTGGCAGGCCCCAGGGAAGTCCAGGCGGCGATGGACTGCTCGACCGGCGGCATATCCCCCAGCCCTGAGTCGGCCGGATAGGCAGCCTTTGCCAGCTGACGGCAACCTGGATTGAATTGGGGGCGCTGTAGCGACTGCGACGCCCGCAGCACCTTTGTGTAATCCTCTGCCACATGTATACAGGGTGGTGGGCTATTGTGAGAGACGCCTTCCCAGACGCCCCCAAGGGAAGCCATGTCCGGCATAGGGGCCTGAAGACCCAAGGACCTCCACCTGACCATGCTTGGAAGGGGACTCATGTTGCTGGTCCCATTTACGCTTGTGCGTATGCTTACGGCCATGCCTATGAGAGTGGGACGGTCGGTCGGGTGAGAGCCGCCTGTCCAGTCTGCCCTCACGCATGTGTCCACATGCCTGGTCATCCCGGCAGAGCCGTTCCTCCCTAGGAAGGTCACAGGCTGCTGCAGGGGCTGTCGACATCCTCCAGGAGGTGGGCGGCCCCAAGGCAAGCGGGACACTCTCTATGCCCGTCATTGGGGGCCATCGACTCTGCAGTAGTGTGCCGCCATAGCCTATCACAGAAAACACAATGCAATACAATACAATACAATAAGGCACTTACCTTGGCTGTTCAACGCACTGGGTCTGCAAGCAGCAGCCCGTAAAGAGAGATACACCAGTGGTGTAATACCAGTACGTGGGTGGCCTGAAGCAGCGTGCGGACACACTTAGCAGGCTCACACTGGCCCAGCTAGCTGCGGACAGCGGCGACGGGGTATAAACAGATGTACAAAGAAGGCGGCCACCAGTGCGGAACGCATGCTACCGACGCATACCAGTGGACAACTGGCAAAGAGACACACAGCAGCCCGCACCTCGTGCAAGACTGCACCTAGCAGGCACAAACAGCTAAACTTACCTTTTCAAGTAGCCTAGCACACAACAAAACTTATCAAGAAGCACACAGTAACAGTGGCGCCTATGCGGCCGAGCACATATGCGCTGATCAGGCCCACACAGGTTCCGGCTGCCAGAGCAGTAAACAGAAATAATAACGGCCCACGCCGGTGCACGAACGCACCCAGCAGGCTCACACCAAGCCCAACTAGCCAGATAACAGCCAGATAACAAAACAACCAGTGGTTAACAAAAAAAACAACACTGAAACCTGGCACACACGAACGCAAAGGTCACACCGTCGCGCGGTATGGGGTGAACTCAGGAAAGGCATCAACATGTTAAACAAAGTTAAACGAAGTTTCCCGAAAAAAAAAACACAGGTTACTGCCACATGCAGACTAACGAACACAGTCAAAGCAAGAAAGCAGTGAAAGTACGTACTCATGTCTCACAGGTCTCAGATGAGGCGATCAAGGTGAAAGACTGAACCGGGAGCAATCTCCGCTATTTACAAGCTCGAGTCATTCTGTTTCCGGAGGTCATGGGCATGACTTTGTTGACATATGGTCTCGGTGATAGGCAGAACGAAGGTGATCATTCCTTTTTAGACCGTAGTGACGGTCAGAGTGAGGTCGAAACAGATCAGTCCCGGTCAGTCAGTTCTCTCTCTCCATCCCTGCGCACGGGGCTCTCTTAAAGGAGCTGCACCATTTTACAACAATTACATCTACATTTTCAGTTTAAGCTTAAACTATCGTGATCAATTTAAGTTCCCGTGCCCCCCTGGAAAGGTGTAATGCCCGTCCGTGAATTTGTGTCTGCCGCCGGGTCTGCTTGAAATGGGGCTGGCTTTATACAATGACAGACAGAGAAGGACAGTTGGCATTGCCCAGCCAATACCTGCCCTGATGGGGTTATTAAATGGCATAGCAATGTAAGTTCTTTGTAATTGAGTCAACAACTGAGCCAATAACAAACTTTCATTTACAAGAATGATGTGTTTGCAGTATTTCCGAAAGGATTCGGTAAGAGTTTAATGTAAGACTTTTTTCAAGTTTAAAGGAAAATTCCGGTATTTAGCACTTTGTTTCCCTTTTCTGGTTTGTTTTGGATGAACTAGAGTGGTGGACACCGAAATTTTGACGATTGGTCCTGTCTCAACTTTTCAAACTCGTTTTGAATTGCCTTTGACTACTCAGAGTGGCTGCCTGTAGGCATACTGTAGGCTAATCAAACATGTCCTAAAACAACCCTTAACGTTCGTTTTCAAAACTGTGCAACTCACCGAATGGTTAGTGGTGTTCGTTGATTATTAAAAGCAAATATATTGGCGCAATGTATGATTTCCAGCCGTCTTATTTGCTATTGTGGAACTATTTATTCAGACACCTCACAACCGCGCATAAACTTCCGCTCAATATTTGAACCTGAAGCATAGACGGTGGCGCAGTAATGTTAACGTGCAATGAGTCTTCCAACAGAAATCAATGGGATTTTGCCAAATAAAATGCCAAATAAAACATGACAGAAACTGTATTTCGCTACGCTACTATCAACGAACATCACTAACCACTCGGTGAGTTGCACAGTTTTGAAAAGTATGCCTGTTGGTAGCCACTCTGAGTAGTCAAAGGCGATTCAAAACGAGTCAGAAAGGTCAAGACAGGACCAATCGTCAAAATTTCGGTGTCCACCACTCCAGTTCATCCAAAACAAACCAGAAAAGGGACTCAAAGTGCTAAATACCGGAATTTTCCTTTAATTTCACCAGTGTTCAGACCTATTCTGAATTGAGAATTTGCTGTCAGCCAGCCGCTCTGCATGTATGAGCAAGAGGTGCATTAGGACACAACAGTTCTAGGAACACAGTTCTGGAGGAGCGGCTACACAGTTTCTAGGGCTTTTTTTTCTGTTTGCATTCGCACACAGTAGGAACTCTGAGATGACTAATCACACATCGTAACCCAATTATAACCTATATGGACATAAGGTACTGAAACGGTCAGCATTGTCATCTCATCTCATTTCCATCTGTCCAGAAGGCATTTGTTGCATGACAGTAGTCAATCTCTGTAGCTTTGTCATGCAGTTTTTAATGTTTAATTTAATTTAATTAAACGGTCCTTTTACTGCCTTGTCATGCAGATCAGTCATGGTTCCTATGCACAAGAAGAAGATCCTACCCCAAAGTAAGAGCTCAAATAGCTGTAGGAACTGTGGTCAGAGGAACTCTTTAAAATGACAGAATTTAAGATATATACTAAAGTTGACCAAGCTTTTCTGTAGCTAGCCTAGTTCACCATCAAAAAACAATCTTGTCCACTCTACACATGTACACACTATAACAATATGCAGGCTGGCTGAAAATAAAACCTCTAACACCATTAGCAAAAGGGATCTGTTGTTATACTAAATGTTGCAACCAAGACAAAATGTTTGTGTGGTAGAAATATTCTCTTGCAGTAGCACTTCATGAAACTGTAGGCTTTCATTTCTCAAATGATTGTTAAATATAAATGTTTACCTTATTCCTCTCCTCAATGACTTGTTCCATCTGCTTTAAAATGTCTTCCATGCGATCCTGGTACATTCGGGAGTCTTTCCTCAACATGGTATTCTTGAGCTCAAGAACTTCCTTCTCCTCAGAGTACTAGAATTGGAGCAGATAATTAGACATTCCTCCATCATCACTACAAATTCTAAACTAAAAGTTCAAAACTAAAAACTAACACAACACCATATTTTGATTTCAGTCCAGAGTTTGCACAATATGACCTAATAAATATGCATCATACTGATATAACTTTATATAAGTATATATATATATATTAACATAACTGATACAAAACACAGGAAAGAGCTGGCTGGCTAACCTTGCTGCACATCTGTTCAGCCTCCTTAAGCTCTCTACGTAATGTGCAGAGGCTGTTCACAAGCTCCTGGTATTGTATGTGAGCGTGCTGCTTGTAGTCTTCCATTACCTGACGGCTCATTTCTTGTTCATCAGGTGTTGTTGGTTCCTTTAGTAACATAAAGTAATTATGACCATTATGTGGGGACATCCTTCTAGTATTGCTTAAAAAAAACTCCCATTATATGTATACAATTAAAGGCATGGTCAACCTGTCTAGTATGTTCCATCTCTTGAAGGCGTGCTGCGAGATGGTCATTCTCTTTCTGAAGTTTCCGGATTGTGCCTTTTTTAAGGGTAATTGTACGCTTGCGCTGGATCTCAGAGACACTTTCAGCATTCATCAAGTTGTGCTTAAGCTTCTCAATCTGGAAAAAAAATGTGAGTAGTCGTCAAATTTTAAGTAGTAGAATAAGATAAAGACGTCTTATTCCCATTTCCATTACATGAGCTCACATAACATTTCTTAAAGTAGGATTGTTGATGTACATGCACATTTGTAGTTACAATTACAATTTCTAGTTACTGTTAGTGGCCCAAACAGGGGCATTGTGCAAGCCAGTTTTTGGGGTGGGCATAATGAGAGTGGGGGAAACTGAGTTCCTTCCTAAGGAACAAGAGTGATGCAATTGCCTTAAATTGGACATATTCAAAAGCTTTCTGAAGGATTATTTTGAAACATAAAAGATCCAGATATTAAAAATCTATGACGGCACGGGCTCAACTAGCTTAAAAGGACACAACGCCACTGGGACCAAATATATTGAGGTTCTCACATTGAGCTGCAAGTCTCGGTTACTCATGAGTGCACCGTTTTTTTCCTCACTCAGCCTTGTGATATTATGCATCAGACTGTAGTTCTCATCCTTCAGTTGGCGCATCTCATCCCACAGACGGTCGCGTTCCTCTCGCAAGCGTTGAACACGTTCCTTTTGTTTCCGGAGTTCCTTCTCTCGCACCTGCTGCTCCCTGACAGTGTCGTCTAATATTGCAATCCGCTTGGACGCCTCCTGATGTCGTCTCCGCTCCTCCTCCACTTGCTTCTGCAAACGTGTCACCTCGCTCATTAAGTACTGTGTAAGGCCCGACTCACCTGCTTCATCTTGGAGAAGAGACAAATGATGCTCTTGGTTTATAAGGTACAACAGTTTTCCCATTTCCAAATTTCCCTAATATTGATAATCCGTTTTCATTCATTCTAGATTCCTGTTTAGTTCTAGTTCCACCACTGTGTTCATTAGTTTCAAATAAGTTTTCATTTCATGAATTCCATTTCTATTTAGTTTTAGGTTGTTGTAATTTAACCCCTGGGCCTGATTAAGGTCCCATTCGGTACTGGGGCACATGGATTCTGGAGGCCAGTATGCATGTATTCAGTAGCCATAACCACTAGGCTCATTTTATTTGTGAAGATAACTTTCTGTCATACATTACTAAGCCGCACAGAAACAGGCTGAAAATGAAAATGACCAGAATGTTTGTGTGAGGATGTAAGTAAGTAAGTAAGTAAGTATTTAATTTAATTTACATACTGTAGCGCATTTTTCCAAAACAGTCAGTTGTAATCACAAACTGGAAAATGTTAAATAACTGACAGAGAAAGGGAGTCCAGAGAGAAGAAGTTCTCAGTTAAGTAAAAAAAAAAAACAGATCACAGATAATTGCTGGGGAAATACTGTCTTGCATTCTTGCACAGTAATCCTCTCTTGGGTCATTGCTTACTGTATGTGAAAGTCATGAAAGAATACCATGGAACCACAATTGAAAAAAGAGGTTATGGTAAGTTATGCGTCACTCTGGCCATTTTTATACGTGTTATTGCTTCATAATTACATAATAACAGCCACCAATTTATCATAGCGTTGTCATATTAATAGTTCTCATTTATTTACAAATGGGTGGACTCAGAGGGCTCTAAGGGCAAAGTCTTAAGTGCTATATATACAGTATATATTATATATACTGCCTAAGTCTTATTTAAATATACTGTATGTATATATGTTAACATATTTACATGCATTATTGTTTAAATCTGAATATTTGCTCGGTAAGAATAACCCTACACTTAGACAAAGATGATCAGAAACTTTTCTGCCATAGCCTGACGAGCCAGACCCACCTCAAGATGTAGGATCTGTGAACTGACCATTGGCAGTGCTCAATCCGAGGGGCGGGATAAATGGTTGTCTTTCAAATTTCCTCTGCACGCAATAGGATAGCGCTACAACTCATAGTCCCATGTGTTTTCCCACCAGCGGAGCTAGTTGGCTAGCTACTTGATCAAACTTTTACCAACTTAAAAAAAGCTTTACTCGAGTCGCGGTGTTTGCCAGGAGCAGCATCCATCTTCTTTGTTTTCAAGTAGCAGGGAATTCACGTGGAACCGTCACAACTCTGTCGTCATTATGTTAAGCCCGCCCACCGACTATACACGATGTGATTGGCCTGACCGAAGTTTGGTTTTTCCAGCTCGCAAGCCAACGGAGAGTTGCTAGACTACCCTGGCTGCAAATTACATTTGCTGCTGTTAGGGTTTGTCTAGATTTCTAGGCTAATTCGGCCAATGTTTAATTGCAATTGCATTTTTTCAGTTTTAATTACATCATGAGTGTTAAATGTATGCTATTTTGCACACTAAAATATTATTAATTACAAGTAAATATCATAAAGAAAGGTAGCGTAGGTTGGATAATTATTATTAGTTGTAATTTCCCTGTATGTCCTGCTGGTGACCTCAGTGAGAAGTAGGCTACCTGTTACGAGGCTCTTAGACATTAACGAGCAGTCTGGACCAATTGTAGATCTACGCATGTTTAGACAACATTCTTTAGCAACGATGGTTTCAGGACAGTCTGCAAATCGGACGTTTGTAAGAGGGACTTTATGACCTAGGCTACTTAGGCTACAATGCTTTGGGGGGAACCGGGCCCAGTGCTTTTGATGTGAATGGATACACATAGCCTGGAGATTAGAAAAGAAAGATTAAGGGTCTGGCCGTGAATAATGATAACAACTCGAGGAGCGGCACCAAGCATGCATTTGAAAATCTCACTGCACGCAATTGGATAAGACTATGCGACCAATATTTACTGACTGATTCCAAACTTCGACACAACTGGATAACACTATGACTATCATCTGTTTAGCACACCTTTGGCCCGTCTATATCAGTTACACAGATATGATCCCCGCGATACAAGTAACGTGCATCATTACTCATTGCCAGAGGGTCTCGCAGAGACAATTCAAATTGTGCTCTTGCGAGAACTCTGGATTTTCTAGGGTAACATACAGAGACAGACTGAGAGATCTACTTGATTTCAATGCCCTCTGCCTTCTGGATTAATGTAATCACGAACAATATATGACTCCATAACCATGTAATCATGAAGTGAGGGGTGTATTCAGTATGTCAGCATTGCTATTCAAAGACAACTTTGCCAGCACAGTTTCAAGCAGTATGATGGATTATTTATACTAAAAGTGTTTACGACTACAACCACTTAAATTCAGATTAGCAATCACTCACCAACTAGTATGGAGAAGACACGCGCAGGCTCCTTCCCTGTGATCTTTTGATACAGTTGAGGATAGTCTATCTCCAGGCTCTCCAGGAACGCAACATACCCCTTAGTGCCAGTTCTTTGGAGAATATCAAGTAATACACCTAAAATCAAACAAAACTTAACATTTTTGACACAACTGAAGAAGTGAGAGAACAAAATACCTCCAATCTCCATCAACCAACTTACCAACTTTTCGTCTTCGGATGACAAGATTGGGATCATTATAAATCTGCTCCTCATCCTCGCTGCTCAGTACCCGACACTGCCGCAGATATGGTGTGATTCGCGTTGGCTCAATGGTCTTGATAAGCAGAAGCCTATAATCTTCAAGCTGAGACCAGCAATCATCTTCCAGATCCAGAACATGTATACTGTCTGTCATGTTCGATGTACCATAAGAGCAATACTGACTGGTCAAAAGGTTTCCTGCTATTTATGCACATTCAACATCCATTCAAGAGAAAACCAGCTGTAGCCCCAAAAGAGGAAGTGTAGATTTATTGGGCAAGAGTGGACTTCCCTTTAAAAGGTTATTTCTGTTTTCACATTTCCCTGTATGACAGTTGGACGGTCAAAACAATAAAGGCCTGTGAAAGACACCTGCTGACCCACTATGTCAATGATATAGTGAATGTGAGTAAACTTGATTAATAAAGAAATATTCATATTTACAAATATTATCTGGTCCCCTCCACAGTTTTTGAAACCCCTTGTAAAAATAAGTGAACACAAAACACCTTTGGGTGAGTTAGCTGAGATCATAAAGCAAAAAACTTTTTAGTGATACAAATTTATTCTGAGAAAAAATACTGTACTTAAAGGTAGATTCCTATGCCCTTTCACGAACATGCGCCTACCTAACTGGTTTATAGAGTTCAGGGGTCTGAGATGGCAATCAGAAGCTTGGTGGTAGGCTGGAGTTGCACAATTGAAAAGGAAAAGGAAGGATTGTGGCTGGCTACTTCAAAGCTCAAAGCTTCAAAGTAATTTCGAGCCCAAAAATGCAATAAAAACATTTAATTATTTAAATGAATAATGGTCAGAGTTTGTTATTCACTTGCTATCTACATTTTATCCTCTAGCATTAAGGGAAAGGTCATTCAACCACCTACACTATATATTCTTTAAAAGCCTACACTCAGTATGCTCATTAACACTAGTTTATTGTAATATTGTATAGGTGAGCCAAACATACAGCTGATATATTTTGCCTGTGATATTAAGGTAAAACTAATGAAACAGACTAAATTGCATATTTCCTTAAAGTCTACACCTTCTAGACTATGCTTGTCACACACAAATTGGCTTGGCTGCACATCCAGGATGTGGCTAGGTTAGTATCCAGGATGTTGCTAGGGGACGGTATCCAGGATGTGGCTAGGATGGTATTAGAATCTAAAATTGGAGACACCCTTATTGTAGGGCAATTCTTAAATTACTGACTTTGTAGCCCATCTGTGACATGAAAGGCCTATAGAATAATTATGCAGGTATAAAACTGAGAAAACTGTAGTGCAATCACAATTGCAATATGAACCACTACAATTATGTAATTGCAAAGGCTACAATGTTTTATGGACTGTCAATGTATTCACATATGATTTTTATATTCATGTCATCCTCCTTGACTGTGCCACTTCTGATTGGTGAGCATGCGTAGTACCTGGGAAGCACAGCACTTCTGGTACAAATCTGGGGTGTGTTTCTAGATAGATAGATACTTCATTGATCCCCAAGTTTCAATCGCAATCTTTGGATTTAGAAAGGGTAGTTCCAACGCTCAACAGCAAACATGGGTGGAAAGTTCAGTAATAGGAGTGTAAAGGTACATGTATTCGTATCGAACTGTTGGTACAGGACATTATAGGTACAGTTGTGTACCGAATGCAGTCTTTAACAGTAATCAACAATTGGCTTTTTTTACTTGCTGGCTATGTTTCAAATTTGAATTCCCACAGAAACACTGTTTCAAAATACTATTCCCATTGTGCATCAGTGATATTTCCAGTGAGTTTAGGTTAGGAGTAGGCTACCTTACTGTACCGAAAATGAACCGTATCGTGACTTCAAAACCAAGTTACCCACCGAACGGTAAGTTTTCTGTACCGTTACACTAGGTTTGTGAAAAAATTCAGAATTTTAGAAAGGGTCTCCATTAAATTAATTTCATTGAATTTCAATTATGCTTCCTTTAATTCAAATTCGATATGTAATGCTACATCCTGTTTTTGACCTAAATTCAAATTCAATAGCTGAATTGGAATTTAGGAGTCATTCTTCATTAAATTCTTAATTTTGCACAAGCGTGCGTTACACTCCAATCCAGGAAATGTGCAGGACTAATTTATACCATCAATTTAAAGCCTGACGTCATTGACAGTGGACAGTGGTTTGAATGACAGAACTTGCTAGCCCAAACAACGCCACTTAATAGACACATGTGTTACAAGGTTGTTGTTTGAGCGAAAGTGGCGTCGTACCATGGTGGTTTACCAATGACGAAGCTAAGTGATGCAGAAAGGCATTAGGCATACTCACCAATCTGAAGTTGCACAATTTCAATCGCAATCCCGATATCTCAAATAAATCACAATTAGATATTTTCGTGCAGCCCTAGTGTAGGCTAGTTCCAGATGATAAATGACCTTGACTAACACTACAACCAATTTCTCAATTTTAGTTAGCAAATGAATAACACATTTTTTTATTTGAGATAATGATTTTTGGGGGGTTGCATTTTGGACCATTGCAATATAACTTCAACCCCCTAACCTCTTCATTTGCCTCAGAAATGAACTCAGCATCCCTGAAAACCTATGATTTGATAACAGAACCATAAAAATTGACCCATTAGGTGCCGAGATATGCTATTCTTATTTTTTGTATAACTATTTGGGAACCATTTTGGAAATATGCCAATAAACTTTGCCACTGCCTAAATTTAATGCCATCATCCAGAAATGTTGACTAGATGTCCTACAGTAAGAATACCAAAAATGCAAAAACCTCAATAACTTCAGCTGGTTTTCCTCCTGACTATAGTGTCAATGTTCACTTCCTGTGTTTACAGCTTTCATAAATGAGCCAACTTTCTAAACTCTAAAATCTACTAATATGGTCAGAATAAACTATAAACTATTTTGCCATAGAAGTTTAGGGACTGCTTATAGGACTTCCAGCCTGATTGACTAGGCTAGTTTGGAGATCTTATTGCCAAAGGGGACACAGGATTTAGAAGTACAGTGCAATGCAAATATCTGCACAAAGTCAAACCCACATTTGTTGTCACCCTTACAGTTCAATCATTGGATTATAGTAATGTTCAAACGGTTTCACCCTTACAGTACAGTTCAGTCATGGGATTAGTTTCAAACTGTTTCACCTTAATTAGAATCACAGATGTATTTGTATGTTGCATTCATTCATTCAGCCTATTTCACACATGCAATTTTTTGCTATTTAAGTGTTGTTTTATGGTGCATATTGCTTATTGAGAAGCTTATTAAGTTTCAAGTTGAAACATTTAATTGTTTCATTTTGTGACATCTTTTTGATTCAGGATCTTTTACAATTTTAAAACCATTCATTGTATGTTTTCGTTGAATGTTTATGGCAGACAAAATATGTTTTATTTGAAATCATGTCGGACCATGTTGGAAATAGGTTTAACACATTATCCTTATATATCAATTTACTATTAACTCACTATTAATGTGGAGCACATTTAACAGAACCATTAACTGATTTATTGACATTTTTACAAAGTATGCCCAAGCACAACACCTGTGCATGTGCAAACTATCTCTTGAAAGATAGACAACATGGCAACACAAATAAATACAACACAAACATGTTTGACAGTGAATGTAAAAACAATGTGAACTAAAATATGCAAACAGCACGATACCAGAGTTAAGTATCGTTATCGTACAAGACACATTTGTTTTGAAGCCTATTTCGGAAAGTCTATCTATCAACCTTAAATTCAATTAAGAAAAGAAATGCTTAAAGAATGCCAATTTGGTCATTGTGCAATCCAAGATAATGGCTGATCTAAGAATCCCTTAACTGTGCTCTAATTTCCCACGGACCGATTTCCAGTCTTAAAAAAAAGTACTGCAAAGGATTGATTGCATGGCTTTTTTCCTTTTCCATAACTGCACACCGTTGACCAACAGTCAGGACAAAAATCAGTTGATATTCCTATGAACTGAGGCTGAGCGATCCCATTTTACATCTTAGAGTAAGGACAGGGCTCATGAATTAACCATCATGGTCTTAAAGCCTGAAATAGTATTTTCATTTCCAAGTAACAGCACATTTATTTTTGACAACTTAACAAATGCCCTCACAGTGTTTTCAAATACCCCATTCCTATTCACAGTTAAAACCATTTCTTGAGCATTCAAGAGGTAAGGTGTTGTGAGAATTGGTGCTAAACAGGGGGTGAATATATAAGAATATATTGTTTAATTAAAAAAAAAAAAACAATTATAAAGTGCCTTTCCCTCGTTGCGTTCAAATGAAATCATTCCAGGTCATCAAATGTGAGTGGGAGCGCCTTGGCTGGATCAATGGTGGCCAAGAGGGCTGGCACAGCAAAGCAGGACAGGAAACGAGCCTTGAGAGACGCATAAGCTGGATTGGTGTCAAACTTCTTCTTTACTAATCTTCTCACAGCCACCAACTGCTCCTCAGACTTTTCATCACTAGCTGCCTCTCTGAGATTGACAGGTAGGACCTTTAGAGAATCTTTAAACAATGATGTCCTGGCCTTCATGAGACTCTGCAAAGTTTTGATGCTGCTTACAAAGGGTGGGATGTATGGCTGAGGGTGATCCAACTGAGAGATAGCCCCACTCCTCTCCTTCATCCAGCTTTGCACAGTGTTAACGTCCTCCATGAACATGAGGTTTGGATCATAATAATTCCCAGAGTCTGGAGTTTGATTTCGATTGGGTGCAGGTAGCAATGTAACCAAATGCCGAGGCACCGTGACCACAGGGGTGATCGGCGGTCGGGAGGCGTGCTGGACTTTGACCAGGTGCAGCCAACGGAGAGGCAAAGAGGGGGTTTGTTTTGAGCAGAGGGGGCCTCTGTGCTGCTGTTCCAGGAGCTGATGGTAATGCTTGCGATGTGGCAAGAGGTGAAGTGGTGAAGTACGTCATGGCTGGGGACGCTGTAGAGCATCTATCTTGGACGCTGGGCGAAGAAGTGGTCACTGGGGTGCCGGGGGTACTGGCCCTGACTAAGTTGGGCATGGTACCAGCTGGCATCATGACAGGGGTAGGGACAGGGACATTGGACAAACTGAAGACAATGGTACCTGGGGGGACACCAGGCATGTTTACAGGAATGTTTGCTTGGGTGATGCTACTTGTACAAGTAGAAGGGCTGGATGAAGTGGAACCGGCTGCTGGTGAATGAGTCAGTATGCTGTTGCCAACCAGCTTACTTGGGTCTTGGGTGCTCACAGGCATTTGCACAGTTGGAGTAATAATCCAGGCGACCGGAGACGCTTGTTGGACGTATTTGTCCAGGCGTGGTCTCTTACGTTGGGGATGGTTTTTGGCATTGGAAGCTGCCTCTTCCATTAGCTCCTTGGCTTTAGTAGTAGGTTTCCTTGTGCGCTTAGATGGCCTGGTACCTTCAGGTTTGGAAACAGGTGTGCTAACAGGTTTGCTAGGTGTGGACTGAGGGGGCATTACAGGCATTAGAAAGATTTGAGGCATCTGTGGAAACCTTAGCTGAGATGGTGTTTGCTGTTTTTTACAGGGCTGTAACTGCTGAGCAATCAGAGGCTGTGCCACTTGGACCACTTGAGTCTGCATTGGCTGAGGATGCTGGATCTGCTGAGGTTGCTGTAGCTGGAACAACACCTGCTGATGCTGCTGGGGCTGCATGTGACTGACCTGCGAGGATACTGAAGCTTTTTCACTTTGCTGCTTCTGTTTGATCAGCATGCTAACCGTCGGCTGAGCTGCAGATGTAGACACTCCTATGAGGGGGAAAAAATATGGTGAATAAGCTTTGCTTACTTCTACACATTTACAAATGGACTATTTCATTGCAAAGTTCATGTAATCACTCTCCTTTGGACTAATTTCTTAGTGAGCTATTGTGCTTAATGTAGACAATACCTGGGCTAGGATGGGTTCCAGTAGGACCCTAAAGGAAAAAGACAAAACAAGCAGTTACTGTACCTCCACAATCACAAAATTTAACACTGTATGTGAATGGTAATTTTACTTACTGGAGTCTTTCGAGCTGAAATCACCTTCTTGCAACCCGCTGCATCAATATGAAGAATCTGACGCATAACAATAAGAACTCATAAGATGATAAAAAAAACACAAAATCACCAAATCATATTATAAAACATCATCACCAACAACAACTTTAGGAGAGACATTAACTCACCTTCAAAAACAACCAGAAGACTGTAGTACTTGACAGCTCAACTTCAGCTGAGCGCTTCCTCAGAACATCCGCTTGAAATAACAAAATATGGGAATACATCAAATTAAGCAGATGCCCTTACCTAAAAGGAACATAATGTAGTTCTTAACGGTTTCAAGCTCATTCTGATGCTACATTGATTTATTATACAGAGAATGACGTCTCTGATATTGCCAATGCACATCTAGGACACTTGATAATGCACTATGTAACATTGTTGATCAGGTAGGATCGGATCCCTTTTAGACATTTAATGCCTAACTGGGTACCGTCTTAGAGCTAAATGAAGTTCAACATTGACGCAAAAGGGGCATAGATATCAATTATTCCATTGTGTTCCTTGACCTTTAAAAATCAAATATGTGGAAAGTATATGACAAAATATCTGAGAAATTAAACCCACACCTTCCAGTTCTTGTCTCTCAGACAATGGCAGCGGTATGAGTAAACTGCCCATCCATGAGGCAATGGCTCCCTTGAGCTGCTGCTGACTGCAGAAGGATTTCGATTCACCTCGTCCCAGCAACGCCGGGACACGAGCAGCCTTTCTGGGACCCTTACAGGCACCACTACCGGAGGCTCCATGGTTCACTAGTTTAGACATCTGCATGCTTCCAGCATTGCCTGTGTTTTGTCTCGATTTGTCCCTCTAGAAAGACAGAGGGAGCAGCTGGATTCTCACACAAGACAACAGTAAGTGACATAAACCAATTAAAACTTGGTACAGAAAGACATCATTTGTACTTAAGGTTGTAGGAGGACGAATGTAGTACAGCCAATGCAAGAACACATTAAACTGATCAGGTCCACAAATTCTACTTCCCTTAGTTTAATTATGTTTCAGTGAGAATGTGTTAATGTGTTATTCCAAACTTCCAAAAGCCCTACTTCCATAGGTTTGAAATCTTATGAAAATAAGCCACCAAAACACATGCACTACAAGTTTCCACATGAGCACTTACCTTTTTGAGAATGCTGGCTCCCACCATGCGAACAAAGTTTTTTACATCAAGTTGTGAAACTAGGATCATTTCTTCATCATAAGTCTTTAAATTAAATATGAAATAAGACATGTGAATAAGAAAACATCAAACTGACCCAAAAATGTATGGAAAATTCATGCTTTTTACAGAAAAGAATTTGCAAAGATCAATGATGTTTACTATACCCGTGTCTTTGGTGTCTGGTACAGCTGTGTTTTTACGCGGTTGATCGGTTGACCACTTCCGTCCAACACAGTGTAAAAAGCAGGCAATTGGAAGTCAGGTCTAACACTTTGGGTACTACTCTGGACTGGATCCACAAGGTCAGGGGACTTTACCAAAATAAAACGTAACGTTCCTGTTGTCCGCGTGGTTTCGTCTGTCGGTGTAGGCATCCACTTAGACAAGGGAAGGTGGACATATTTAGGCTTTGGAGGAATTGGCTCTTCCTCCTCAGATTCAGAAGATTCAGGAGCTTGCTTATCTTCTTTTCTTCTTAGCCTCTTTTTCTCCTCATCGCTTTCAATGTACGGGACCTCCTCTTCATCTTCTTCATCCTCGCTGTCCTCGTCTTTCTTTTTCACACTTCTCCGAATTTCTTCCTCTTTTCCCTTGTCTGCTTAGTCAAAATTCTTTTGGAGTCAAGGAGATGGGAGATGGAGGAGTTTGAAAAGCTCCTTCTTGCTATCTGCAATGTTTAAAATGGAGCAAATAAAGTGATATGCAATACACTACCCACAGCCTGCCTGCAGTCCGGACCGTTCACATTGGGTGCATCATTCAATGGAAAACACAATTAAGAAGACCCAAGACTGTTGAGTAGCTTAAATCCCTGTTCGGGCATTAATGGGACACAATTCAGCCATGTTGCAGCCATCAAATTCATAATGAACATACTTTCAAGAAACTTTTTTTTTCAGTTTCAAAAACTGATATGATGTCTACTATTATATATGACTACATGATTTTCAAGTCATAGTATTCCATTTTACACAGTGTCCCAACTTTTTTGAAAATGGAGTTGTACTGGTCTGTCATGGGAACCATACCAGTTGTTATGAAAAGATTAACAATGGGAATTGTACTCAAATATTATTACTACAAATATTTTGGGGGGAAGTGGTGAATGGTGTTACTAAAATAACCTGTGTGAGTGTGTGAGAGAGAGAGAGAGAATGAGGGAGATAGATAGACCAAACTTACCATGCGTTTGTTTATTTGTTTCCATTTTTGTAGGCACTGACTGTCAATGCGATTCGGAATCTCAGATGCAATCTTAGCCCATTTACCTATAGAGCAAAATAGACAGCAACAGCAAAAAATTTTTTTTATCTGTATTCCTCAGTATGTCTTTTCAGCTACCAGTAATTTACAAGATGAAATGCATCCGGTGACTTGCGAGATGAAATGCATCTGCTATAAGTTCCAGCTTAAGTTGAAATATGAAACATAAAAACATGAAGCATCCCTTTTCCTTTTACTTTAAGTACACACCGCCGCCGACTTGAGCTGCAAAAGATACAGGAAGTCATTCATTTTCAATGGAAGCCGGCTTCTCTCAGCTGCAAGAAGCGGCAAATCCGTCGGCCTCACGTTTTGGGTGTCTTGAGCGACTTGAGCGTCAAGCAGAAAGTTGTAATTTGGTCAACTTTATGCTAATGAGCTATGATGCGGTTCAGCGGCAAACAACAAGCAACGTAGAATGCTACTACATCAGAGCGGCCAAAGGGTCAAAAGCATCCCCATACTTTTTACCAAGCGTCCTTGACAGGGCGGCCAGAGCTTCTTTTGTAGCTCAAGTCGGCGGCGGTGTGTACGTACAGTTACTGACATCAAACTCACCAACTCCATATTTGTTTACTGCTCGTATCAGCATGTTCACTTCCTCTCTAGTCCAAGGGCCTTTCTTCACATCATCAGAGAGGCAGTCCAAATATCTGTCAAACCATAACCATGAGGCCTTTATCATTAAAAATGTCAAACTGTCACTATGACAGTTTGCAGTATACAGTGATATGCTATGACGGAGCAAATGGTGCTGCACAAATTACATTATAAACCAATAGATGAACAGTGCAAAGTGATTAACCATTTGTATTTTAATTTGTATTACATATACTAATTCGTATTCTTGGACTGTTAAATTCACATAAAAAAGCAGAAATTATCCATTAAAATTGTTGATAATTCTATAAACCAATGCTAAAAATTATGAATAAAATAAATAAAAATAAAAGACAAAACAAAGTTTAAACTGAAACCAATATTGAGAAGCATAACGGGCTTCCAGGGTTTGTAGATCACCACATCACTACATGTGAAACCCTTCATTATTAACAGAGGATTACCTGTCTCGAACTTGTGAATCCGTCCGGCCTGGTACATCAAATCTGATTCTCCACCAATTCGGGACACCATACTTCTCTACTGCTTTCAATAACAACTGCAACAGAAGCAGACACACATCAGTAAGAGCACAGATAATGTATATGTTGTACTGTAATGTTAAACATGTCACCAGCAGAGAGAAAAAAAGAAGTCCCGCACCCTGTCCTTTATGCATGCAAATACTTTAATTCACACAACGTTTCGGTCACACAGAGTTAAACGCAGTGTGAAATAAAGTATTTGCATGCGTAAAGGACAGTATGTGGGACTTCTTCAACACGCATTACTGGTGACCTGAACTGAATAATGTTGGCACTAACACCCCCCACACACACACACACACTCACACAACTAAAGTAATGCAAGTGGAAAAGTAAGAGTTTGTAGATAATGACTTTTTATCTAGCATCCAAAGTAAATATAAAATACCTCATCCTCATCTTTAGACCAGGGACCTTTTTTGATGGAAGGATCAAGAACTTGACCCCAACGATATACCACCTGGCTAGCATCCCTCCCATCCAGGAAATAGGATACTGCAAGAATGGGCAAAATAGACATGGAGTCAACAAACTACGAACTTCTACAATGATTTAAAACCTCAGAACCTCAACCTCAGTTGGGGGCTTTCCTGGAATTATAGGAAGCATGGAAGTATAATAATGGCTTATTTAGCCAGTATTTCTAAACATTTCTCATATAGATTAAAGTCAAAACTTACTCTGTGTGTGTGGAATGAAGTTTCCAATACGATATTTCTGCACCAAATGTCTGAGATGATCGTCCTCCTCTTTAGTCCATTCTCTTTTCTTAAAGTCTTTGTAGATATAGCGTTGGTGTGTCTGAAAGCACATGAAGGCTGTTCTGTTGGTCTAAAAAAAGGGAAAAACCAAGTTAGTCAAGTGATCAAACTTCTACAGCTTAATGTGATAAATATCAAGTCAGAGCAATTCCACACTAAAGTCGAACACACATCAAGCTAATTTCAAACAACTAGGTCCAAGCCTGACTGATTGTTGAGTGTCCTTGTGTCCTGTGTTGGGCCAAAAATGTTCCACTGGAACACTTCGCAAAGAATACTGTCAACGGGCAACTAGCACATACATTCTGTGCCTGTAGGGAATATCTGATAATAACACTCGGACTTAGCAGCCAATCGGTGAAAACCTTTTTTTACGGACAGCTCTGACACGTTGAATCCACCGCAAACCTGTCGACGGACGTACACACTGTACCAGTTCTGCTCACAGAAGCTTTTTGGCCCAATATCATCAGACGTTCGACTGTCAGCTTGGTGTATGCAGAGCTTACCAGTAGATGCTTCTGTAAGTATTTTTGTTAAAGTGAAATAAGGATGTTTGCCTGGTCTGCCCAGACATGCCATACCCCCATTTGTTCTGCAATCTCCTCCCAGTTGTGACCTTGGTTCTCCTCGACAATGGATTTGAGTTTCTCAATCTCATCTGGCTTCCATGAGGACTTGTTTACAGAGGGGTGCAAATAGTTCTGCCAGAACTGTTTCAAGTCCTCAGCCTTTCGCTTGCCTTCAAACTACATGGGGATGGATGGACAACAGGGTTCATCAACAGTTATTCAACAAACAAAGTATAAGTATATATACTCTTTTGATCCCTTGAGGGAAATTTGGTCTCTGCATTTATCCCAATCCATGAATTAGTGAAACACACACAGCACACAGTGTACACACAGTGAGGTGAAGCACACACTAATCCCGGCGCAGTGAGCTGCCTGCATCAACAGCGGCGTTCGGGGAGCAGTGAGGGGTTAGGTGCCTTGCTCAAGGGCACTTCAGCCGTGCCTACTGGTCGGGGTTCGAACCGGCAACCCTCCGGTTACAGGTCCGAAGTGCTAACCAGTAGGACACGGCTGCCCACTAACAAATAAATATGCTTATGATATACATATCGCAATATAATTATCACAATAATTATCAGTTAACTACTCAACTCCACCATTCTATTAAAATATCTTCCATTTCTTAATGACTTACATCGATATTTGATATTTTCTCCCAGTCATGGTCATCATTACGTTCTCCCATCAGGTCATTTTCACTTAATGCTCTTTTTTAAATGAAAAAAAACAAACAAGAAAAATCAACAACCACACAGATCCTCTCCACATAGTGTGTGTGTGTGTGTGTGTGTGTGTGGGGGATGATTAACAAATGACACCAGACAACATACAAAAACATGTACAACACAGAAAGTCGAACACGGTATGTGTTTCCAAATTGTTTCCAAAATGCTATATCCACCATTTTAATGAATTTTCATAATAGTTATTTTACATTGTTTTCAAAGTAATCGTAGTAGAACTGTAATTGGGTATTGTTATTTGATTTATAATCAATAATCAAAACAACACAACTGCAATCTGATTAATATTACCTGAAATACACAATTAAATAGCCTGATGAGACAAAATCAAAGAAACAAATACCTTATTTTTGCAATTCCCATATCTAGGTCTTGAATTTGCTTTTGTAGCATTTCCTTCTCCGTTCCTTCAACTTTCGAGGCTTTGTCTCTTAAGTACTCCATTCTTGAAACAATGTTATGGAAATAAACATAAATTAATGAATAAATCAATGTATTGAATGTATTGTACTGCATATAATAAAAATAAGAGATAGTTCACGTGATCTTTAACTCACTTGGACAGTTTGGGCTGAATCAGACGCTTCATCGTGTCTTGGACGACTGCACTGATTAATAAAGACTTCTGCCATCCCTCCCCTGAGCAAGATTATAAATACATCAGATCAGAGCACAGTACTGAATCTATAGACATCAGCTCTAGGATGATCGTATATCGATAACTTACATCGTTTGATAGATTTCTCATCACAAGGCTTTGTTCCTGAAATCATTTTCTCTTTAGCTTCAGGATTTGCAGGAGGTCCCTGTGGAAATAAGGATGTTATGTGTGTGTGTGTGTGATCTAAGTTGCTTATATTTTCAAAACTGGCAATATGACAAAATAAAATGTTTATCATATACAGATAGTTGAAAGGAAAGCAGGCACAATCAACTTTCGTGTCATCTTAGATGTTTTACATTTACTTCATCACCCGGAGAGAAGAAATACTCTTTTCTGATTGGCTGGCGGGGTGGCTTTTAATTCTGAATAACGGGACACCTATGAAGTAGATCTGGTAAAAAAAAAGTTAAATCGCTGTGCTTATGAATGGTAACTATAACAACCATAGTAGGACGACGGTTGAGCCTGGAGGCAGGCTTTGCAACAATTATGGAATCAACTGTAAACAAGTTGACTGTCCACGCTATCACTGCTATAGGGCCAACGGAAGTTGAACAACAAGCTGAACAAGTGGGCTTCTTTTTAAACGGAACCGCGTGTTTGCTTTGCGTGCTATAAAGGCATGGCTTTACAGTGGCAACCGGGTGATAAGCGGGATAACGGCCTTCGAGGTGTGTCCAGTTATAACGGAATTAATGGACTTGGGCGGAGGCAACTGCAACTCCGCTGCGTGTCGGGGAGTTCTTTGCCCCTAGCCCTCGTCCATTAAAGGATAATTCCGGTATTTAGCACTTTGAGTCCCTGATTTGTTTTGGATGAACTAGAGTGGTGGACACCGAAATTTTGACGATTGGTCCTGTCTCGACTTTTCTGACTTGTTTTGAATAGCCTTTACTGCTTCAGAGTGGCTGCCTACAGGCATGCACAAACATGTCCTTAAAACAACCCTTAACGTTCGTTTTCAAAATTGCGACACCTCACAACCACATATAAACTTCCGCTCAATATTTGAGCCTTAAGCATAGACCAGTGGTTCTCAAACTTTTTCTTTCATTCCCCACTTTGATCAAGGGGGCATTTTCGAGCCCCACCTCTCCCTTATCACTCTAAGAAAGTGGTAGGTCAAGCTTAAAATTGACAAACATATTGAAATAATAACAAGTTCTAAATATATCCTCTTCAGCAGAGTTAAAATTAGCTAGTGCTGCAGATATAATAATACATAAATACATAATGTGCCATTGTAAATTAAATACACATATTTCTGTTTTCCAGCAACATATTAGGAAGCATAGGCCAATATTTTACAGCAATATATTCAATGAAATACCAATATGCTGCATTAAATGGATCCATAATCCAGTCATACTGAGCACTGCTGGTTGGGAAATATTTTTTAAATAAACTTTGCAGGGATGTGATGTAGGCCTACTGTTTAATACATGGGATCACAAGAGTGGCTCCCGAATCAGACGTTTCAGCAGGCATAATACTGTCGCGATCGAGGCGCCTGTCCCATACCTCAAGTTTTCTGGTGAATGCAGTAATCTTTTCTGCTAGGTGAGGTAGGTGCTTGTCTTTTTCTTGTAACTGGAGATTTAACTCATTGAGCTTTCCAAATATATCGCTAGGCCAGCTTCGTCAAGAAATGTTAATTAGTGAACGTGCTTGCAGATTCAAACATGTGCTCTTCCTCCAAGAAGAGGCGACTGGGAGCTCAAACACACGCGACAGCACTTTACCTCGGGAAAGCCACCTTGCCTCGCTGTGAAACAGTACAGCCTTTTGGTCAGCTCCCATCTCCTCGCAAAGTGCGGAGAATAGACACGCTTTTAAGGGCCGGGTCTTGATGAAATTCACCACTCTCACAACCTCGTTCAAAATCTCATTCAGGTCGGGACTAACTAAGCTGCCTTGACACGAGCGCTTCCCTATGAATAACACAGTGCGTCCACTGCGCATCGGGTGCTACCTGGGCCTATGCTACAGATAAAATAAATAAATAAAAAAACTCCTGTTTTTCACATTAGGTCGCGCCCCACAGTTTCAGAAACGCTGGTATAGACGGTGGCGCAGCAATATCAACGTCCAATGAGTCTTCCAACAAAAATCAATGGGATTTTACAAAATGCCAAATAAAACACGACAGAAACTGTATTTCGCTATGCTACTTGTTTTGGAACATCAACGAACACCACTAACCACTCAGTGAGTTGCAGTTTTGAAAACGAACATTAAGGGTTGCTTTAAGGACATGTTTGTGCATGCCTGTAGGCAGCCACTCTGAAGTAGTCAAAGGCGATTCAAAACAAGTCAGAAAAGTCAAGACAGGACCCATCGTCAAAATTTCGGTGTCCACCACTCTAGTTAATCCAAAACAAACCAGAAAAGGGACTCAAAGTGCTAAATACCGGAATTATCCTTTAATTCCGTATAACAGGACACCTCAGCGGCCGTAATCCCTTACATACAGACCCTTTCAACAAGAAAATTAAGCAATAAGCCTCTAAGGGAGGTTTTAGGCACTCCGCTAGCGTGTCGACTCGTGCCTAACAACACCCCTTAGCTGTTGTAGAAACAGTGTAACCTACGGCCTCTAGGGGCTTATTGAATCAGCGTAACCTACGGACTCGAGTGGCTTATTGCTTTTCTAAAACTGTTGCTATAAATACCTGGCAAAGTTTCATAAAGTAAAGGCAAAGCAACGAGAAATGTAACGATTTATTCATAGATAATCATTCTTCTGCAAAGAAATATATTTCCTCTATCTGAATGGTTGCCAAGCAACGTCAAGAGACGCAGCTACTTTAACTTTTGTATCAAGTTATGGTAGCACAGTAATATAGAACGGAATGCGGTCAAGGTGAATGTTTGTGCTGGATTTTACAACGGCACCGAACGCGATTCAGCCAATCATAATCAAGGACCGGAACGATTTAGAAACAAAAACAATGCTTGAACATTCTATTTTGTTCCCAATCTACTTCTGCTTCATTAAGATAACATATGGAATGTTAAAACGGAAGCCTTGTGGGAACAACTATGATGCTGATAATGGAACTCTCATAGTATATATATCTATGGTAACTATCTTGAAACGGTCTTTCAGCTAACACTTTTATCCAAAGCAACTTTCAAAAAATAGATCGGTGCATCCCTATGAAAGAGGTAATAATACTGGCTCATCAGGCCAACCCTTACCAGACCAGTGACCTTGTCCTTGAAGTAGGGTTTCATAAAGTTTCCAATAAATAAATTATTTGATGGCACCCGTGGATTTGAAGCAGCAGAGCCATGCACATGACCCTCAAGCTCTCTCTGTGGAAACAAATTACACACATATTACGTACATATTATGCACATATTACAGGTCAAAGAATTTCAAAATGGCATTTACATTATTTTCTGACTATCAATATTTGGCAAGACTTTGGAAGGCCTCTTGCTCCCATAACATCAACACTGAAAACACATAAAAGTAAGTTAGAGAAGAAAAGGCTGATTTCAATCACTTTGAGAGGACAATTTTCTCAAATGTAAGAACATATTAATACCAGTGCCTTACATTAGGGTTTATTAATATGCAGCCCTCATGCCTATAATCTGTAAACTTCCAAAAATTGGAAGGAAATGGTCACTTCCCCAAAAAAAATCTCAAAAGCATTTCTTCACCTGTTGTTGTTTGTTATCCTGCAGAAGTTTTTCAAGTTCTGACAACTTCTCTTTCACCACTTCTTGATATACCAGGTTCATTTCCAAGCAGGTTTCTGTATTCAAAGGTAGTTCAAAATCCTCGTCATCGCTGTTTTCTTCACTCTTTCATAATAAAAGGAAAATATGTGTCAATATGTGTGGACAAAAACTCAGTGGTAAATGTTTATCTTGTGTGGTCAGAATTTCATTGTAATTTAGTATTTATTAAACATTCAACATCATATACATATTTCACATTTGTTCATCAACTTTGTTGGGTCTGGCCAACTAACAGAGTGGAAACATTACATTACATTACATTACATTACATTTGGCTGACGCTTTTTTAACCAAAGCAACTAACAACATGGTAAACAGTAAGTTTTAGAACAATTCTGACAATTTTTAGGACAGTTTAAAAAACATTAGAGTACAGTAAGAATAAGTGCGTCGGTGAGTGCTGTTTTTAACAGTTATTTGTCAGTTTAAAACGGCTGGTGAGTGCTAGGATCAGTAAGACTTGTTGTAAGTGTTGCTATGAGAGTAGATGTTCTCTAAAGAGCTGGAAACAGACCCGGAAACAGAGTGACATCCTTGTAAAACGCTTAGAGGTTGAAGTTTTACTTCCCTTTGCACCCACTTCATGACATCCCCCACCACATAAAGAATCTAATTCTGTAGGAAATACAGACTGGATGTTATATGTTATTGGGCCCCTACTTGAAATTGTGGAAATATGTGTACATGGATTCACAACAAGCCGTGTACAACAAGGATTTTTACATTTTCTCTGTGAAAGTTAAAAATGAGGAGAAAATAAGAGCAAAGTTGACATACAGCACATACTTACCATTGCCCTTTCAGAGCTGCCCCCATCATCTGTGGATTCATAAAGATAAGTCAATGACATATAATGGAGCCAAACTGAACAATCAGATGTACAGTTGGTTGCAAAACTTTGCATCAATTTACTTTAAAATGACAAGAGGTGTGAAACGAAAAAAACAGTTATCAACAAACATGATTATACTGCAGGATACTTAATGGCAGTTTTTTTAACTAATGTTGCCTCATCATTAACTCATTGAGTACCAAAAACGTAATATTATGTTTTTCCTTCCCATGCGTTGAGTGCCAAAAACGTAATATTTAGGTTTACGTTTTTAGCTTTTTTTTAATTACGAAACTAGACACTCTAACAGCACAATTTTGTAACTATCACAATTTTGGGAACTCTGTGATAAATGGAAATGAAATATATGACGATCGAAAACTCATGAAAACGCACAATCTGGACATTTTATCAAAACTCGGTTGCCGCTTTGGGTCGAATCAGTGACGCATGCCCGTTATCTCAAAACCAGGCCATTTTCGTGGGTCTATCACTAGGTGGCAGTCTCGCCAGGTCTCGCTGATCACTTCCCGGAAAGTTTACAGGCAACACTTAATATTTCATGAAAGACGTTATATCTCCATTTCTAGAAAAAAACAGCGATTTTAATGAAAACTAGCCAATGTTTAGCTTGGGTTTTCTCAGGAACAGAGGCGTGTAGAAATACATGGTTTGCAACCACTAAGAGCTCTCACCTTTTAAACGAGCCATTGTATGTGTTCATACCTATAACACAGAATATGCTGTGGCTGTACAAAAATCATCAACAATGGTCTAGATTGCTGGCACTCTAGGAAAAAGCTTCCGAAAACAGTTTGCCATTCAAAGAGTTAAAGTCACAAAAATGGCTGAAGTGATAGTGAATTGTTTTAAAAATTAAAACAACGCAACAGTTTGAATCTCAATGTTCTGTAATGCGTTGTGTGTCTTCCCTTTGCCTAAAGCTCCTCCAATCTCCCCTTGGGGATCAATCAAGTCTCTCTCTCTCTCTCTCTCTCTCTCTCTCTCTCTCTCTCTCGTCAAATGGCTGCCAAAATTAACACTTAATCTGTATAGTATAATTAATGGTCATCATAAATATGAAGAGATACAACTAAGAACGTACCACTTAGATGATCAGTACCCAGGCCAAGCTTCTCCTCCAATTGTTTTATCTCTAACTGAATCTTTAAATGCTTTGCATCAAGGCTGCTTACATTCTGAAAAGGAGACGGCATCAAATAAATGCAAATAAATAATTAAACATTACATTACCATTAAAAAAAACAACAGTAGAATCAAACAAATCTGAAATCATATTATCATAATAGACTTATAATGATTACATAAATAATAGCGAGCCTTCACAATAGCCAGAAACATTTACAAACTATTATAAACAGGGGTTGGACAAAATAAAGAAACATCACGCTAAATGACAATTTTCTCATTCAATATTGAGCTGGTTCTCCCTTTGACATCAATAACTGCTTCAAAACTTCAATGAATACAGTAACACAAGTTTTAGACAGTTGCTGGGAAATTTTAATTAATACCTTAAGCAGAACCTGTTCCAGCTCTTTCAAAGAAAATTACCTGGGGATGACCTTACTTGCTGATCCAAAACACACCAGAAATGTTCAGATCTGGTGATTTTGGGGGCCTATCCAACAGTCTCACACCACTGCTGTGTTCTTTGAGCCAGTCTTTAGCTATTCTATCAGTTGGTGTTTCCATTATTTTGTCCAACCGCTAAAATGAATTAGTAAAACACTTACATCCAACGTGTCATCATCACCATCTTCTGAGTCGCCATCTGCCAAATACAAAAAAAGACAACAGAATGTTTAGTACTTGTACTGTACTTTGAATTGCCACCCAACAATGTTGGTGGTATTTTTTGTAGCTCAGTCCGGTGGGGGGGGTATGGGCAACAATAGCGGGAGGGGATAAAATAAAATAAATAAATAAGTAGAGTTGCAAATCTTCAGGAGTACAGGAGTCTAATTGCTGAAGGGTAGAAGCTGTTATTGAAGCGCATCGTTCCAGTCTTCAGAGATCTATAGCGTCTTCCAGAGGGCAGAAGTTGGAAGAGATCATGGCTCGGATGTGAGGTGTCCCTGATGATCTTGGTTGTTCGGTTCAAGCTGCGTTCAGCATACAGGGAGTGGACTGATGGAAGGTCACAACCAGTGATGTTGGAGGCTTTGGTGACAACTCTCTCTTAATTCCCTCTTGGTGCGACTGTCAGAGCTCCCATACCAGACGGTGATTGAAGATGAGATAATGCTTTCAATGATGGCTTTGTAGAAGAGCACCAAAAGGGTATGCAAGAAACCAAAGGGTCCCCTAGATTTCATTCGCAGACATCAGTATGGAAAACTTTTGAAACTCACCTAAGGAGCTGCATGATGACACATCTGAATTGCCATCTGCGTCAAAATATTTTTCAAGTGCTAAAATTTGTTGTTGAACCTTCTCCCTCTGTGTAATCAAGTCTACTGATTCAGGAACATTTTCCATAGCATCTGTAATATAAAAATAATACCATATCAACATAATCAAGAATTTTAGAATCTACCACTAGCTTTAATCAACTTGACTTTCACAAACTGAAAAGTAAAAAAAGAAGGTTAGGCTTGATCAACCTTGGGGACATATTGCTTTTGTAAAACAAACTCAGTTATAAAAAAAAAAAAAAATATTTGTGTATAACAGTGCCACTTAGTGGTCTAATGATGCCATTTTTATTTTTAGTTTCATCTATATCAGGGTTTCTCAAAGTTTTGATTGGTGAGGGCCAATTCAGGAACCCAACATTGAACTGAGGGCCGCCAAAGGGGCAGGGGGAGAAAAAAAAAAAAAAACAACCTGGAAAAAAAATCCCATTTGTAATCATTTTAATGACCAGGTTGCATCTCTACAGTTTATATTTATTGCATTAAACACATTTTAATTCATAACTGAGGCTAAACCTGGCAAAATCTTAAGAAAAATTGCAATGCACACACAATCCCTGGGGTTCTCTACCCTCAACAGACAAATTTGGGATAACTGTTCTGGTTGCAGTCCATTTCAAGTACAAACTTATTCAAAACAGTCTCAGTGTGCCTTGCTTCTTATTAGCATAGGCCTTATTCAGGGCCAATTCCAGCTACCAAAGCACCACAGGAAAACCTGACGGCCACTAAACACCACTAAACGGAGATTAATTATTTTCAAAGCACACAGTACAGTTGTACAGTTTTAACAGTTTTACAGATGTTATCAGATGTTATCGCAGGCCGCCAAAAATGTTTCCGCGGGCCTCATTGGGCCCCGGGCCGCACTTTGAGAACCTATGATCTATATTGTATTTAAAGACATGGTGATGATTGGTAATGTGTATGAAAAACCTGCACTGGTTCTGAACAGAATTTGTTTTTTTTTTTAGGGGAGTGAGTGTAACGGTAGTTGAAATAGGTTATTATAAATCCTAATTGTAAATAGGTAGGTTATGCAGTGTCATAAACAAATGTAGGCTACACACAGAAATGTTCATGAAAAACGGCAAAAGAGGGCGGGCATATTTAAAACCCTTGAAGTTGCTACCATACGCATGAAACTCGCCGTGACGTTAGGCTAACTTACATCTCTACTCACCATTCTGATGGAAGTTACTAGGACAGCTGTTAAGCACCTCTTCCTCATTCCTCGAGTCATCCCTTAGCGCCATCATATCGTTTGGCTCCATGTTAACAACGCACTGCTGCTGCAAGGAACGAGAAGGGAAGCTTTTACCAACATTACAAGCAACAACCATTACAAGCAACAACCAATATTCAACCATCATGACCACCACCACACCACTAGGTTGATGTTAACTTAATATTTTTCACAAGGCTAAGCTTGTGGTCTTGTAAACCAATTCCATATAAACTCAGTTGTCTGGAGTTAAACAACCGTTGAAATATTCCATTCTCAATTTCTGTTATGCTACAAATGTTGCAGATGTTAAACGTCACGTTAACGTTACCTTAGGTTGCAAGTTAGCTGACTTTAAATTAGCTTCCTATGAGGACATTTCAGTCGTCAGACTTGCATGCAGAAACTAGAAATACATTTACGCCACACCTGCCCATAACTCGGTCAATAACATTACCAGTACGGTGTGAAGTTCTGGCCGAAAATTATGGAGCGGGATAGCTAGCCGAAGTCAGTGCAACAATCTTTGGTCAGTGTAGCCAAAACTTCTTCTTCTTGACCTCTTTACTGGCGGGTTACTACGCCTGTAAAGCTCATACCGCCACCTAATGGAACAGAGAAAAAAGACCCCCCAGTTACTTCTCCAAACTGTGATCACATTCAACCCTCTCTAAACACGACCTACCTTTAACCATATTGCATGTTGCTTTCACGGACAATATAAAAATGCGTTTCTACAATGCTCACATTTTCTTTACAGTCTGGCGGCACCAGAAATCTTTCTTGTCTTATTCCCCAATGCTTAGGCATGCCCTACACACACAGGCATATGCCAGAATAGAAAACGTTTAAAACGTTAACATTATGTTTGAAAGCCTACTTTTCCAATATATTAAAATCCAAATGGCTACTGATCATTACTAATATATATATTTAATATAGAGATAGATTTATTTTCAATGTGGAGATATATTGAAACGGCAAACAGAAAAATAAAATAATGTGTGAACACAGGGGAATGTTCATGTTGTACCAGGAAAAAAAGGAAAGGTATGAAGGATCGAGTATGTGGTGCTGTGGAAAGAGGACCCTAAACGTCTTCTAAATTCCTGGCCCCCCAGCGATTGGTGAAATTATGAAAACATGGGAAAGATGTACTCGACTTAAAAACGGCGTATGTGACTATATCCTAATTCTCTTGCGTGTTGAATTACGCGCAGGTATGTGTCACCGTGCCAACACGACGTCATAAAGCTACAGAAGCAATACTTGACTGAATCAAACGTTGCACATTGCTTCTAAGTTAAATTGAAAAAGTGAACACTAAATTTTTATTTTATTAGAGCCTGTCTATAAAGTTCCGGCCCGCCATGCAGATCAATTCAACATGACGGTGTCCATTTTAAGTTGCTATGGGTAACACCTGGTGGCATGTGGAGAACAGAGGACTGAATTTGTTGTAATATGAGTTTGTTTGTAATATGAGTATATACCCAGATAGCAGGTAACTGTGAAAAAGATCTGTCTGTGATCTACTTGAGATCAGATTTCGTCAGCTGGTAAATGTGTTCTGGGCTACTAGAAGCGTTTCAATTTCGGCGCACCCGTGAAAACGGGGTCCCTAACTTGCGCATTTCATCTAACACTATCTTCTTAATTTTAGGCCACCTGGTAGTGGTGACTAAATAGACTAATCATTAGCTACCATACAAGAACTCATGGGTTGAGGATAATTTTGAAGAACAAAACATAGGCTATTCATAAAGGACTGTTTGTCACCAGACTTGTTAAAGCAACCCGAATAGCCTAACAATTACTGCCTGGAAAATTCTACTCTCTGGAGTTCTCCGTTTCCACTTGTGGATAAGCCCGGTCAACCGGTAAGATGAGTGCCTATTTTATTTCATATGTACAGTAGGTTAAAGTCAAATAGAATACCGTTGTTTTACACGATTTATTAGTTAGCCTATAATGGCACGTTGAGGGATTGTTCGGGTGGTTTATTGTTAGATTGATGTGGATTTCTGGGTTGTTTGTATTTAGGATCCTTGATTTTACATTTGACAACCTGACTGCTGCCTACTAGGCCTACTTCAGTGACAGCATTTCTTGCTTCCATAGGCACTAAGGTATAGCCTGGAATCTGAGTATGACGCGTCAGGCTAGTGCTAAGGCACACCAAAGGTCAAACCAAAACGCCACGATGATTTAAGCTGCTTACTGATTATGAAGGATGTCACACACTGTATAGGCTATAACTTATAACGGGTATTCACTCTAGTGCCCATATTGCATTCTATGCTCATCATGAGCTGAGGCATATGTCCACATAACTGGGAAGGAATATGTGAAAAAATCATGAAGATTGGGCACTTCTGGATAAGTTTTTGATTTTTGGCAGGGTGTTAGGTATAGGCCTAAGGTGTTCAAAAATCCATGGATACAAGTTGGGGTGGCCCCCCTAGTGGCAGTTATCCATAAAATCCAAAATGGCCCCGCCGAAAAGAGAAAATATTATATCTCAGCTTCCTTTAGTCTTAAAGGGGAACTTGGCAACTATTTCAACGTAATAAACCCGTTTAGAAATCATTTGGATGGTTAAATGACCTGTTCCGGTGAAAATGGTGACTTTTCCCGCTGCCCCTAGCGTCCCCAGGCGGAAAACCAACCTTGCAACATTGAGACTACCGTCCCGGAAAGAGAAGTGAGAAACAAGAAACTTGTTTTAAATCGTGTTTCTTACCTTGTAACATCCACATTGTCTACCGAACTTATGCTAACCGTTTTGCTAGCTTGTAAACAAATCCACGTGCTTTATCATTACCTTTTCCCAGTTTGAAATAGCATAATGCACAATTTCTCCAGCAGAGGGGGAAATCCTGCCAAGTTTCCCTTTAAATTGTTGCATAATGTATTATCTCTACTTTGTTTGACACAAGTGTTTTGTTATGTTCTTCTTATTTTAAGTCCATTTCCATGTTAAATCTAGTATCATAGTCATATTTAGCTCATAAACTGTCAATATCTCTGAAAAAGTCACATTGAAATATTACTCAGGTCCCTAGACCCATATTTTACCTCCAATATATGCTTTTCTTTGTTGATTGGACCGGTCATTATCACTATAGTGTCAAAAATCACATGTTGTGACCAAAAGGACCATTGTTGTGGCCTTAAATAAACACAAATTCAGAACTATGCCACAGTGAAAAGTTACAGTATATTAGGCTTTTCACCATGTTAAGGATCAATATTATATTTTAGTCAAATAACACCAAAAAAACAATTCATACTTAAACCATAGACTTTCTAATGAGGAGATACAGCACTCAAAAAATCCTCCATAGAAATGCATGAGCTTAGTTTGTAACGGCAATATGGCAGTTGTCTACGCAAATCACACCCCTTCCGCGGCAAAATGTGAATATGTAAATACATTGAGCCAATCATGTGGTGTGTTGTGAAGACATCGTGCCAATCATGTGTTGTGATCTCACCGCTGGAGCAAGATTGGTGTCATGAAGCCTTGCGCACGCGCATTTCTGCCGAAATGGATGCCCGATGAGTGCCCAAAAAGCGTTGCAATATGGCCGCCGAGTGGAGGGACTTTGCTTAAACATCATGTATTTATTCAAAGATTTTTGGTTTCACTCTTCATCATTATTAGTACAGCCTCCCTCACACTTGCACAATGTGGTACAGCAAAGTCCAGCTCGGTGGCACATACAGTTGACCATACAGGCAACCACACAGCCACAGTTGAGGAGGAGTGAGCATCCCTTGCTGGCATCTTCCAGATCTGTCCAATATGGCACCCAGACTTTGGTTCTGTCATTCCATTCCCAACCCCACTCACTGGGGTCTGGAATCTCTGGAGTTTTGGAGAGGGACTGCTTCCAGACAAAAGCTGCAGTGTTCCAGGAGTTAGGCCTCTCAGAGCTGTGGATTGGATTTGGATCAGGGAAGGCATATAAAGATATTCCAATCCACCACATCTCAGAAATGCTGGGACCTCAAAAATGTCAAGCACTGCCCCTCTTCCACGCGTTCACATGATGTGACGTTGTATCAGCAATGTATGGAACTGGCAAAAAAAAAAAAAGCATGGAATGCGTGGGCAGCTTACCCAGAAGTCACCGGCACCTTCATTCTGATCACCCAAGACCCAACCAGCCTCACACTGGAATCAGTGCACATGCAAGTTCTCAAACGCTGGACCAGGGGCAGAGTGGGGCACTAAAATCCACCGGGAAAATTCTGACGGCACCAGCCCCCCCTGTAAATTCTGTAATTTTCTGTAAATAGACTTGACCTGCAATCGGTTCATTGGATAAACCAGAAACACATTCCCCATTCCCAGGAGGCTTTGCTCCATTCTAGCCTAGGCTTACGTTAATTTAAGTACAAACAAACAAATTAAATTGTCATTTTTTTTATTTGTGATGAAAGTTCTGTAACGCCTGAATAAGACAAAAATTAATTAAGATAAAAAATGAAGGCTAGCCTACACAAAAATCAGCATGGGAGAGATGAGTTTGCAGGGTAACCATGAATGACATATAGACAGTGTGCGAATGGTATAAATATTGGTTGGACTTCCCAAATGTTAAAGTGTAGATCTCTGAGATTTTTGTGGAAAATTCTTAATGCACCTATCAGGTCGATGGCTGCGTACGACTCACGGCCCGGAAGCTTCTTTTCACTCATGGCCTCAAGTCCCTGGATTCAATCCCCCCGACCCATCATTTTTATTCCAGCATGGAAAGCGTGCCCTGCACGCTGCAGCTTTTGTCTGGAAGCAGTCCCTCTCTAGCCTCGTGAGACCATCCTGATCTCGAGAGTTTCAGATTTTCTCTCACAGATTAGTCTGGCATCTCTCTGATAAAGAAAATTTGGAGCAGTTTGCCAAACAAACGTCCAATCAGCGTTGGTTTTGAGGCGGGTTTAGATGTGACGCAACGAGAAGCTACTGTTCAATCTAAACAACATGGCGACTTCCACGGATGAGATGAGCATAGCTATCGCTGAAGTTTTATCCAAATATATTTTAGTATTCCTGGGGAAGCTAGGAGTCTCTGCAATGTAGCTGGGAGGAATGAAGGACACAGACATCCTCCACGGCCAATTCAAGTTAGTGTTTGGTAGCACTGAATCTTAGTTACTTAACGAGAAGGAATATGCTTTCTTCAGACGTGTAGCCTACCATGAAAACTTGGTGGGGGATTGTCGTTGATGAGGTTCATGTCACATACAAATAGTAAGTTTAAAAACGTTAACGTTAGCTACTTATCTAACTTGTATGTTAAAAGATGGCATTAGAAGAACGCTTCCTTTATCTGATTGGTTGATTTGGACCGACCAACATAGGTGGTGACAGACAGATGGTTTATCCAATCAGCTAACCAGTATTTTAAGCCCCCTTTTCCCAAACGTTTCTCCAACGGAAAGTTCCCAGATGGATATGCGGAGCAAATGCGAAGCAATCCATCTGGCGGAGTCAGGTTAGTCCCTCTCCAAAACTCCAGAGATTCCAGACCCCAGTGAGTGGGGTTGGGAATGGAATGACAGAACCAAAGTCTGGGTGCCATATTGGACAGATCTGGAAGATGCCAGCAAGGGATGCTCACTCCTTCTCAACTGTGGCTGTGTGGTTGCCTGTATGGGCAACTGTAAGTGCCACTGAGCTGGACTTTGCTGTACCACATTGTGCAAGTGTTAGGGAGGCTGTAATGATGAAGAGTGAAACCAAAAATCTTTGATCAAATGAATAATACATGATGTTTAAGTATGAATTGTTTTTTTGTGTTATTTGACTAAAATGTAATATTGATCCGTAACATGGTGAAAAGCCTAATATAACTTTTCACTGTGGCATAGTTCTGAAGTTGTGTTTATTTAAGGCCTCAACAATGGTCCTTTTGGTCACAATGTGATTTTTGACACTATAGTGATAGTGACCTGTCCAATCAACAAAGAAAAGCATACCTTGGAGGTAAAAATATGGGTCTAGGGACCTAAGTATTTCAATGTGACTTTTTCAGAGATATTGACAGTTTATGAGCTAAATATGACTATGATACTACATGGAAATGGACTTAAAATAAGAAGAACATATCAAAATTGGATTCCTTGTATCAAACAAAGTAGAGAAAATACATTATACAACAATTTAAGACTAAAGGAAGCTGAGATAACCTTTTCTCTTTTCGGCGGGGGCCCCAACTTGTATCCATGGATTTTTGAAAACCTTAGGCCTATACCTAACACCCTGCCAAAAATCAAAAACTTATCCAGAAGTGCCCAATTTTCATGAATTGCATCCTACTGTAGCTAACATGGTGTCATTGAGCTGCCTCAACATTATGCCAACAAATTCCAACAAACACCAGCTGTTGGGTCAGTGTGCAGCATCAGTTTTTTGGATGTAGTTCAAGTTTGACATGTCTAAATGCCATTTATTTTTATCAATGTAATATTTTTTATCAACATTACAAACTCCACTTCATGACTATATCATTGATGCATTTATAGCCCTCAATCCTATTTCCTGAACCTGTATGAAAACGTATTGGGTTACTCAAAATTCCATGGCACACCTCACTTTGCCTCACAGTACACTGGTTGAGAATCAATTAATGGACTAGACTACCTGTCTCTTAGAAGCCTCCTGACTCTAGTGTTAGGCACCTGTGGCAGCATGCCATTTCAAACCCTATCTGCAATCTGCAACTAGGTCCATGTTTCAGTTGGTGTCAGGTGATGGAGCGTATTGGTGCACTACACCTTGGACCAATTATGTTTGTGGATCCTGGATGAAGATGCAAGTGTGTTCACTAAATTTATATTTGGAAATTGTTGGAGTAACATTGTTTATTTGTGTTCTATGTGGGCGGTATCATTGTCATGTCTTTGTTTGTAAATACAACATGTTTGTCTGTGTGTTTGGTATGTTTCTGCTTTTACAGTATTTATTTACTCATTTTTACTGTGTGAAGCACTTTGATCTTAAATGTGCTATACAAATTAAACTTACTTACTTACTTACTTATTTACTTACTTACTTACAGGAATGGCACCATCCTTCCTTGTAACTGGACTTGCTCTTATACTTTTCCTCCCGACTGCCCAGTTACTGTCAGCTGAGCTGAAGTTTGCCGACCAGACCCACTTCAGAGTGCATGAAACCAGTCAAACTGTTGTGCGCCTTGTAGTGGAAAGGGTGGGAGACCCTGTGAATGTCACTGCACTTGTTCTGGTAAGATTGGTTATCTTTCCTGATTGAGTGATTGCTTATTTTCATTTTATTTCCAAGTTGGCTTAAATATTATGATTACAGAAGTTACTTGCAATGACACCTCTTAGCCTCCGTACTGAAGCCACTGATCGACTATGGGATTTTCTCACTCGAATTTACACATTTTACAATGAATGGTGTAGAGACTGAAAAATATCCAAAGAACAGCAGTTATTTGGGTGAAAATCCCATGTTAATGTCTTTGTGACTATTCTCACAAGAAAGGGTCACAGCGGTGCTGTTATTTTTATATGTCCTCTATTTTCAATGTGACAATGTAGCATTTTTGGAGGTCTTTATAAATAAGTCGTTTTGGATATTCGCTCCAACTCCCTAACTTTGAAACCTTAAAATACAGCATCCACTTGCATACAGCATGATTCAGTAGTGTCTTGTTTGCGGTTGCAGCAAGAGGGTGAGGATACAGGGGACTTTGAGGCCACTACTGCTGCAGTTTTTCTTCTTACAACTGAGAAAAGAAAGACAATCTTCATTGCTGTCCGGGATGATGACTTACCTGAAGCTGATGAAACATTTGTCTTTAGCCTTAAAATGCAGGTAATCGTGGGTTTTATGTGAAGTAATGTACACTCCTGTCTGCTGAACTTAATACATTACTGTTTCATAGATATACCCAAATACATGTATCCTGATAAAGTTGTTGTCGTAGAGATATAGCAATACATTAGGACCACTCACAGATGAAGCAAATGTGACAGACTAGCTGGTAGCAGTGGGGGTTTGTCATGGACTTGGTTATATTTGAAGTTAAATCAATTGTTTGTTTTTGTTGTTAGCATGTTTCATGTAGAAGAAGCGAGGTGACAACATCTGACTGACTTCGACAAAGGCTAGATCTCTATGGCCATACATTTCCACTTATTGTAATGTAATGTATGATGAGTTAGTGGACAAAGTCCCCATGTTGTACCATATTTCATTCATACCTTATTCCTCTTGTATTATACCTCTGCTTCTTTATTGTTGTCCCTGAGGTAAAACAACTCTCATCTCCTTATCTATGGTACGCTGTACCGTAGGCTGTAGGAGAATGACAGAACAAAAATAAACACAGTGCACATTTTCAAACATTTTTTTAAATTTGGCAGCCATTTTTATGTTGCTGTGCACTTTGAATGTAGTGTGTGGATTTCTGAGCGTATTTCTGACTCTAGGCCTCATCTAATGGTGTTACCATGGGAACTCCTAACCAGGCTACAATCACCATTCTTTCTAATGACAATGCCTTTGGAATCATCTCCTTCAACTCAGTAAGTGTTTCCATAGTGTTTTCACTTATGCCACCAGGAATGGGCCATGACAGTGCAGTCTGCGATTCAGTTTGTGTAAGGTGGTTGATATTTGAGATCTACAGCCAAATTACACTGTTCCCAGATGTTTTTCCCTGTTGAAAATGAGGCAGAGGTGGTAACATCTGCGCACAGCAGTGATGAGTGGGTCCGTTCACGAGTGACCCGAGGTCGCCCAATGCATTCATTCAATCGGACTGAAATAGTCGAGACATAATGTCTTATCCATTTGGTTCCAAAAAAGTGTGCAAGTGCATATTCATTTGTGCATCTTTGTGTGCAAGGTAAAACTTCTAAATTTTAATCCCCCCTCCTGCAAAAAAGGGAATGTGACCTTTATTTTCTTTATAATGCAAATTTGATCTCTCAAAGAAAAATCAGTGGGCTTTTTAATGCATCACCGGACATGGGGCTTGTTTCCCATAATGCACATTTCCATTGAAATTCTCTTTGAATCTTGGCTTAATCGATTTAGAGGAATGGAATACAAAACCACAAGATTGACCACAAGAACAATGACTTTGATAGTAGCACTTCCTGATAGTTGTGCTTCCTTTCCACAGACCTCTCTGGTGACTGTGAGTGAACTGCAAGGCAGAAACCAGAATGTCCTTTTTTCTCTGATCCGTGAGAAGGGAACCTATGGGACTGTTACTGTGATCTTTGAGGTGAGAGACTGTTGACATGTGTAGTTCTTTATTATGACCGCCGCGCAGTCCAATGGTTTAGTCAGATTTTTTTTTTTTTCTTTTTCGCATGTCCAAATTTCCGTCAAGGATTCCCGGGACACTGAAAGACCGGGGTAGACGAAACTTGGTGGGCATGTAACCCCATATGGATAGCATGGAACCATCGTTTTTTGTTTTGATCTGTAGCCCCCCCGCTGGACTGCACCCCCGAAAGGAGGGTAGGGCAGACACAGTTTTCTGTGAATATCTCGAGAACCATAGGGCCTAGGATGACCAATTTTTTCCGTATGTTTGCCTCCAGGGGTCATGTTAACCCATTCCATGTGCACACATGTGCATAAACAGATACACACGCACACACATACATTCACAGTAATCATACGTATGACACATACTCACACAGTAGACATATGTACGCACACACACACACACACACACACACACACACACACACACACACACACACACACACACACACACATAAACATAAACATGTACATGCACACATGCACACAATTCAAGAATTTCTCAGAATTATGAACAGGCAAGATGGGGGTGGGGTTGTATAAAATGAATTTTACCTGTGAAATCTATGAACTAATTATGACCGCCGCGCAGCGAAGCGGCGGTCATATAGGTTTAGTCAGATTTTTTTTTTTTTTTTCTTTTTTTTTTTTTTTTTTTTTTTTTTTTTTTTTTTTTTTTTTTCGCATGTCCAAATTTCCGTCAATGATTCCCGGGACACTGAAAGACCGGGGTAGACAAAACTTGGTGGGCATGTAACCCCATATGGATAGCATGGAACCATCGTTTTTCGTTTTGATCTGTAGCCCCCACGCTGGACTGCACCCCCCGAAAGGAGGGTAGGGCAGACACAGTTTTCTGTGAATATCTCGAGAACCGTAAGGTTTAGGAGGACCACCTTTTTTTGTATGTTGATCTCAAGGGGCCATGTCAGCCCATTCCATAACCACTAATTTCATGTATAGCGCCACCTAGTTAAACACAAAAAGTAAAAATGAGGTGTTGTAATTGTAGGTATCTGTGACCTAACATAGTCAAAACTGCACGAAATTGGAAGTGTAGGATCATTTTGACACCTTCTGAATGCACGCCAAGTTTCGTGGAATTTTGTTCATGGGGGGCCACACAATAAATTAATTTATATTACTATACACCAACTGGCCTGTAGGTGGCGGAGACAGTTTTCTGTGAATATCTCGAGAACCGTAGGGCCTAGGGGGTCCACCTTTTTTTGTATGTTGGTCTTAAGGGGCATGTCAACCCATCCCATTACCACTTATTTCATGTATAGCGCCACCTAGTTAAAAATTAAAAGCAAAAATTAGGTGTTTTCATCTCAATATCTCTGGCTGACAAGGTCAAAACTGCACGAAATTAAAAGTGTAGGATCATTATGACACCCTCTGAATGCATGCCAAGTTTTGTGTACTTTCGTTCATGGGGGCCTTACAATAAAATAATTTATGTGTACATTTAGTGGCATTACACCAACAAGGATTTCGGGACACTGAAAGAGACGGGGTACACAAAACGGTGGGCATGTACCCCACATGGATAGCATGGAACCGTCATTTTTCGTTTTCATCTGCAGCCCCAGCTGGACTGGACCCCGAAAAGGAGGGTAGGGCAGACACAGTTCTCTGTGAATCTTTTTATGGTATGTTGGTCTCAAGGGCCCACATCAACCTGGCTCATAATCACTCATTTGTGATTTGCCCCGGTAAAAAATGAAAATCAGTAGGATTAAAAAGAAAGCCAAAATAAATATTCATCATCATCATCATGGCTGCATTTTCAGTATTGGTCGTTTATCGTTTGTCCACTAGATGGCGCATCGTTGCAGTGAGGCGTAATTTTGTTGGAAGTTAAAAGTGGGTTGGAAAAAAACAATGGGCCTTCATACAAGGACTGTAATTTACCGCAGCGAACATCTAATAAGGATAGGGGCGATGTTCACATGAAGTGTAATTCCCATTTCTTCTTGAAGCGAAATAAATCTGAGGATGTTTATCGGACATGCTTGGTTTTTTACTGCAGAATGCGTTAATCTTGTAATATCAATAAGGACCTAGGTAATGTTACGTTAAGCGTTGGTTGAGTGATGGAGGCATTTGATTTATTGTATTTGTAGAAAACTATAAATGCGGTTATACCAAGCAAATGTATAGCAGCACTGTTTGTATCTTTCGACTGTCATTTATTGCACGTGCTACAAAATCATTCTGTGCAATGGAAGATTTACCAACGTTACACCCGGTCTGATACAGTTTTGCTTATACATGCGTGAGACTGAGGCGCCTGTTTATTTTGTTTTAAGTGCGTGCAGGGTGTGAGAGGGAATCGATGTGCTTTGATTACAGCTTGGTAGTTGTAGTCAGAAATTAAAAAGCACGTGTGTGTGAAGTATCAAACAATGACACCTTCATTTGATTATGGCTGCTTTAGCAAAACACCTTAAGCTACTGTGTAGTGGGTCCCATTTAGAAGTGGCTACTTCATTGCTGGGCTTTCCTTGACTCATGGAGCTGCGTGAATGTTATTACAACTTTTCGCCCACGATATGACAGTTTAAGTCCGCTTGATACTGTAAAGGCGTAAGCCATTGGTTTCAAAGGAGATTTTTATTTTGTGTCGCCAGCATAGCCTATTGACAATTTATGTTGTCATTAGGCCTACCTTATAATCCTACCTGTAGCTTAGGGAAGCTAACAACTTTCTATTAGGATCTAGTTTGTTAGTTACCGTTTTGTCATAACTCCCTGATGCATTTTGCATTTAGAATAGCCAGAGCGTGTATATCTCAATCGGAAAATTAAACAATATCGGGTGCCTATGGACTAGGCTGGGTGAACCCAGCCTGATCTGCCTCCGCTATTTATTTTTGATTTCTTAAAAGATTTGAGCTTGGTCTGATGAAAGCCAGACTAGCCATGGACCTCAGTTAAACAATGCAAGGGAACATGAATCAGCCTATATTTGCACTAACAATAACGGACAAAAGCTCTTCAACTTTGGCCCGTTAAAATGTGTATGAACAGTCTAGCGACGCATTTCATCAAGGCCCATTTGGACATGTCAGTTATTTGCACCACTGGTTAGATGTAAAACAGCATTTCGTTTCAGACTAGGCTACTGTTACTTAATTTGTGCATTAACAATAACGTTTCAGACTACTGTTACTTAATTTGTGCATTGACAATAAAGTATTACATGAACTAAAGATGACTAAAATCTTATGTAGAAGAAGAAACATTCACAAAAAATCCATCCATCCAAAAATGACCTTTGTTTTTGATAGCTGTTGAAAACGGCATGGAACTGACAGAGATGGTTTTTGTTTATAAATACATAAAAAATAAATAAATAAATAACATTATGCTGATACCTTTTGCTTTTCCCCAAATACAATGTAGCCTACAGGTGTAAGTGACCTTTCATCAATCCAGTTGCAATGGATGAACTGTGATGAACTGCCCTACTTGTGATTGTTTAGAGATTTTAAAGGTTTTTTATAACAATTCTACATCTTCTTTGGCTATTCTACAATCTATTCACCTTTTCAGCACCAGTAGGGTACTTTCTGTGCAGCCGCACACACACCTCAGGCATGCCAAATAAGCATACACAAAAGTTTCAAGAGTGGGGATGGAGTAAAATATGGAGACAAATTGAAGTGTGATTTATTTTCGCGGAACGGATGTACAGGACTGAGCGGCGGTCATATTTTGTACCGCTATGCGGTACATCTAGTTATGTTTTGGTACTTGTTGTCTAGCAGATACCAGTGAGAATTGAGTGTGGATAGTGGAATTTAGTGAGACAGTTAGAATCATATAGGCCTTTCAGCGTGATTTCTTTTTGTGGAAAAAATGTGCTGGACTGGGCGGCGGTCATATTTTGTACCGCTCTGCGGTACATCTAGTTTCTTTTAAACATAGGCCATTTTGATTAAACAATGTCCATGTTGCGGCAACACCAGAACTTTCACCCTTTAATGTTATCAGATAACTGGTGGCCCATACCCTGCAATTGAAGACCTGAGTCCAGACAGAGGCAACATCACATTCCTTCCTGGACAGGCTAAAGTGGTATTCAGTATTATAATACAAGATGACAAGGTAATGTTGAATGTTAATCTTTTTTAGTGATGGTTAGCATATGGTTGACTAACAACACATCTATTCTCAATTGTAATATTGGTCTATAAGTGAGATATCCAAGCGGAGCTGCCAATTGGTAAATTAAACTTAAAGGAGAATTCCGGTGTGATATTGACCTAAAGTGTGTTGAAACATGATACCGAGTGTGAACGTATGTCTCATAGCCCATCTCGGCTTGTCCCCTGCATTCTCCTTTAAGTTGGTACATTAATCTTTTATCAAATCCAAGTACAATGAACACATTTTTTGTCAGTGATGGCTTCATCTGCAGTTATTCTATTTAAGAAAATGCACTTTCTAAGTCTATCTAAATTGGATTGTATCAGTATGTACCAGTTTCAAGTATAACATGCAATATTTTGACCGGTTAGATTGTTACAGTATATGCTGACTGTCTGGTCTCCATTTATGCTAAATTAGAATCAGTTGTTTCAATTGTTGACTGATTTTATATAAAACTCTGGCAGATCCCAGAAGATGATGAAAGGTTCACGGTGCAGCTGACAGAAGCACAAGGTGGCGCACTCTTAAACCCTAACCGCAGCAGCATCGACATCCTTATATCCCGTAACGATGCACCAATCCGTATGTCTCAGCCTTACCTGGCTGTACCAGAAACTGACGCTATCATCAACCTCACCATCACCCGCGGACTCGCTGAAGATGACCAACCCATCGGCTCTGATGAACATGAGGTCTCCATTGCGTACATGGTTGTCAGTGGCAACAGTTCTACCAATATGGCCACTGCTGATGTGGATTTTGAGGATCTCCAGTTAAAGCAAGTAGTGGTTTTCCCTGCCGGAGTCCACAAAGTCCAGTTGCGTTTCAGGATCGTTAATGACAACATGCCAGAAATTGCGGAGTCCTTCCGAGTGGTCCTCTTGGAGAACTCGCTGCTGGGGGATGCTGTGCTGGTGGCACCAAGCTCTGCCCAGATAATCATTGAACCCAATGATAAGCCCCATGGGGTTCTGTCAGTCAGCACCCTGGCAACAAATGGTCCAATTATTGTCAATGAGGACATCACCATGAAGTAAGTGATCCAACCAATGATTATGTTAATACATGTGCTGGATGTTGATATCAGCATTTTTTTCAATTTGAATCTGCAGAAGGTTTTGATTTTTGTTGTTATTTTTTTTTTTTACAGATTTGAAGAGATTATTGTTGTGAGAAATGGTGGTACACATGGCCATATCACAGTGAACTTTACCGTGACCAGGAATGTGAGTGATGAGTCATCTGTGACAGATGATCTGAGTCCTGCCTTTGGGGTTTTGCATTTTGCAGCTGGCCAGAAGACGTCGGTCATTTCCTTCAACATTAATCAGGACGACCTCCCAGAAGAAGCTGAGGTCTTTCTCCTCAGGCTGTTGCCTAAATCAGTACAAGGTGGAGCAGAGGTGGATAAACCAATGGAGGTTGGTCTTTTGTCATTTCAATGTAGTGTTTCATTGTCAGTGTCTGTTTCTAGGACAGTGAATAGCCATGCTATATGATTGGAAGTTTTAGAAATGTGCTTACTAGCGTTTGCTACTTGGTTTAGCCTCTGGTACAGCTGAGCAAGCACACTTTATATTTTGTCTGTGGTCTAGTTATGATCATTATCCATAAAATACTAGTCCAGAGAGCCAGCAGGACATAACTGAACATGTCATTTATTTTCTTTTTTGCATGTTCTTGACCTATTATCCTCATTCTCTTAATGATATTCTTTTTCCTCCCTTGCACTTACCATGTCTATTCTTCCCCTTCAGATTATCTTCTATCTGCAGGACAGTGACGACGTATACGGTCGCTTCATGTTCCATCCCAATAAGAGTCAGCAGATTCAGAGTGAGCCCAGTGGACGCTTCCTGTCCCTCAGTTTCTTGCGTCAGGGAGGCTCAGTGGGGAGAGTCCAGCTGACCCTCAGTGTTCTCTACCAACCTAATCGGCCCATCGACTCCGTCCTGGACGGGGTGCTGAATGGCAGCAGTGTCTCCAGGGTGCTGTTTGAGCCAGGGCAGCATTTGGCTAAAGTAATATTGCCTATACGGAATGATGCCTTCTTGCAAAATGGTGCCCACTTTCTCATTGAGGTAGGTTTTGAAAAGGGTGGACTAGCCTTAACCCAGTGATGGTTATGAATATAACCGAATGATAGTTACAAAATGAGGCAATAAAGAAATGAAGTTAAAATCCAGAATAGTTTTAAAAAATGTTTGACCTAGTTCTACCATTCCATACAAGTAATTGTTAGACAAGCAGTTAATCATATTGTGATAAAGGGATTTTAATTTGAAGTTAAATCTTACAAATTACATTTTTGCTTTTCCATTTATTCTCAGATGATTTCTGTGCAACTGGACAACATAAGACCCCCTGTGCCATCGATTAGCCCTCGTTTTGCTGGTGCTGTCAACATAAGCCTCATAGTCACTCCAGAAATCGCTACTGGAGAGATTGGGTTTACCAGTAACCTGACGGTGGTGTTACTGGAACCAGAAGACACCAACAGCAGTTTGGTAAAAATATAACCTTTAGAATCTTTATCTGCAGGATCAATCAAACTATCAAAAAATGCTTGTCTTTTCTTTCAGTGGAGGCGGGGCTTCCCATGTAGTATTAGAGCAGTCTTTTCTGATAGGTAAGAGCTGTTCCTTCTCTAACAGAGAAAGATAAGTTTGTATAGGGCAGATGATGGTGAGCAGCAGGCTGTTAACGTAGCAAAGGTTTTTTGATGTACAGTAGATGATAAAATCAAGATCAAGATGATAAACGTAGAAAGTGAGTATGAGTGTGTTTCTCTGCTGAGCCCTCTTCAACTAACCCAATTTTAGAGATTCTGCTTGCGACCGACTCAGACTGTTCCACGTCATATGTGACTTCTTCTAGCTTGAAATCACATGCTAACTCTGCTTCTGTAAAAAGAGGAGGAGGTCATGTCACTGTCCACTTATATAGCCACTGACGTATCTAGTGACGTGGACATTTTGCTGTATCCCATATACCTTAGCAAAAGGTCACATCAAATGTTCTTCTTCAGAAAACCAAGCTTACCTCCTTAACCAGTATGTTTCTGTAAAATGATGACTTTTAAAAACAGACTGCCAATTTTTCAAAAACTTAACACAACCATTTAAAAATCTTGTGAAGTAATACTGTAACAACTAGATTCATTTAAACTGTATGTTTTTTGTATTACCATAAATTACATAAATCTTTAACCATGATAAAGGCATAATTTTATTGGCAGAGCACGAGTGTGTGATTTCTGTTTTGCCCTCCAGGTGACCCTTTCACTTCGTCGGGATGGAACAGAAGGGCAGGCTGAGGTGTTCTGGAATCTGCACCCAACTGGAGAAAATTATATAGATTTGACCCCTGATGACATTTCACCCTTCAGTGGTTCAGTCATATTCCAGGCAGGGCAGAGTGATGCAGTAATCAATATCACTGTTTTGGCTGACGACATCCCTGAGATTAATGAAACTGCTTTTCTCACTCTAGACAGGTACAGTATGCTTGGTAACACGTTACTTTAGGTTTCTTAAAAAGAGTGACATGACACTGTCAATAACACTAACCCTTACCCTAAACCTAACTTGTCATGACAACCACCGAATGACACTTGACAGAAGTGAGTGACAGAAGCGATGTCATGTCATAAACGTTTATGACTTTACTGTATATGACTTATAATATTTACAACATGTTCATGACAGTGTCATGTCACTCTTATCTAGATACCTTCAAGTAAAGTGTAACCTTATGCGTAATACCATGAGCTTTAATGTTCACAGACTAATTATATTTTACCAGTATTAGTTAGCAGTATTTTTTCGGTAGTATGGTTGAAGTAGGTTTTTGTGAGTGAAAAATAAATGTGTCTTACAAATCATCCATATCTGTCCATGTTAGTTTTGCCCATGATACTTAAAGCCATTCCCCTCTTGCTTGTTTTCAGGGTAGTGACTGCACGGTTTGTTGTGTACTTTGGGTAAGTTGAGAGAAAAAACATATCATGGTTGATTATCTCAACCCAAAACCATGAACCATGTGTACAGCCCCTACTCATATTTACCTCTGAATCTCATGTCCATGAGGTTTTGGAAACTGAGTATAGGCCAGGGAGTTTCCTCCTCTTCTGACACATGAGCACAATACAAGTGATGTGAGTCAGTGAAATTGGCCAATGAAACCATAAAAAAATTGTTCACAGTTGTGTGTTCACATCGTGAAACATTTCTCCATGGACCTCACTTTGTGCATTGCCTTGAAATGAAATGTAAGAATTTATGTTTGTGTGTATGTTTATTCCACAGGGCAAATACAAAGAACCAAATTCTAAAGCCTGGCTTTACCACTCGTGAGATTGTCATATTGGAGAATGATGATCCTGGAGGAGTCTTTGAGTTTTCAGCAAGTTCCAGAGGACCATGGACTATCAATGTAAGATCCAGCTGTCTGGTACTTTGCCTAAAATGTAAACGTCCACAATTACAAAATTGAAACATGATATTTAGTTTTATAGAACTTACACAACACTGAGTGATTGGACTGTTGTGGGACCATTGCAAACAACACATTTGAATTTACAGGCTATTTGTAACATCATCCCTGGCAATAGGACACAGACCTAGTGCTAATATTGTAGGCTACTGATGTTAAAAAGTGATGACACCAAATTATTCTGCAGTTAATCTCTTGCAATAAGAAGAGAGAAAGGAGTTCACAATGGAGCAGGAAGAAAATAAAACAACATTCTCTACCTGAAGTAGCATAATTCATACATGAAGGCCAGCTGACAGAGGCATTTGACATCACAACAGGAGTTAGACAAGGCTGTTTACTTTCTCTATTACTATTCCTCTTAGTGGTCAACCAATGGACCCTGTTTACATAACTGGACGACCTAGACTTTGCAGATGATATCACATTACTGCCCTAAATCCAGCAACAAATGTAAGAGAAATTGAGAGAGGTAAAAGAGAAGGCAGCTGAGACAGGTCTCCACATTAGCACACAGAAGACAGAAGTGCTCAAGGCCAATACAAAGATGCTGGCCAGCTTGATGGTTAACCACCAACCACTAGAGGAAGTCAACTCCTTCATTTACCTGGGAAGTGAGGTTGTGAATGATGGCGAATCAGAAAGGAATGTAAAGAGGAGAATAGCAAGGCAAGAACTGCATTTGGCATGATGGGGGCCATATGGAGAGCACGTAACAAGCACACCATAACATTCTGCTTACCATTTTCTCACTGCTAGGAGGGTGAAACAGTAGAGCTAACTGTGGTACGTTCACATGGAGAACTATTGAGACAGCTTATTCGCTTTACGTTGGCACCCTTGGGAACTGAAGAATTCTATGGTGCCACAGGCATTCTAGAGTTCCAGCCAGGCGAGAGAGAAGTGATGGTAGCACTGGTGGCCAAGCAAGATGGCGTGCCTGAGGTTTGTCCTTACAACACGTCAGAGGAAAAACTATGAATGTATTTATTTCTGCTTTTGGCTTAAGTCGTTATTTCAAATATTTTCCACGTCAGAAATAGCATGCTGTTTCTTCTAGATTAGCATGTGTAGAATTAAAATATGAACATTATTAATAGCTGATTGCTTACAGCTACTGTTACAGTTTACTGCTTATAATCTATTAGAAACAAGTTTCTTCTGATCAATTTCTCTAACTTCTCCCTCTATACTGCCCTACAAAGGCAAAATACTGTAACATCATGTTTGGTCAAAAATGAGTTAATGCCATTTTTGCGGTATTTGCTAAAAAATAAAGGGCTATGACAACTGTAACTTCCAAAAGCATACGAAACAGAAACTTTAAAGTCATTTTTCTCAGTTTTACACTCTAGCAAGTTAAGTTATTTTGCCTTTGCATTGCAGTATAGCTATGACTAAACATTTGATTCTATTATATTGACCCTATATTTATGCATTTTTTCAGTCGTTCATAGTTGTGGTTGGGTTATCGCATGCCACATATTCTTGCATGTGTGTCTACAGCTGGATGAGTTTTTCTCTGTGGTACTAAGCAGTCACAGCACCCCTGCCAGTCATCTTGGAAGCCACAGAGAGGTCAACATTACTGTTCGTCAAAATGAAGATCCTTTTGGGGTCATAGAGTTTGGCCAACCTGGGTTGTCATTCTTTATCAATGAAAGCAGTGCCACAAATTCTTATTCAGGTGTGTGACAGGAGTAAATACCATTTTCAGTTTCATAATTCATTTTTTTGCTGGGCAGATCTTTTTTGGATGAAATGACAGTTTTGAACAATTCACTTTTATTTTATATTAATGACATTAGTTAGCTTCCAACTTCCAACAGTTAACCATCTAACTATATGGGCCTTGTTTGTAGCCTCTTACCCTATTGTGAGGAAGAGGGGCACATTTGGGAACGTATCTGTTGCGTGGGTCATTGAACCTAATACATCAGAGGATGTCAGACCAATGCACGGACATATTGACTTTTCAGAGGGGGAATACGTAAAAAACCTCACACTCTTTTCTGCACCTGATGAGGTACCCCACAAACACACACACACACACACAGTGTGTACAAAAGCATGTGGGATAGACCAAGTTGTTGTTTTATCTAAATGGACTTCACTGCTTCCTTTAGGTTCCAGAGGACATGGAAAACTTTACTATTTCTCTCCTGCATGCAACTGGTGGTGCGCGACTTGGAAACAATCGGAATGCAACCTTACAGATCTATGAAAATGATTACCCAATTTACTTTGCAGGTACATTCATAAACATTGTCTCCTTCATGATTTTGACTATACAGCTATTCAAGTCAGTTTGCAAAATAGAAATCGATAACAATAATGTACTCTTTAAAGGAGAACTGTGGCCCTTTTCAACATAGGGCTCTGATGTTAAATTGCTATTTGCCTTGAAAAATTCAGTGTCAGTGGAACCCAGTACTGGAAATTAAGTTTTTCTTCTTAAGTCTTTCTTCAGGCTAGTGTTTCTCTGTAATTCTGTATATTTTACCCATAACTGTGTGTGACTGATCTCTTTCCCTCTCTTTGTCTTCATCCAAACAGAGCCTCTTGTTGTTATAGTTGCAGAAGGAGAAACGGCTCATTTCTCTCTTCTGAGGGCAGGGCCAGCTGATACTACTGCAACTGTAATGTATCGATTTGCCTTTGGTGGCGCTTCACCTGATGATGTCATTCCTTTAAGCAACGACTCACTTGTTCCATTTAATGTTGGAGAGCGGATGAAAACCATCTCCTTCATGGTGGAGGATGATGATATTCCTGAAACTGATGAACTCTTGTACATAATTTTGTTTAATGCAACAGGTATGGTTTGGATATTGTTCTCTCGCTAGAATGTTGTCCCTTTTTCAGCTTCTTAGAAATAGATCATGCATTTAAAGAAGAAATCCGACGAGTTTTCACTTAGATATCCATTTCTCAAAGTCACCGAGTACTGTCGGAAAACCCCAAAAACAATCGTTTTACCTAGCTCGAGTGGCAGCTAACGCAGCCAGGCAGCTACAGCGCTACACTTTGGGGGCATGTCTGTGAGCTCCCATGTGCATGCCTGTAGAGTGTTGTAGCTGCATTACACTTAAACATCATCAACAGGATATAAGCTCAGGTGGCTGGCTTGCAGTTTAAACCTGCTCAACAAAGGACACTTACTGTACAAGCATCAATTAACTTTTGTTGCCACTGTTTACATGGACAGGAGATGCAGTGGTCTATGAAAACCACACCGGGACCATTGTAATTGAGGCGAATGATGATGCCAATGGGATCTTCTTCCTTGATTCCTCTGAGAAGCCTGTAGAGGAGGGCAAAACAAACAACTTCTAGTGAGGAGATCCACAGTTTCCCTTGTACATTCACATTTATATGTTAGACCATTTTTGTGAAGAATATGTGTATTTTTTAACTAAACAACTTAACAACTGACACATTTGACTGCACCATATCAATCTAATTGAGTTTAAATATTATGATCATGTATCTTCTGTTTCAAGTGTTTTGAGAGACAAGGGACACTTTGGCAACGTTACTGTATTCTGGCAACTCTTTGCAAATGATACCCCTCTTCAGCCTGGAATGGAGTTCAGCAACACATCAGGCTCTCTAGTGTTCACTACGGGGGATGCCATCAAGCCCATCATCTTAGAGGCGATATCTGATAAACTCCCAGAGTTCATTGAGTTCTATGTTCTGATGCTTGTAAACATTTCAGGTAAAGTCACTTGCTTAGCCTTTCTTCTGTCCATTTTCTTCAGTCCATTTTTTTTTCAAAGTAACATCTTTTTTTTTTTTTCTCTTATACTGCAATATACAGTAGGTGGATACCCTAGGGAAGGTGGTCAGTTAGCTGCAGCAAACCTCAGTACGTCAGTCATCATACCATTCAACGATGACCCTTTTGGAGTGTTCTTTTTCTCCGAAGAACACATGGACCAAGCTGTTGCAGAAGACGTTGTGTCTGATGATGACATGTCAAACACCGTCTCCTTAACTGTTCTCAGGCAGCAGGGAACATTTGGAAAGGTGTCTGTTGTATGGGAAATCCTGTCTGGAGATTTCCCTAATGGCTTGCCTCCTATGAAGGACCTTCTTTTATTGGCCTCCTTCCCACAGTCAGTGGAGGTCCAACCTCCTGGTAGAGGCCATTATGCAGGCACTGATGCCTTATTCTTTTCTGGTCTCCAAGGAGCCTATGGGGCCATTGACGCTAATGTTCCGTTATTAGACGGACTCCACAGCCTTGTCAATTTCAGCGTATCAGTCTGGCTAATGCCTCAGGACAATACCAATGGATTTATTTTCTCCAAAGGCGACAGTAATGGAACCCTTTATTATGGAGTTAAAATCAGTGTAAATGAGTCATTTCTTAATGTGATGCTCTTCTACGTGGCTGTTGGGTCAAACAGAACTCAAGTAGAGAAGGCCACTATAAGCAAATCTGTCGGGGACAACACATGGATCCAAATTGTTATCACAGTAGACGATGGGATTGTTCTTTTTTTTTTGGATGGAAGCCCAATTCCAGATGGAATAAAAAGCCTTAACGGGGAGGCAATAATTGACGGTATGTTACAACAAATATAATATTATTACAATATTGTTTACCTATGTTTAAATAATATTATATTGGGACATTTGTGACATGTTAAAATAAATGTTACAATATAATATTGTATACCTGATTCCTACACCCTACAACATGTGTACATGTGCTCTATGTACTGTATGTCAGAATGATGTTTGTTCAAGTATTTGCTTCATTCTGTGTGTGAATTGTCTGACTGATTGCCTGCCACTGCTTGAAACGTTTGGGTGTACGATTGTTTTACAATTTCTTTGTATGAATAATCTTAATATGTAGATATATTTGTGTGGAAATTCAATTAATGCCATCAATGACATTTTTTTTTTTCTATTTCAGTGACTGCACCAGTTCATATAGGCTCAAACCCGGTTGGGGAGGAGCGTTACCAGGGCCTGATGCAAGACCTGCGGCTATACTCTTCCTCTTTGAATTATACCACAATCAGGGAGCTCTATGATCAGCCAGCCAGACATGACCTACAAATTGTCTCCGGTTACCTTGAATACCAACAGGACGAGAGTGAGAAAACCATATTGGTGGAGGTGCTTGATGACCAGGACACAGAGGGGGAGGAGTTATTCTACCTGCAGCTGGTTAGTGTCCGTGGAGGTGCTCGCCTTCCTATGCCACACCCCACAGCCATCCTCCGGGTGCAGAAAAGTGACAGCGCCAATGGGCGATTTGGATTCTCTGGGAACTGCATACCTGAGGTAAACGATTCATCTGGGAAATTAGATATTCCTTTTAAAATGAGATTCCTGGTATAATTACACAGCATGCATCTATTATACATAGTAATATACTTTTGTGGCACCACCAGTTTATGCACATTGTCTATCTCATATAGAGTGTGTATTTACCACCATTTGGGGACACTTAAAAATGGCCATTCTTCATCATAGACTGATAACTGTATCTTCCTTTGTTCTTGCATAGCTTGGAGCTGTGAATCACTGCTTTCTTTTAGGAGGACATTGAACCTCTGAATGTTGAATGTTCAAATTCAGTTTAACTTTCAATGCAATATAAAGTCACCTTGATTGCCGTAAAGTCTTCTACGAAAATAATGGAATGGATAATCCATATGTTCCTTCTATTTTTTGACTGAATATTCTTTTATCTTTTTAACAGATATCAGAGGAGGGATCTGTCATATCTTGTGCCATCGAGCGCATTCTTGGAACCCTGGATTATGTTTATATAAACTACACTCTTATTCAGATCGATTCAACTGATGTTACCTCAGACTTTGCCAACTCAACTGGTGTAGTTGTTTTTCAACCTGGACAGCGTTCTGAGGTAACTGTTTGAAATCGGTCTGAAATGGCACTCCAAACTGAAACTAAATGTGTGATTCACAGTCTGACACAATTGGTTCTAATGACGCACAATGTACTGTGGTAACACTATCCTGCATAAACTAATGCTAATTTAATCAGTGGGCAAAACCATCTTGGTAATTGAATGCCACACAACACCAATACTACAATCAAACACTAGAGGGTCAGTGCACAGATGAAGAAGTTCTAAGTACTGTACATTAATTCCTTTTAAGTAACACCATTCCCACAAAACTTCTAAAAGTCATTGACAAGGAAGTCTCATTTTCTTTCTCTAGATGCTAAAAGAGCACTACAAATTGCTCAAATCATTACCCATTCTATAAAGGAATCAGTATGCATGAAACAGTTGCAGAAAGAAAAATGGCTGACAATCTGTTCCTAACCTTGCTGCTTCTTTGTGCATCATAGATTATTTGTACATTCAAAGTGTGAATCAGTGCACAATGCTTTGCATGTGCATAGTCATTTTTCATAATAAACGTCCATGCAAACATTTTATATCCCCCTTCTTAAGGTCTTGAACTTGCTGGTGTTGGATGATGACATTCCAGAGTTTGAGGAGCGTTTCCAGGTCATCCTGGTCTCTGCTGCCTCCAGTGACGGGTTGCCTGGTACAACCCCTACAAGTGGAGCGAGCATTGACCCTGAAAATGCTGTCAACGTGATTACAATCAAGTCCAGCGATTATCCATATGGTATGACTGGAATCCAAGTGCCCAATTATAGTAACATTTTGCTAAAACTGAATAGGGATATTGTGATGTTACTGTACCATGGCAGAAACCTTGGAGACAGCAGTATCTAAATCAGGATGTTGCATGTTTCAGCCATGTTTCCATTTACGCAATTAGTCTTAGAATTAGTCTTAGTTGATCACCAAATATGTTAGAATGCCCTCACAATTTGGTACTCGTTATATGGGATATCAGTAAACCAGGCCCCAAGTTTTTTCTTCTGAATCCACTCTTGTTATTTTAAAAAGATGCATAGACTTGCTTTCTGATAATTGTCATATCAATAGACTAACCTCTCTTGATCTGTCCTGCAAATTTGGTCAGATGATGTGATGAGTGAAGCCCTATTTATGAAATAAAAATGTTTAATCTCTACCCCTAAAAGGGCTCCAGTGGAGGGCACTGAAAAACAGTGGTAATTGGGATTGTCCCAAAGAGAGACACAATGGAGTATGAGACTGGGGATAAGGACATAAAAATAGTTGGAAAAATAACTGTAGCTCAGGTATTCATTGTTGTACCAATGTTCATGTACTTGGTGTTATGATAAAGCAATACCAAAATGTTCTCTGACTTCCTGCTCTGTCCTTTTGACCGCCAGGGCTGATGCAGTTCCAAACGGACTTATTACCGGCTGGAATGATCTTACCAGCTCCCAAGGATGCACGTATAATTGTGAAAGAAGAGGATGGTATAGCCCATGTAATGGTGGCCAGAGCACAAGGCTTAACAGGAGAAGTTATTGTCGGATACCGCACCATTCCTTTAACGGCTATCAGTCCAGGGGATTACAAGGTTTTTTTTCCCCATTCTTTATTCATATAATTTCATGAATAAACCTACAAAAATATAAGCAAAGAATAAATAAAGATGAAACAGTAAAGAGTAATATGCGAAATTACCAACAAGCAGTTATCAGTTACAACAGAAGGGACTGCACATTGGAGAGCATAGCAGACCTTTGTTTTTATTTTCTAAACAGGATGTGAATGGAACACTAGTATTCAAACAAGGACAGAGATATAAGTACATAAACGTCACCATCATTGATGATCAAGTGCCTGAGCTCGAGAAGGTGTTCAGAGTGGAGCTCCACAGTCCAGTTGGTGGAGGTAAGAGCGTGAAGTTCTTTGGCCAGTCAGTGGCAAACATACTATCCTTGAGAGTGCAGTCAAAGCACGCACATCCTAGATTTGAAGCAGGACTAAAGGCAAACAAGTAACAAGTAAAAGAAAAGTCTGCTACCACCAGAATATGCTCCCAATAGTTTAATTTAATTGCGTGACGTCTGAGGAAGGGTTGAAAGGCCCGAAACATGCAGTCCTTGACATTTGTTTTTCTTGTGCGAAGGAGTTTTAGTGTGCAATGTAAACATAGGTTCTCTTTCAGTCAACACAGTTCAATGTCACATTTGTGATGCAGCCGGCAAGTCACAAGGGGCTGCATTCTCACATTTGCGCATATTCCCAGTTACACTCCTTTGAGTTAGGCATATTCTCCCCAGGTGCTGCCATCACATACACAGTGATTAACTTTAGAAAATAGGCGGCCGTATTTATAGAGTCAAAACGTAGTAAATTTTGCATGTCGCAAAAGGGTGGAACGTGTTGTCATTATAAATTTGAAAACTCGTTGAAATTGAAAGCAAGGTGAACAGCAAATAACTTCAAAACAACTGTTTCCATCACATTAGAAAACTCCTTGCTGTTGCTTTAATATGCTAACTTAGTCACTTTCGATTAAAGTATCTTCTAAAATATCTTCTAAGTATGTGCTAATGTGTAAATGTTGTTCTCTGTACGCAATTCGGAACATGTCACATCAGCAGCACTGTAAATCAACAATGCACATATTCAACTTTGCATTCAGTGGGAGTTCTAACATTTCTTTTCTGTCTTTTAGCCAGCCTGGGTGCTGCCTCGACCATCACTGTGACAATTGCTGCTTCCGATGATGCACATGGAGTATTTCAATTCAGTGCCAATTCACTGTCAGTTAATGCCACAGAGCCAGAGCAGAGCCACAGCACGGTGACCATGCAGGTGAGAAGATTTAAGAATAGGAATAAGTACTTTATTCATCCTGAAGGAAATTTGACTGTCACAACAGCACCGTCATGTGCATGTAAACATAAAAAAACGTAAAAATAATAAGTTAGAAGTTTAAGAAAAAATAAATCATTAGGAACACCTGTTTGTGTTACATAGGTGACCTGTCTTGCTCTCTGGTCCACAGGTGATGCGCTCCTTTGGCGCGCTGTCTGACGTGACAGTGTTCTGGGAGGTAGAGCCGTCTGCAAAGCAAGAGCTGTTGCACATCACTGGGAACTTGACCTTCAGTTTTGGTCAAATGGTGTCAGACATTGTTTTACAGGTCTTACAAGATGAAATCCCTGAACTAGATAAGACCTTCCAAGTGATCCTATCGAACGTCTCCCATGGTCGCTTAGGGGAGAGGTTGGTTGCATCCCTGACCATATTGGCAAGTGATGATCCCTACGGGCTCTTTGTGTTCTCTGAGGACAACCGTCCAGTACGGATATCTGAGGCCAACGTTACGGTCACCCTCACCATACAGCGTCAAAAAGGTCTCGTTGGGACGGTGAGGGTGAACTACCAAACTCTAAAAGAGACAGATGCCGCCCCATTCCACACACCAGGTGTGGGCCGAGCCACTGAAGGCAGTGACTTCATTCCCATTAGGTCATCAGTGACATTTGTACCCAATCAGAGTGAGGCGAATGTTACCTTACAGGTTCTAGATGATGAAACACCAGAAAGGGGGGAATCTATCTTCGTAAAGCTGGTCAGCGTCCTTCTCATGAAGGGAGCACAAGATCGCCCAAGTGAGAATATTGAGATATTGTATATATATTCAGTATCTATCTGTCTGTCTATCTGTCTGTCTGTCTGTCTGTACAGTCTAGCAGTGAAGTTGTATTCTCAGTGACTGACTTAAGTATGTGACGCTCATTACTTTCTATCTCAGTTTCACCTAGTCTTGGATCAAGAATTGACACTGTGGCCCAAGTTATAATAAAACCCAGTGATGATGCATTTGGAATGCTGCAGCTGTCTGTGTCTGCCGTGATGGTGAAGGAATATTATACTGGACCCATTATCAACGTGACACGTGTTGGGGGAATCTTTGCGGATGTGTCTGTTAAGTTCATAGCCGTGCCAATAACTGCCACATTTGGTGAGTAAGACCGGCTTTTCTCACCTCCAAAATGGGTCTACTGAGAGTTAAAAAAAAAATGTAATTTTAATTCATTTTTTTTTCCTATTCAATAAATTAGTATTTTTTTATTAACAAAAAAGTACAATAAAAATCAACTTTTCAGCTGTGGACATTCAACAAAGCATTCTGTTTTTGTTTTTTTTTATGCAGGTGAAGACTTCAGCATTGCCTCGTCTGATGTGGTTCTCCTGGAGGGGGAGACCAGTAAGCCCGTGCCCATCCTGATCATAAACGACAAGGAGCCTGAGTTGGAAGAAACTTTCCGCATTCAGTTGCTCAACCAGACAACAGGGGGCGCACAACTGGGTGTCCCGACACAAGCAATTATCACAATTCTGCCATCTGATGACCCCTTTGGGTCTTTTGGTAAGGCCTGACTGGACACTTAGTTACATTACTATGGACTGTAATATGCATTACTATGAGCTATGATGCCATGTTGGCATACATTTTTAGATATTATTTTTTACTTATTTATGTATGTCCTATATGCTGTATAACTTAAGTGTTTCCAGACAGATGAGATTACCATTGAAGAGCCTGAACTTCGTCCAGTTGAGATCTCATTGCCTATTGTGAGAAAAGCTGGGTCAATGGGCGAAGTGACTGTGCAGTGGCAGGCCACAGTCAATTCACAAGAAGCTGTGGCTGATCTCTTACCTTCATCTGGAGGAGTAAGCTTTGCAGCAGGCGAAACAATAAAAATCTTAAAGGTTGAAGTCCTTCCTGATGATGTTCCAGAGATCACAGAGGTGAGAGACACATGATATGTGTATGGCAGCAACTTTATTGTAAGAGCAGTTTATGTTCAGTATGATCATTCAGTGTTGTTTTGTTTGCAGATAGTCAAGTTGAAACTCATTGGTGCCACTAATGGAGGGAGCATTGGAGCAGAGAGTATTGCCAATATTATCATCCCAGCCAATGACCACCCTTATGGAACTGATATTCACTTTGATCAGTCTGTCTACCGTGTGTGGGAACCTTTACAAGGAGCCTATATTGCTAACATCACTGTGCGAAGAAAGTAAGACTTGCTGTATATTTTCTGTTGTTTATTTAACTATACATACACATAAATGGGAAATATTTTGACATAAGATGTCATTAAAATAGGCATGCCTTTCTTGGGGCTTGAGTAATTTTTCAAGGCACTTAATTTCTATTTTTCCAGTGGTGGTCTTTTTGGTCGTCTGAAGATCCTATACAGCACATCAGAACTTGATGTGGTGAGCATCGCTCGGATGAGGGGACATGATCTTTTGATGCATTATGATCCTCCTGTCAGAGGGGCTTATCCTAGTGCCACACCCATATCAGTCAGTGTCAACTCCTCTCCAAACCCCCTCAGCACCTGTGCTGAAGTTTGCCTGCTGAAACAGACTTGTATCGCTTTCTCCCTCACCAACACCTCCACTGGTTCCGTCTCGTGTGTCTGGGTGAACACAGGGAAACTAAATCCTAACCCCCAAACCATCACCTATATCAAAAACAGAACGTCTGTTGCGTCACTGTTGAGTTCCCAGGCCCGCGCTGGAACCGATTACACTCCTGTGATTGGCCAGACAGCCATCATGGCCGATGGCTCTGGAGAAGCAAACCTAACAGTGGCAATCCTCACTGACTCACTAGCGGAGATGGACGAAAGTTTTAACATACATATCCTCAGTGTCAGCCTTGTCAATATGACAGTGGAAGAGAAGAACCAACCGACTGTGGGACAACCAGATTCAGCCCTGGTGACCATTAATATGAATGGCGATGCGTTTGGAGTATTTGTGCTGCACATCCTCCACCCTAATGCGACAGAGGACGGCCTGTACCTAGAGATAAGAGAGGAGCCACAAACGTCGGTCCTCCTGGTCATTGAGAGGACGGGCGGGGCTTTGGGAAGAGTGACAGTGGAGTGGAAACATGTCGGAGGCAGTGCAAGCCCCAATCTGGATTTCACTGGAACTGGTGAAACGCTTGCATTTGTAGATGGTAGGTTCCATCAAAGATTTGTGATCTACTGTGTACTGTATACTGATATAACTCCTTCAATACCTGTCAACTACCTGTGAAATAATACCTGATTGTTCACTCTGTTCAAAGGTGATGTGAAAAAGACCATAAGAATCCTCATCACTGATGATGATGAGCCGGAGGGAAATGAAACCCTAGTCATTGGCCTGGTCAGAACAGAGGGAGGCAGCCGTATCCTGCCTGGCTCCGATTCCATCACCATACTCATTCTTGCCAATGATTTTGCTGCTGGAATTGTGGGATTCAGCAACACTTCCAGATCAGTCACTACACGAAAAGGTAGTTAGTCACACATTTATTTGATCTCTCAATTTATGGAAAATAGTGGTATAGATGATAACATATACAGTATACACACACACACACACACACACACACACACACACCAGAAAGGAAAATCCAAAATAAGATCTATTTGTGGTGTAGCCCATTTTACCTAGACACAATTTAGCAACATGTACAGTATGTAATGTTAAAATGCATTGAATGTGTAGGTTTTAGTAATTGATTAGATATTAGGCACTTAGATCTGTAGATATTCAAACATATACGGATATCTTCAGTATAGTGCTAGAAGACTTTGTATGGTCTACATGTTGAACCACATTTACACATTTACAGAGCCTTGGTTACATTTTGAGTTTAATTATGTCAATATCACTTTTTATTTTGTGTCCAAGGTCACAGGCTGACTCTACATGTGGACAGGACAGCTCCTGGAATTGGAAATGTTACTGTTAACTGGAAAATCCTTGGTGCCGATGTCTCTCTAACTTTCACTGAAACTTCAGGACAACTCTTCTTCCCTGAAGTAAACTCATTTCACTGTTTATTTCTAATGTAAAAGGTCTACTGCAATTATGCCAATGGTCATGTTAAACAGACAAGTATATTTAGCAATATTGGTGACTTGAAATGATGACTGAGAGCAATGTATTGTATGATCTACAGTAAACCTCTAAATATAATATGTCTACCTACAAGATAAAATCCTATATGTATTCAAGTCTACAGCTGTGACACAACCAATTGATGATTCTGATGAAACAGTTGTAAAAGGCTTTGAATTGAAAAAAGACTGACATCCTTCACCAGACATATTTTAAACTAATTTGATCGAGATTCAGCTGTGTGTTTGTATTTATTTATATCACTTTTTGTTTGTTCAGGGCATGCTGAGCAACACAGTTATTCTACAACTGTTTGATGATAAAATTCAAGAACAGAGGGAAGTTTATAGAGTGATTCTCTCCAACATTTTGACTAAAGGTACCTAGTCACCACTGGTGACTTTACCTCCATGTAAACTTTGGATCAGATTAAGACAGATATTCTGTGCCACTGATCATGTGAAAACTTTTGAATTTTGAAACTACTATTGTTATACAGCCGTCGTCACATCCCAAAATATTTTCATTTACCCCAGGGGTTGTGTCCAGCGGAAGGGCTATCCTGTCCCCAGAGGGCAGAGAAGCAGTAGTGAGTGTGGAGGCTGATGATACGCCTGAGCCTGAGGCCACGGTGTTGACCATTCTGCCCTCTTCTCGACGGGTGACTTCGCCTGAGGAGGACATTACTCTGCACGTTGTCGTCAGACGGGTGTCGGGGGCCTCAGGTGAACATTAGAACAGATGAGTATTCTTCAAAAGCAAATAGCAAGCACTATGAATCTGAAAAACAACAAGCAATGCAGTGTTGTGAGGCCAATACCTAAATGTCTTGAGTTAATCAGAACCGATGATATTTTGTGAAAACCCATTTATGTTAGCCATTGGTTAGCAGTAGATCCATGTGGACACAGAAGAATTACTTATGGATGACATAACAGTACATAATATTCCAGATTAAGATATGATATATAATATGGTGGTGGCTGACCCACAGCAGCGTTAATTGATGCAATTGACATTAGTCTATGGAACTTCAGTCACAAAGCCTAACGTACGTTTTTAAGTCATGGGGGTTGAATTCTTTCTGAAGACCATGTTTGATGTGTGTTTATCCCCAGGAGCGGTGCAAATCAGCTATGCTACTGTGCGTGGCTCCTTGACAAACCTAACTGATACGGGTTTGGCTCAGCCTGGAGAGGACTTCCAGCCACTCGATGGTTCCATCATACTTCCAGACAGCCAGACATCAATATCCATTCCCATAAGAATTATAGATGTAAGGTGTATAGATCATGTATTTTAAAATAAAACAGAAAGGTTCAGGGTGAGGAGATGAGGTAATTTCCATAGAACGCCAATGGAATTTAGTATTCTCTGAAGTGGCAGCAACATTTGTTTTCAAGCTAGACATAAAACAGACGTTTTTCTTTTTAATAAAACTGTCCACCACCATATTTGAGATGTGATTCAGTCACTTACTGAAAAAGTCTGGCTGCCGCCTGTGCTCTGGTCACCCAAGTTGACATAAACATTAACAAAGATAAAGGAGGAAAACTCCCCCAGTTAACAACAATGGCTTGCATTTATGAATAAGTTGGGCTGTGGTTTGTACATAGGTAGTACTGTAAGATCTGTACACTAAGCTTAATTTATGTGGAAACAGATTCAGTGCATCATCACTAAAAGCACTCTAATGTGATGTAAGCCTAGCAGCTGAAGCCCACTGTTTGAGATACTGTAGATTAATTCAATGATATGGATGTTAAATAATGTTAAAATGTCTTTATATTTGTTTATGGTAATTTCTCTGTCCAGGATGACATACCTGAATTACAGGAAGTATTCCTACTCAAGATAACGTCTGCTGTGCTCCTAACCTCACTTACCAATCTAGGTATGTGTATTCATCATCACAGTGTGACTGGGACAGTTTGACATGCAAAAGATGTTCACAATATGGCCTCAGTATCTTTGAGAATATAAAATGGATCTTACATTTCTCTCCAGACATTCATGGTCTTGTGGCAGAAATCATCATTGAAGCTAATGATGGGATCCAAGGTGTTATGAACTGGCAGAGTATCAGGTAGGACTGATAGGGGAAAAAGGGGGAAAGACCAACAGAGTACAGACTGCCAATTGAAGCCTGTGGTCCACTAGCTGATTTTGCAGTAATTTTACTATAATTTATTTAGTTTTGAAGTGAATGAGACAGTGGGACTGCTGAGACTCGTGGCCTATAGAGATGTGGGAGTCTATGGGAATGTTTCTATATCCTACTATACCCAGAATCTAGAAGCCCAGTTGGGACAGGATTTCAACACCACTCCCTCAGTAAGACACAATACATGCTGAGATTTGTGCATGTGTGTAGTATACATTTGGAACATTCTAATGTAAACATTCTAACTTCAGGTGCAGGAATCTCAAACGCCTTTCACCATTTTCTTCTTCCTCATTTCCGCTTCTTATAGGTCTTACACTTTGCCCATGGAGAGAGATTTAGGTTCATTGAGATTGAAATTTTAGATGATTCTCTCCCAGAGGGGGATGAGCAGTTCCTGGTGATACTAACCAACCCCTCTCCTGGTTTGGAGCTGGGTGCCAATGTTTCAGGTACCTTATAACAAATAGAAAAATGTTTTGATCAGCTTTTCTGTTTGACATGGTACAGTGTTTTCAATAAGGAGATAGAATAACACAGAATATACCACCTGCTTCAGTAGTTTTTTTCCCCCGATCTGCCTCTGTAGCGACAGTGACCATCTTGACTAGTGACGACGGCCATGGAGTAATATCCTTCAACAACAGTGAACACTTTTTACTGAAGGAGCCAACGTTTAAGGCTGGGATCAGCGAGAGTGTAGCTGTGCTTTATGTATTCAGAAACCCACCAGAAGGGACCTTTGGCACGGTCAGTGTTCAGTTTTCGGTCACTGACAACAATGGTTCACTTAACACCAATGATCTAACGCCCTCAGAGGGTATTGTGGTGCTGGAGGATGGAGTCAGATTTCAGGTGAGTTTTACGATGACTATCTTGTATTTTTTCCTTGAATTTACAGAGAAATCATAGGACTTATTTTTTTCCATTTTGCACTCTGCAAACAATGATTGGAAAGTCATTATACAGTACATAATATGTTTTTAGCTATTTTTTTTTTTTTTCCTTGAATGTGTTAGTATGTCTATGCATGTGTGACCCTTGCTAGGAGTTGGGACATTTAAGGCTGAAATAAAAGATATATGCTACTTTTGGTTGGTGTGGTGAAGGTCTGCTGTTTTTACTTATGGAAAATGAATTGTGTCCAAGGTCCTAGAGATTTGGGCAGTTCTAGATGAAGAACCAGAGACAAATGAGACATTCATTGTGACGCTGTTTAATCCAACGGGTGGTGCAAGACTCGGGAAAGCTGTGCAGATCTCCATCACAGTTTTGGAGAACAAAGCCCCCCTCAGCCTTTTTAGAATATCAACATCTGACAGTGGGCAAGTCATTTTCAGTCTCTCACAAGCTTTTGTGTGTGTGTGTGTGTGTGTGTGTGTGTGTTTTCCTTCATGTACACACAAAATATGCATATCCCTCACTTCTCTTAACAGTGAACTTAAGCAAAGTATAACTATATCTCTTAAAGTTCAAGCCGTATTGTTGCTATTCCTTAGAAATGAAAACCTGGACAAAACATTAGAAAAGCTATTCATAGAACTTACAAAGAATTGGTGTTTTTGTTGTTTTTTTTTTCACTTTTGAGCTAGCAGTGCTAATTCTGTCAACAAAAGATGTATATGTCTGCTGTAATAATTTCACAATCTTGCTTGGGTTTTGTAGGCTGAATTCAGTGGAAGTAGAAGAGGGGGATACGGTGTATCTAACGGTTTCCTGCAGCGGCAGTGTAGACACGATCATGAGTGTGGAATGGGAGACAACACCCAACTCTGCTGTTGGCATGTGTAAGCAAATAATTGCTCTCTAAAACCTCTGAAATTATTATCATCATTTCACTTTGTGAAATTAAACATTTCTTCCTCCTTAATGTTGGCAAATATGGCATCTTTACATCCTAAAGGGAAAAAATGCCTTGAAATATGAATTTCCTACATAGGCTGAAACCTATTTTTCTTACCTTTTTTACTGACCAACATGGGAGAATATGATTCTAAAAGCCAAACTTTAACTATTTATTACCAATAATGGGTTGATGGTAGTTTTTTTAATATTATTATTACTTAATAATAATATTGCCATACATATTCACAGTGGGTTCACATGCTCACTTGGCTGAATATCAACTGGTTGGACATGAGACCTCAGACTGGTGTTTATTTTCCCATGGAGATGATGTTTTGGCTCTACATACAAGCCAGACCCAGGCAACTCTGTATCGCTGGGTGGGCGTCCTTGTGCCAGTAGAGGTAATATGCAGAAGTCAGCTTTTTTATGTTAGTAATGTTCCTTTGAGTTTTTGCATCAGCTGGATCCAAGTGTGAAACTGTCAGAATATGTCAAAACACAGGTTTAGCTGTTATATTTTAATCTCTGACAAGGACAGGATGTCAGCACCCATTTATAGCCTAATCTATTAACCATTCTTCTCTCTCCATAGTCTGTCATAATACAGGGTCCAAGTAAATGTGTGGGATTCACTGTAAATGGTACATCATATGTGGCTGTTTCCCATGGAAATGACACTCACTCTCCCAGTATAAACATCTTCAGACTGCAATCTGATTTCAACTTAATTCTGGTAACTATTGAAATAACATTTATTCATTATGTTTGTAGATAAAACTTTGTTCTGGTAAATTTATTTTAGATCTTCATATTGGATAATTTACCCTTCTTTCCAGGAGCAAACATTTGCTGGTGGGTCTCTTGAAATGGAATATTTTTCATGGAACTTGCAGGCATATTTGATGGTGTCAAATCAGGTTTGTTCAAAATGAATGCTGACCATTACTTTCTGAAGCAGACAAATGAATCATTATTGCTGCACACAAGCAAACCATTTCCATCTTGCTTACCGGTAATTTTGCAATGTTGTGGCTGATGTAAAAAAATGGTTGGCAGAAGAATGATTATTTGTCAGAAAATTATACCATGGTTTAGTCCAATCTCCTATTCTAACATGTAGAAATTTGCACAGCTATGAATTAGTTATTTTAAGTAATACGTTTTTTGACCGTATTGTTTGACTGTAAAGTTTGTTAAACTGTAACAGCAGCAAGTATTATTAGTTAAATATGTAGGCTAAGGCCCATGGTGATATTACAAACCCAAGGCTCAACAGAATGCTGGGATATGCTATCTTTGCAAAATATTAAACTCTCACTGAGAATATATCTGTCCCACTGTAGCTCTAATACAGCTTAATCATATTGCTTGGTTAGTATTTATCTTTGTTTGAGGTTTTTTATATATAGTATGTTTCATGAATGATATTCACTATTATAACCTTCCCTCCTCAGGTATTCATGCAGACTGCAGGTTCTTTTTCCCTCCACCATCTGCTGGAACTACCTGATGTGTCTGGCCTGTCAGTCTTCCTCCGCCATACCACTTTGTATCTCATTGCATGCTCCAGCACAGCATCTTCTAGCTGCTTCCTTTTCATATGGGTTGAAGGACACTTCCAGGACCCAAGACCTCTAAGTGTTGTCATTACAGCAAAGCAAGTGGAAGTCTTGTCTGTAGGGGGAGATACTATTCTCCTGCTAAGCACTGATGGTAAACTCATACGTTTCTACCAGGTTGCATTCCCATTGCCTCACTGAAATGTACGATTTTGTGATCAAGTACAAGCCAGGTGTGCAATGCACCATGCAGATTGTGTAGAGTTGCTCTCTTTTGCTAAAAGACTGAAATATATTAATATATAAGAACATTATAATCTGAAATATCTGAAACATATAGATTTGTTATGTGGGAGGACTTTGTGTGTGTGTGTGTGTGTGTGTGTGTGTGTGTGTGTGTGTGTGTGTGTGTGTGTGTGGGGGGTGGAAAGGAAGTTGTAGCTGGGCTTAATATTATTCTCTTGACGTTATTAGACCCAGCTCCTATGTGTGAGGTACATGTGTGGGGATCTAGGCATGACTTCTTCCAGCACACTCAGACAATATCTCTTTCTGACCTGGTCTCCATGCAAGCATTTACAACCCCATCTGGGAGTGGTAAGTACTGGAATTCTTTCTTCAATTCTTAAATTGAAATGGTCAACATCATTGGTAATGGTTCCTGTTAATGCTCACATTGACACAATGGCTATTCTATTAAAGATTATAGAGTGCTTTTAAACACCTCATAAAATGCACCCCATGTAAACAGATGCCCACTTGCGGTGTCTGACACACGTCAACGCCAAAGTTTAGAAAATAGTCCTATCTCTTGAGCGTCAAATCCATAGATGTGGATGTCACTGCCAGTGGGCGTTGGCCTTCAGAGGCAAGAGTAACCAGACTTCTGCCACAAACAGACGCATCTCAGTGCTGTATCCTCTGTGCCATGCTGTAATGTCTGTGATCTTCCAGGCTCTTGATTTGTTGTGTACAGCTTACTTGGCTCTGGCTGCCGCCTCTGGCTCTCAACTATACTCCTGGAGAACTGATCTAGCACAGTTCGTCACAACACTCAGCACCTCGCCAGCAGAGCAGTTCTTTTTCTTCTCTGTCCCCTCTCTTAATACCACCAAGAGCCTTGTCATCGCCACCAGCCAATCATACTCCATTATCTATGACCTGATATATGTGTCCAACCATTCAGACTTCATACCCAGGTAATTTTGTTTTTCATAGAGGTATCATCTCTATATTCATCATGTTTTATACAGATTTTATTTTTATATTAATCTATTCATTAAAGTAGTCTGTTTGTTGAAAGAATATTTTGGACACATCACCACGAAATGTTATGGAGCTCTAGAGGTGTCATCGCAAAATGTTTTGCATGTTGAGAGAATGTGCGCTCGTTTTACTACATTGTGCACTCGTTTTACTAAATTGTGCTCTCGTTTTACTATATTGTGCACTCGTTTTACTAAATCGTACACTCGTTTTACTAATTCGGTTTACTAAATCATGTGCACAATTTGCTATATTGTGCTCTCGTTTTACTATAGTGTGCGCTCATTTTACTAAATTGAGCTCTCATTTTAAGCATAGTAAAACGAGGGCATAGTAAATAGTAAGTGCACTATTTACTAAAACGAGCGCATGATTTACTAAAACGAGGGCACAATTTAGTGAACATGGTTATAACATTGTGTGCACGATCTACTTAAACGTGGCCACAATTTGTAAAACGTGCACTCAATATTGTCTTGACACATGTAAACATGAGTACGTTATAGTATATTCGAGATCTCGATCTCGAATAACGCACCCACGAATAATTAAAACGTGTGCTCGAAGAAATTAAATTGTGTGCACAAAAACTTAGGCTTTAGTCAACAATCCAGGAGGTAGTGGAAACCGGTCATTACAACAGAGCCCAAGTAGGCATGTAGCCTAGTAGTTACATTTCCCCATTATGGGTCTCCATAGCTGGCAGTTGACACCGCAGGTGACCCTGCTACAAAGAGTAGAAGTCCACTAACCATCTTGACCACCTAATGGTGAAAACTAAAAAGGCTTTAGGTTTAATTAACTGCCTACAGTTATCATCACAATACCAATATGAACTGTAATGTTACAGACAGCCTGATAGTGGGCCTAGTCCATGCCAATAGCTTGATAGGTAACACGAAGTTGCCACCACAGCACAGCGAGCGGTGAGAAAATGTCGGAAATTACTAAATGTGAGCACGAAATGCATATTTCGAGAGCTCAATTTAGGCCTACAACGGGGTCACATTTTATTAATTCGAGGGCTCAATTAAAGGAAAACGTGCTCACGTTTTATTAATTCGAGGGCTCAATTAAAGGAAAACGTGCTCACAAATTATCACAACCAGAAAAAATATCACTTAAAGTGACCTCTCCCGGTCTCCGTAAAATGTCCAAAAAAATTAAAACAATGTTTTATAATTGGATATGATTCAGCTAGTCAAGAGAAATTAGTAGAAATGTTGACTGTGTCATCATCTTAAAAAATGTGTTTGGAGAAAATCAGTTGTACACTTTGTGATACATAAATCTATAATATTTATAAATTATTATAGTCATAATAGTAGTATTAGTGGTAGTTGTTGTTGTCGATACATTATGTATATAAACTGGAAACTCATAAACTCTATGGTCTGACTGTCTCCTCTTTTATACACTCTGTGTGTATGTAAGTTTTGGAGAGCTGCAGTTCCACCCTGGTGTCCAGCAGCTGGAAATTGCTGTAAATATAATTAATGATGACCTCCCAGAAGCTATGGAACGCTTCAACATCAAGCTGAAGAACCCAAAAGGAGGAGCGGAGATTGGATTTGGGGGTCAAGTGTCTCTTAGCATCTCTTCCAATGATGACGCCCATGGTATCATTGGTTTCACAAAGGTAGTAGAAAATGTCAAAGGCAATATTTTGTTATTTACTAGAAAATCATCAGTACATTGGGCAAACTCTTCCAGTTTGTTATTAACAACTTTATTGCAATCCAGGTGGTAACAAAGAACAACGATTTGGATATTAACAGGAGGAGCTGAAACACTTCATGGCGATTGTTGCTTAATGCAGTGTCCCTGTGGGCATGTTTTGTACACTAGTTAGCTATTAAAAAGAAGAAGTGGTGGATTGCTTGCCCTCTTCCTTGTTAGTGCCTTGCTAGTGACCACAATACTACCGTGGTATTACCAAATGTAACAAAAAAAAATGTAACAAGATTTAATTTAGGAGTCGAGCAGTAAGTGGTTCTTAAAACCATTTTGCTCTCCATATTGCCCATGTATATATCACTCCACACCTATACTACTCTCATCATGTTCATAACTAGTCAAAAGACTTGATTTTTAAATGATAACAGCATTATGTTCACAATGTACAAACTCCACAGACTGTATAAAGAATTCATGTCTACTCTAAAAGACCTTGCATAGATTTGTTCAGTAACAAGGTTATTTCTGACAGGACTCTCTGTTCAGAGAAGTAGAAGAACTGAAGAAAGATACTCCCCTAGTTCTGAAATTGGAGAGAAATAGAGGGACATTTGGGAGCCTGATTGTGTACTGGAGAATTAATGGAAGCCTGGACGATATCTTCACTACCTCTGGCATGGTAAGTCCTCACCAGTTAGGTAACATGTGTGTGATATGGATCAAGTGAGAGGCAATTTGTCTCTTTCTCTCACATTACCGCTATATTGTTGATCTGTCTTTCTTTCCCAGTTGACCTTTTTAGAGAACCAAGCTCTGGCTGACATTGTTCTGACCGTGCTTGCTGACAACATCCCTGAACCTGCAGAGAAAGTTATTGTCATTCTCACAGATGTCACCACTGTGGGCTTAGTCGATGTGTCCAGAGGCGCATATATAGATCTTCAACGCTCTATAGCAGAGATCAACATTCTACCTGTTGTCTACTCCTATGGGGTGATTGGCTGGCATTTGGATTTCACACACATACTTATACAAGAACCTCAAGGTAAACAGACTTGGAAAGTAACCTAGATTGTTGTTAAACAAAAAAAAAGTGCTATGTTTTGCAATCTTTAAATAGATGATGACATTCTTGGAAGAATACATGGTTAGAATCCCTGCAAAAACTACATCAGTTACCAAACTAGTTTGGTACCATTATTATTGACAACACTGTGCTGTTGGTGGTATTTGCAAGACAAGCCTGTTATGTTGGCTTTCAGGCAGCTTTTTCTTGCCAGTTATAGAAAAAAAAGTCTACTGCCTAAAGTTAACTGGTAAAATACTGATATTGGGCCGATATATCAGTGCATCTCTGTTCATAATAGCAGTGTGTTTTAGCACTTTGTATTTTGTCTAATTCTGTATTCTGTCTAATATTGTTCCAGAAAATCCCATAAATGTAACCCTGAGTATTGTACGGGACCAAGGCACAAAGGGTGATGTTTTTGTCCACTACAACACCTTTCCTGCCTTCACTCAGCCCCCAACTAATCAAGCCAGTGAAAATGAGGATTATGTGCCTAAGAAAGACACCATCATTATGAGAGAAGGTGCCACTAATGCTTGGGTGACGATCACCATTCTACCAGTAAGTTATTGTCTAATCGATGTTAGGTTAGGACACATGGTGGGGAAAGCTCTGACAAGTGGGGGTTCAGTGATTTTACTGTGGCTCATTGCTAAAAGCATACCTGTCCTGACTTCATGGCACATATGGCCCTGACATTAAGCCTATTTAGTTGCCGCATGTATATTGGGAGTGAAACTTTTGCTTTTGTGTTTAGACAGTCGTTTTGTATTTCTGAGAGTTGTATTTCTGTTTGTTGTGTGGGTAGTCTGTGAAATCCCACTGGAGTAATGTTTATAACAGAAAGCAAGCAGTAGCTGCCATAGTTCTGGGATGTGCATATGCTTGCCATGCAATGCAATGTACTGGTATGCTTGCAAAGAGTACATCAAATGCTAGATTGCAAACAATCGTTTTTTGTATATAAATTTTGTGCAACTCATTTTGTTGTTTGTTCACTTTCATCTACAAATATTTTTTTTATTACAGGATGAAATTCCAGAGCTAAACGAAACTGTGCTTGTGAACATCACAAGTGTTGAACTTGTGGACTGGACTGTGGCTGCTGGGCAGCCCAGCATTAATAGGCCGGGCCTAGAAGTGTCAGAGATAACTATCCAAGAGAATGATGACCCGCAAGGAGTCTTGGAGTTCAATGTCACAAAGGTAATTTTGTATGGCCTCTAGTTCAAGAGCTAAAACTGCAGGTGATAAGATGCATAAACAAAGTTGTACAAAACACATACTTCGGGATAATATCAAAATATGTGGTCATGTTTGAATTAGCTTAGCCAGCGTGACACTAGTGAAAGGCTCACTAAATCAACTGCACAATATTGCATACACCAACAGGAAAACAGGAAAATGTGTTAGATGTATCTATCGATTACTACTAGATTATTACAAAGATAAATCAAGTGAAAGAAACATGTTTGTGCTATTTAAAGGGGAGTTGTGTTCTGGTAGTAGTGATACTGGAAAAAGACAGTTGATATTTGAACTCAAACAGCCAAACAAATACTGTGTACGAATACAAATACTGTGTACGAACACCAGATTGTTTTTTTTCAGAAGACACACATGCATTAAGGTATCCTACCTGTATCATAAGTATTCCATGTGATTACATGTTATCAACACATTTATATAGCAACATCTGGTATTAAAAACACTAGTAGTCTGTAATATAATTTAATCTCATCCAGGATGACACTGGGCGTGTGATGGCCTATGAAATCCCTCCACCTGGAAATGTCCTATACCTCCCAGTTGTGCGGCGGGCAGGGAGGATTGGCACAGTAGTCGCCTATTGGGAAGTTGTACCTGTCTCTGCTGACTTTGAGGATTTTAGTCCTGCTTCGGGGAACATCACGTTTTATAATAATCAGGTAGGAATGAAGCTCTTAGGTTTTTTTTTTTTTTTTTTTTTTAAATGAAATTACCTTACCTATTAGCATTTTTATTTTAATTTAGTTGATAGTTTTTGTCATTTTATATTATTTATGTGTCTCTATGTTTGGGTATCCAGGGTGATGGCATTATCATAATAACCATTATGGATGATGATGTAGTTGAATCTATGGAGACGTTTGAAGTCGTTTTGAGCCATGTGATTGGTGGAGCCAGACTAGGGGAGGAGTCATCAGTAGCAGTCAGCATTGCTCCCAGTGATTCACTTCTTGGGAGCTTTGGTTTTGAGGCACTCATGGTAAATGGTCCATTTTTCAGAAATTCATCACATCATCATTAAGTGGGTTTCCATCCAACTTGTTAATATACATGTTAACTATTTAAATAAGATATCCTGACTAGAAACACTTTAAATGCGCATTCAATCTTCTAATGTACATTGAAATTTGATTCGCTAGAGGTGGATTAACTCTTGATTTGCATAAGGTGCAACACGATTAAAATTCATGGCACGGTTTATTTGCATATATTTGCATGTATTGCGTTTCTACCTGCGTGTTTTCGCAAACGTTGCCCTGACGACCTTAGGCTTTGACCCCACAGCTGATCAGACCTCTTCTCTAAATTTGGAGAATGCCCATTTTTAACTTGCACAACACAGTGGATGGATGCGCATATATTCTTGAACCGAATTTTCATGTTCAAATGTCATTATTTGATATTTTCTTCTTAGGTTATAGTCTCTGAGCCACAGTTTATTGATGACCCGGCAGCTGTGGCTACACTAACTGTGATGCGCAGTCCTTCGGGTGAAGGGACTGTTCATCTTGCATGGTTTCTGGAAGAGGAAGGATGGGAAGACTTGACTCCTCATAATGGCACGATCACATTCAATCAGGTCTATGAGAATGTTGGATACTAGTCTCAAAGAGCTGTATATATCTTGATATTAGAATTAATATTGCTATTGAAATCCCATTTCGTTAAAATAGGCAATGCAGTTTTTTTTTTGTTTACCATTGTACCAAAAACCCCCCTCAATGTTAAGATGTCAGGATAGCAATATGAACTCAGGAACCAATCACAACTGCTTATCCAGCACGGAGTGGGCTTTATACAATGACGCCACAATTCAGTACTGCACAGTTAAACAGTTTGCAGTCGTCTCATAATTAGTTCTCTAACCCATACGAGATGTTTCCAAACGAATCTCTGATTTTGGTTTACAGGGACTTTAAAATAACCCCTCACAAACGACTTAATTTTTTAGAGAAATACACCCTTGTTAAATGTAGCTGAACATGTTTAATATAAATGTTGTCAAATAGTTCATTATAATTGAATAATGATGTCTTCGATAGATTGAGTCAAGAAAGACTCTGACACTTCATGCTGTGGCTGATACTATTCTTGAGGGGGAGGAGAGATTCTCTGTTCAACTTCTGGCCATCACTGATGAAGTCATGATTGATCCAACAACTGGTCAGTCTCTTAAGTCTTTTTTTTTTTCATTTGCAGAAAGCATCTCTGCATTCACAAATTAACACTTGCTGCGCATGTTGTCCCAGGTGTGGCCACAGTTGTAATTCAAGCAGAGATTGGGGCCTTAGGAATTGTTGGCATATTAGAATCCTCGAAGAATGTACTTATTGGAGAACCAGAAGGAACGTACAATGGCACAGCTGTGATAAGGTAACATGGGCTTTACATCAAGTGGCTTGTCAATTTGTACACACATATTAAAACATGTGGCCCATAGTGTCATTTGATCTGGTTCAATGATTATCTTGAAAGTTTTGTCTTCATTTTGTCTAGCTTGCAAAAAGTATTTTATAATCTTTTTTTGCCAAGGGCTGAACCAGTAGCTGATAGAGTGTATTTGATTATGTAACTAGTTTGTAGTGTATGTAATTATATTCCCCGTGGTAGTCTGGTGAGAGGCCCAGGGGTATATGGGGATATCGAGCTCTTCTGGAACATCACTCCAACTGTGGCGTCTGAGTTTGAGCACACCTCTGGGATAGTGTCAATGAGAGACCAGCAGTCCGCTGCAACCATCCTGCTGAAGGTGGGACTGAGAAAAACATGTTTCAGTAGATCTCAAACATATGGAGCCCCTAAAGGGTTCTCAAACTTTCGCATGTGCATTAGAAACTTTATCGTACTCACCAGAAATATTTGCGCGCGAACACCAAAAACTTGCGCACCAGATATGCACCATATGTGCACCAGAAAACAGACATTATTTTGCACATGTCCCTTTAGGGGCTCCATATAAAGATGACAGTCTGATGGAAAGCATGTTTTGTTCCATACTTCACAAGGATGGCAAAATATGTTGTGTGTGTGTGTGTGTGTGTGTGTGTGTGTGTGTGTGTGTGTGTGTGTGTGTGTGTGACATCTAGAGAACACTTGCTGAGTGTGACGATGGGTGTCTGTGGGAGACAGGACAGGATGAAGTGTTCATGAATGAATGTATTACCTTCACCTCTACAGGACAGGATGAAGTGTTCATGAATGAATGTATTATCTCCACCTCTACAGGACAGAATGGAGTGTTCATGAATCAATGTATTACCTCCACCTCTGCAGGTACTTGATGATGACATTCCTGAGATGCGACGCTCCTACCAGCTCATAGTCAGTGCTCTTAGCCCAGGGTCAGTGGTCAGCCCTGATGAGCGAGTGGCCAACATCACCATGGCAGCCAGTGACCTGCCTTATGGGGTCTTCTTCTTCTCCCAGAGCTCCCTACACGTAACTGAAAACAACAATAAGGTGGGATGATTTGAAGATTAATTCAGCTCAATTGTGAGCATTCATATTTTCTGCAGTTAAAATAGTTGATTTGAGGACACACTAAAGGCACTTGCGCCACATGCTTCTGACCATGCATTTAGATCATTAAAATAGGTCATTTTTTTTCAGGTGAATGTGACTGTGGTACGCTCTGCGGGCTCTTTAGGGAGTGTGATGTTGAATTTCCTCACCTTCAATGGCACTGCTGACGGTGGTCAGGACTTCGCTCCACTGTCTGGGCAGCTGCTGTTTGGGCCAGGTGAGACATCACGAGATCTAATCATGGAGATTTTAGATGATGAGATTCCAGAAGGTCCTGAGGATTTCTACATCAACATCACTGAGGTGGCAGTGGTTAATGGGAGGTAATTTGAGGCATTCTTGTTAAGATGTGCATTTTACTTTTTCTTTTAGCCTTACTGTACTGAATGTATGCTGTAATGCTCCTATGGAGAATGCAATTTACTGTATTATTATAGTGTTTTTTAGTGGGTAAAATGTTGCCTCATCTGTATAGTGGCTTATGTTGTGTCTCATTTGACTGCAGTAACCTGGACTTCACAGTGAGAGAAAATGGCCTCCAGACTGATCAACCCCCAGCCATAGGAAATGTCTCCTCTATAATGGTTGTCATTCTGAAAAACGACAATGCAGAGGGTGTCATTGAATTTGACTCTGCTTATGTGAACCTCACAGGTTCGTTTTTTGATAATCATACACACTTATCATCATATAATAATGTGATTGTTTGATTTATCTGCTTAGCCAATAAAGTGAGGACCCATGTAGTAAGATTGTTTTGGATGTTTTAAACAAATAAAATATATGCCAGATAGCACCTTTCCTAGAACTATTTTTACTGATTATAATATCAGTGTGGTGCAGTGGAGGCTAGTAATCTCCTATCCTGTTGCAAAGTATTTGGGCTAAGAGCAACATGAGTTTGGTCCTCCCCACCACCTCCCTTCCTCTACCTTCCAGACAGTGTAGTAACCTAGGTGATGCTCTCTGACCTCTGACCTGTTTATTTTATTTCCATTCAACACATTGTGTCTCTTGTCTCTTTAACAGTTGAAGAGGACGTGGGTGTTGTGACCATTCCTGTCCTGAGGAGAGTGGGCTCATATGGTCTGGTTAAAGTGAACTTAATATCCTACGGTCTGACCGCAATGCCTGACGTAGACTACATTATCTCGCATGACTCACTCACCTTCATCCACGGCCAGGCCCTAAGTCATGTCAACGTTTCCATTGTGGATGACTTGGATCGGTATGTTCTATGTCTTCAGTATAGGCCTTCAGATGAGGAAAAACTCAAGCTTTGAGAAATAAAAATCATTGTAATTGGCACATTCATTAGAGGTGCCAATACCACTGCATGATTGAATTCCCTATCGTGACAAGTTGTTTCTTTGGAATTTTGATTATATTTTGACTACATTTTGACTGTGAAGGGAAACAAATTTATATCAATACATTTTAAAGGGAAGCAGATTTGTACAAATAGTATGCTTCATAAAGAAATAAATATGTTTTTAACAATTATTGGCATCCCTTGTAATGTTTGGCATGTTCTGCATCTGCAGGGAGGACAGTGAAGTTTTTGAAATCCACCTCTCTGGTGCTACAGGAGGTGCTATCTTGGGTAGTTACTTTATTGCCCAGATTACCATTGGCAAAAGTGATTCCCCCAGTGGTAAGGTGCACTTCCTGAATGACAGTAAAATTGTCATGACCAACCCTGACACCACCAAAAGGATTACCTTGTCTCTGGAGAGAGTTGGGGGTTTGGTTGGAAACGCTACAGTAAGTACCCCTGCCTCCTCTGTTGTAACGCCCGTTTCTGATACACTCATCAACAAGTCTTATGTACTACATCCATGAAACATTCTTAGAACTTAGCACTTTTGTCCCATGTCCCCAAAAGTAGGGCCCAGATTGATAAATCCTGAAGTGTCCTTAAACACACGTTACTGCCTATGAATGTATGCACTCACTTTTCAGGTTGCCTGGGAAATCCTTGGCCCCAATTCTCAGGAGGTGTTACCATCTAATAATTCAGACTTTGGTGAACCAGTAAATGGAGTATTTTATTTTGGAGACGGAGATGGAGAGCTTCGGTTTATTTCATTGCAAGTTTTGCCTCATGGGGAAGTTGAGGTGGAGGAAACGTTTGTGGTTGTACTTCGCCTACTTGAAGGGGACATGGACATTGATTCGAAAGCTAACAGCGTCAGAATTGTGGTATGTCAAAACAGATTCAATGCAATTTAATTTGTTTTTGCAGTGGCATTTGGCATTCACTACATTTTATCAAGGTTCTGACAAACTCTTCTTACTTTATTAACCATTACATGTCGTGTGTGTGTGTGTGTGTGTGTGTGTGTTTGTGCTTGTGTGTGTGTGTGTGTGTGTGTGTGTGTGTGTGTGTGTGTGTGTGTGTGTCTTAATGACACAGATTAAAAAATTTGGTGATCCCAACGGCATAGTGCAGTTTTCGGAGCTGGATCTCTCGGAGCAGGTGTATAATGAACCCACAGACAGTGAGGGACCACTCACCATCTCCCTGGGCCTCACCCGCAGAGAGGGCGTTATGGGCAATGTCACGGTAAGGAAACAAACAAGTGTTATATGCCCACGATTTCTCCCTACAAGGACATCTAAAGGAGTAATCCGGAGTTAAAACAAACCAAAACAAGGTCTATTTCTGGATGATAATGAGTTCAAACTTTGTTTGGGAGCAAAAATATAAGGAATTCTTTGAGCTGTTTTTTTGCATTAATAATAAAATGGCCTATAGTATAGCCCATATCATGCAAGGGGCATGGTGCTACATCCAAACAAATCACTATTTTTAAACGACTCATAAGCTCAAAATAGCATTACACTTCGGAAATAGTGTGAAGAGGGCCCCTAGTGTTAATATCCAAAAGTACTGTTAGATGGTTTTGGCAACCTAACCAACTCTTGAAAGAAGCACTCTATCCTGAGATGTTACTGGATCAAAATGAAACATTATGGTGTCTCAGTGTATTCCTTTTATCTGTCGAAGGTATTCTGGAAAATTGTCAGTAACTTTGATGCGAGCACCGACTTCTCCACTTTGAGTGGTAGTGTCTCGATGCTGGCTGGCCAACGTGTGGCAGCGGTGCTGCTGATCCTGCTGCCTGATGACGTCCCCGAGCTGGAGGAACTGTACACCGTCCAGCTCACCGCTGTGGAGGGTGGAGCTGAACTGGACACCAACCGTAGTGTCGTCCACCTCAGAGTAAATGCCAACGATGAACCCTATGGAGTGTTTGCCATCTATTCGGAGCATCAGCAGATTGTAGTGAGGAACCAGACAGATGGACATAACAGGCACATTGTCCTGAATGTGACAAGGCATGGAGGTACTTTTGGAAATGTTAGTGTGGAATACGAGGTAAGATATGCTGTTGTAGGGCAAACTGTTGCAGAGGATGGAGGAAAGGTGAAGGGAAGCGTTGTGGTAATGGATGGACAAGACTCTACGAGTACTACGGTGCCCATTAACGTCCAGGTTTGTGTCTCTTTTGACTCAACTCCAATTGAAAAAAAAAGTTTGGACGCTGTGTAAATTGTAAGTAAATACAGAATGTGATTACCGGTATTTGCAAATCACGTAAACCCATATTTTATTGAAAGTAGAACATAGACTGAGAAATGTATTATTTTATTAAGCACATTTTGATGCCAGCAACACAGTTACAAAAAGTTGGACGAGGGCAACACAATTTTGGGAAAGTTGTGTAATACTAAAATGCTCTGTAAATTTATCCTGAGATGGGAAACTCAATGATTTCTGTACAGCTCATCTGGGTTAGTTCAATCAACACAGTTTTGTTTAGGTTTGCTCACTCTGAGTTTAACATGGGACTGATCCTATAACAAGCCATCATCAATGGAGCTCAGAAATCAGAGCTCTAAAAAGTTATTTTCAGAAATCATGGACTCTACATCTTATGGGCTAAAGGGGAGAGGGATTTAATCGTTAGTACAATTAATAATCTAGCATCCATGGTGGAAAGGGGTGCATTATTCCCTGTGGGATGGGCAGCTTCCACATCTGAAAAGACACCAGATTTTGGAGCAACATACGATGCCATCCAGATTTATTTTTCAGGGAAGGCCTTGACTGTCAGCAAGACAAAGCCAAACTGCATTCTGTATGTCTTGCAATGGCATGACCATATATAGCAGAAGGGCCCAGGTGATAAAATGGCCTGTCTGCAGTCCAGACCTGTCACATTTGGTTCATCAGGCAAGGACTCTCAAAAATCCAGTAACTAGTCTCCTCAGTTCCCAAACATGAAAAAGAATACCAGTACAGTAGATGATGCAGCACAGTGGTAAGCATGCACCTGTCCCAAAATGTTCCTGGCATCAAATTCAAAATTGACACTTTATCTTTACACTTTTTAAATTAACTATAGGGTTTACATAATTTGTAAATAATTGCATTCTGTTTTTATGTAGTTTCAGACTGACTTGATTTTTATAGACTGTAAACATCATTCCTACTCATAACCAATTCTACTCTACCACAGGTGTTCCTTGGTTTTGGATCAAACCTTACCATTGAGCTAACAGACATTCATCTGATTGGACCTTTGCTTACCTCTCCACCCCGTATCTTACTGGAGTCAAACATGGCCACTGTAACAGTTCCAGAGAAAGCAGCTAATGCTAAGGTTTGTGTTGCCAACAGAACCTCAACCTGTGAAAAATGTTTTAACTACAGAAAAGAAAAGAAAAAGCAAAGCTACCTGTCAGGTACTAGTAATGATAGAACTGAAACGGGTATGAACTGTATGACTGGCCTATGTCTTTGAAGAGCAGCAAGAGTTTTGTTCATTAATAGACCCTTATTTTAATACATGCTCTGATTTCAAAATTAGCATAAAAGTATATGCCTATGTTATGACTGGAAACATTCCTCCACAAAGGTAACAAAATGGTTTATGGTAAACAATGAAAAAGTTTTCTGGTGGCCATCAACAAGAAGTAACAGAAGCTTGCAAATAAGTTGCATAAGAAAGGAACTGGCAATACATTTTACAAAAGTGTATGTGATGTTGTGACCCTCTTAGAATGTAATTAATTAATTATATAACAAAAGCTATAATTATACTGGAATTTTGCATCACCAAAGTAAAGAAGGTGAACTAACCAAACAGAGATATATTGAATTGTGCAAAACCAGGTTTGAGCGTATTTTGCCAAGACATATGTACATTTTCAACTTCTTTGAATATGTACAGGTTGGGTTCCAGTCACTGGCTCTCAAGGTCCCCAACACTGAGACTGGTCTTTGTGAAGTTCTTATTGCTAGGCAAGGGCTCTATGGGAAAGTAAAGCTGGAGTGGAGCGCTGGGTATCCCCCTGGGCAAAGCCCACCTGGATTCCAACAAGGTCTTATTAAACCAAGTTCAGGTTTGTAGCCAAGTCATGTATTGAGCTCTATCTTAATATTGTTTTTTTTTTTTTTTTGACTTTACAAATAATTATGTATTATGTAATATGTACATAAATATGTACATGTAGAATGTACATAATTATGTAATTTTTGTATGACACAAAAAAGGATCTCACCATCTGCCCTCCATGCTTGGTGCTGGGGCCCATTCTCTTTACCATTTAATTAACTTTGCCTTTTATCCAATGTTTAGGAAGTCTCTTGCTGGAACATGGAGAGAAGAATAAGGTATTCTCTGTCACTGTGGTAGACAGCACGTCATTAGATTCGCTTGCATATGCTGTGCATTTAACTGGTGCCTCCTCTGATGCACCAGGGGGAGCCACACTCAGGTACAGTGTAACTGACCTTCAGTGTCCTCATGATTTTCTTTGATAAAAGTGTTTCGTTAAAGCAGAAATAAATATACATATTGTTAGCATTTTTCATATGTCAATGAGGAAGTTTATGACTTTTCTCATAGGCATGGATTCACTTTGGCTGAAATTGAACCCATGGGTATATTCCAGTTTGCCCCAGGCTCGCACAACCTTGTAACCACTGAGGACGTGCAAACTATCACTCTGTACGTACAGCGACTTTTCGGCTTTCGCAGTAAGCAGTCTCAGGTCTCCTTTGAAACAATGCGGGCACTGCTCAAGCAGAGCAAGACTTTGTCCCCATCTCCATGGGCCGACTGCTGTTCCATGCACAGCAGTCATCCGCCATGATAAACATCTCCGTAATTGATGATTTACTGACAGAGCCCAGTGAGACATTTTACGTCCACCTGACAGAAGCAATAGAACTGGACGAAACAACCCCGCTGTTTTTGGTGGATACAGGCCCCAGGGTGGACCAACAGAATGCTAGAGTAAACATCACCATTTTGGACAATGATGCGGTGGGTGAAACTGCTGGAGTGCTCAGTATTGACCCGCCACTGCTGCGTGTGACAGAGGACTGGACAGGCAGTCAGGGCGAGGAGCAGCAGGTCATCCTGATGGTGCAGAGAAGAGAAGGATTGAAAGGAGCGATAAGTGTAAAGGTTAGGGCCTATGCTGTAGGTAGTGCTGTCGCCCAATCCTTTTTCACCACTGAGCAGAATCACACCTTGGCTCAGGAGGGACAGGATTTTGAGCTGGAAACGGTCCTGGTGTCCCTGGTCGAGGGGCAGAGTGAGGCTGAAGTAAGTATTCGGATTCTCGATGACGCAGAGCCAGAGGGTCAGGAGGTTTTTTTCATCTACCTCAGTGAGCCAGATGGAGGTGCTGAACTGGTGAGTGGGGTCCACCAGACTGGCCTGACTTCGTTCTCCAAAATCATCATTCTGGGTAAGCTCTTTAAATTAGCATGAGCGAATGGCATAATATGTTAATATGATATAATATTATGAGTACTATATTACCCATCATGTTTCACCTCCACAGTGAAATACATAGCCAAAGAGTTTAGAAATGCACTAAATGATGTGATGTGCACTAAAATGATATATCAAAGTGTTTTTTTTACAGCATGTTACATCTTCTCTTTTGTTTTGGTTCTTTTCTGCAGGGAGTGATATTCATAATGGCATTCTGGGATTTATGCTAAGTTCTCAGTTTGGACGTGTACTAGATGAGGACTCAGAGAATAGAACTGCCGTGCTTCTGCTCCAGAGGCAGGAAAACCGGTACTGCCAAAGTCACAGACATCTAAACACAAAACATTCAAATCCAAACAACAGTGTGAACATCTGTAAAGTAGAACTGGGCCTGTTTAAATATTTCATTCAGTACCATCCCAAATAAAAAGTCAAATTTGAACTCAAATGAATTCATTTATAGAAAGTAATTCAGTAATCTTGGATTTATTTGTGATTGCAGGGCCTTTGAGGATGTGTTGGTATCCTGGCGGGTGACATTAAGCATAAGCGGCTTGTCCCTTGTCAGCCATGGGGTCAATCTGACCAGCGAATTGTTGCAGACCTCAGGCAGAGCTCTCTGCAAACAAGGAGAGGTCCTTTGTTCTATAACTCTGGAAGTTAGGGCAGATGAGGTTTGTTTGTGTGTGTGCTGTATGTGTGTATTGACTGTTGAGGCTTTAAGCAGCATGGTAAATCTCTTGCTCTTTGCAAACTGAACTCACAGTCTCTTGCATTATAACTTCATAAACTTTGTTATGCTTTAGATAAAACTGAATGACACCATGTCATGAAATGCAACATCCTATTACAGGACCCAGAAGAACAAACTTGGTTCCTTGTGGAGATATATGAGGTGGGGGAGGGGGCAGCCATCAACCAGAGTGCCCGCTTTGCCAACATCACCATGTTGAGGAGTGATGACCCACAGGGGCTTGTGTATTTTCCTCTGGGCTCTCGGCTGCCAGTTGCTCACCTCAAGTCCGTACAACTGAGTCTTCAGGTCCAAAGAGACACTGCTGCAGACTCCGTTACAGTTCACTACCATACGGAGGTGAGAGATATAGAGATGACCACACAATACCCATGTGTGGATAAAGATACAAATTTGTACATATACTGTATGTAACACATTTGTATATTAGATTACATATGTAGGTCACATATGTAATCTCATAGTTGTTTCTGTACTTTTATCTCATTTATTGCTAAATTCTGTACTTTTATCTCATTTATTGCTTTATTGCTAAATCCATGTTGTTAGTCGCTTTGGTTAAAAAAGCGTCAGCCAAATGTAATGTAATGTAATGTAATGTAAATAATCTATATCAACACACTAAAATCGTTTTCCTCATATTTTGCAATAAAGAGAAAAAAGGAAAAAAAAGATTCTAACCATCTTTGTGTTTTATCTTACTAAACCATACCTACACCAAAAAGACGCTGCAGAACGCAGAAGTAGTGGGACCCACACTCATCTGGGCTGCAGTGGCAGGGCAGGATTTTATTTCGACAGAGGGGACACTAACCTTTACGGTGGGCCAGAAAACTGCCAGCTTTCAGCTGACACTGACCCCTAGCCAGGCCTCCTCCCACCCCACCCCGAAGCGCTTCAGGGTGATTTTGTCAGAGGGGTCAGGTGCCAGAGTTCACCCACGGTATGGGGTGTCCAACGTGACAATAGTGTCAGATGAGGAGACTCAGGCAATATGGGCACTGCTGGACCCTCTTACTCAACCACTCAGTCAGAATCTCATAGATGATACCCTGCAGAGCCTCAATGACAGGGTGACCGCTGGTGAAATCAGCCTTGAGCAGCTAACTGCAGTAATGGCTGCACTGGACAAGGTAAAAAAAAAGTTTTTAAAAAAGCTGATGGAAGGGGAAAATGTAATATTAATTTAGATTTCTAATATTATAATGTTCAAAATCAAATGAATGATGTCCACCTCTTTACCTCACCCCCACCTACAGATTTTGTCTGAGGCTGAACAGATTCCTCTCGAAGACAGCAGTCGGGGCTTGACCTATGAACTCCTGTGTTCTCTAGCCCACCCAAGCCGCAGGGACACCCATGGCATGAGCCAACTGGCCAAGGTGGCTGAGCGCTTTGCCTTCTCCCTGGTGACAAACGTAGCCTGTGGCTCAGAGGGCCAGAGGTGAGTTCTTTATGACGTTCTTCAGTGTTTCCCACAGAATTGAATTCTATTTGTGGTGGTAGGTTTGCAGAATTAACTTGAATGCAACAGTTTTTAACAAATTAGCGCAGCGTGGTTATGATGCTAACCAGCTTTAAGCACAATTTAGTACAACCTGGAAAATCATTGTGTGGTGGTCAATGTTGATATTGTGGGGGGCCACAAATAAGTCAATGTATGGGAAACACTGGTTTTGTTTTACAATCAACAAACTCTTTTTGCAAAATATCCTCACTTTTATTCAAAAGAATTCCTTTCCCAGCATGTCCTTTGATGTATGTCCCACAAAGTTAATCTTTTAAGGAAAACTGACTCCTTTAAAAAGTTAAGCCTTGAAATGGTGATTGCTGGTTAATTTGAGGAAAACATGATTTAAAACTTTTTCAACCACACCTTATTTTCAACCACACCTTATGGTTGTGCTAAGTCAGATGTAAGTGTCTTGTCTTACGGGAATATTCAAGCAGATATGCTCCAGACACGTTAATCTCAGTTGCCATATACGGACCAAGTCCATAATGGGACTGTATCGGCACACAGCATATTCTGAACCAAAATATTTACCTAATATCTGTCATGTCCTACGTACTGACAAACACAAATCAGCTGCTGTGTCTGTTTTTTATTTTTATGTGATGTAATACATGACGCATTCATCTCCTCAGGGGAAGGACGGTTCTGGACAGCTGTCCATACTTCACGCTGGCAGCGCATCACTGGTACCCCACACAGATAAATGGCCACACTTTCACAGGCCGAGACATGGACACCTTCACTATCCCAGAGACACTACTTCAGGTGCCAGCCCTTCCGCTCAGTAGCTTGGCTCTGTCAGCCTGCCGTAAAGTGCAGTTCACAGAATACAGCACTGAGCACTGGTTCATCACAAACTCCAAAGTCAGTGCGTTGAATGACAAGGTAATAATCTTCTCAAAGAACCGCAGAACCTTTATGGATGTATGTGTTGAGGTGTAATGGTTGATGTCACTAACCATTTTGGAGAGAAACTGGAAAGAAAAAGTGGAACACCAGTCTATCGGCTGCAATTCAAAGATCTGCTGTAGCTAGTAAAAAGTCTAGTATTGTCTAGATCAGTGTTTCTCAAAGTGTGGTCCGCAAGCTATCCCAAGTGGTCCGCGAGCAGACGTGGTAAAATATAAGATGAGTTGTTTGCAATATTGATCCAACTTGAATGTAAATCCAAACAGTGTCTCAACACTGTCTATTTAAGAAATGCCAGTTTAAATCAAATGAATCCTCTGACACAATAAGCAAAGTACAAAGACAATAAGGAAGGTGGTTCAGTGAGTAGGCCTATTGTGTAGGCTAATATACTGTTACATTGGTCTAATTTTTTTTTTTAGCTAGGTGGTCCGTGCATTTATTTTTTATTGGTTAAGTGGCCCTTCGTCTGAAAAAGTTTGAGAAACACTGGTCTAGATGGTAGGCAAGTACTGTGCCCCAGAATGTAAAAAAAAAAGAAAGAGAATGGCAACCATTTTCTTACAGCTCCTCAAAGAAGAACTCTAACAAAGTCTTTTGTGTCAGCACACACTGACTTGGTTGTGTTTGGTTATATCCCGGTCTAGGGCTTGTGGGATATAACAAAGTTTTTAAATAGTGAAAAACGAGCAAACAACGTAACGTAACATTAACCTGTACTGTATTTATTAGTACAAAAATAGATTAAATAGAAAAAAATCCGTATGAAAAACAGACAAAGAGCAACTACAAAAAGCAAGGCCTTGAAAGTAGGCCTCAGCAGCCAGGCGCTCACTCCAGGTCTCTCACCCTGGTAAGTGCGAAAAGGCGAAGGTGGTTGCACGGGCAAGGCCCTAGCGGCAGCGAAAAGTGATCCCCAAAGCGCGAGCAAGAGCGAGAGAGATCTCGAATTACGTCAGCCAGCCACTTTTAAAGGGGCAGGCTGTCATGACTTCCAATTAGATCACACCATCAATCAGCTGCGCCAACCTGCCTATAAGACTCAGCAACAGAAAAGAACAACAACAGAAAGAAGAGACACAACGAATACACAGAAACGGCCAGTTTGTCGTAACAGTTTGTTTAAAATGGTTCAGCAGTAACCAAAGACAATATCCCATAAGGTGTAACATCTCCTGTTTTCTTTCAGAGAACATATTTAACCAAATGTTTGTGACCTCTTTTTTTTACCCTTTCCCCCAACCCTCAACTCCCCAATCCACCCCACCCACCCTTGATCTCTCAGGTATTTTCAGTTAGTCTGGCTGGACACATTTCTCAGCCTCTTGCTGATGGAATTGAAGTATTGTACCGCATCCACACCCCAGATCAGGTCACACCCCGCAACTCAATTTGCCTCCTGTGGAATGAGCAAGCCGAGAGGTAATTTCTTAGAGACGTAATCATGCAAATATACTTACACTTGGACATGAGCATAGACTCTCACTAAAACACATTGCATACACTTTCCATTCATGTGCAGATGATGTACTTAGTTTGAAACATATGTGAAATATACAGTGATTAATTGTGATTTTCACAGTATACAACTGTAGCATTGTTAGACACTGTACAGTAAATCCCACTGTAAAGCAAAATAACATTATGGTAAATTATTGAAGTGAGCTCTTTTGGAAGAGTGACCCTTGCATGTAAGAAGTATTCTTTTCTCCACCAGCTGGCTATCAGATGAGAAGGTCTGCCGTGTTGTGGATGACCGTGAGAATTTTGTGGAGTGTGCTTGCTCCCACCTGTCTGTCTACACTGCATATGCTGATAAAACCACCGTCATTTCCTACAACGCAGCATTTTACGCTAGTGGGTTTATATGCATCTCTGGTTAGTCACTCTCCTGTTTTACTCCCTACTAACAGTTTTAATCTAAATATTTGTTGCCTTATTTGATTTGTTCAAATTTGTTAGGCACTTTGCATGATATATGACATATGACATGCATGAAAAAATGTATTATTATATTATATTATTATTATTATAAAACAGTTATTTGACTTTTAAAGTTATGTGTCTATAAAAAGAAGTGATTTTGAAAAACACGTAGCTTATTGAAAATGACTACTACCAATCAAACTATAATAGAACATGCAGCCCATTTTCAAGTTGTGTTACCTGTACTGAAAGTGGTGGTCATAGTGATTTAATCCAATACAATTGCACAAATCAGATAAATTGTGCAAGTCAATTCGATTTAGTTTTATTTAGTTCTACTGCACCATTGGAGATGAGGAGGAGATGAGTGATGCAGAAACAAGATCAATTCATACATGAATAGTATTTTATGTAATGCATACTGGAAATATAATGTATTGCATAATGTATCGTTTTTGTCTTCTTGACAGGCTTTTCTTTGGCCATTCTGTCACATGCATTGTGCTCCAGGTTCCCCATGTTTGCTGTTAAACTCCTCACACACATGATGGTTGCCTGTCTTGGCACTCAGGTAGGAGACCTGTAGCCATTGTCCTAGGAGTTATTTTGATTCTTGGTCTTACATTTGGTTACATTTTCCTTTTTAGCCTAAACCAAGGGTATTCTGAAAATTATGTAATACTGTATGTTTGTAGGTGCATGGCTAAATAACATAGCACATACACATCAGAATGTGAAGATGAAACAATATGGCAACAATATAGAGAGACAGAATAGTAATATTATAGATTTGATTTGTTCCCATTTACCTAGATGTGTGGCTCCTCACATTTTGTAGTTAATCAATACGTTCAGTTTTGCTCACTTCATTTTTCTCCATTCTCCAAACTGTACAGATTTGTTTCCTTGTGTCAGTATTCCGAGGGCAGATGTTCACTGAGGACAGCTGTGCTACCCTGGGCCTGTTCTCTCACTACTTCCATCTCAGCCAGTTCAGCTGGATGCTTATACAGGTGATATTACTATTAGTTCACTACACACTTTATGTTACTATGCAACACCTTAAACTTTGGTAACACTTTACTTGACAGTATCGACATAAGAGTGACATGACACTGTCATGAACACATGACATTGTCATGACACATGAACCCAAACCCTAACCCTAATCCTAACCTCTAACCCTAATCCTAACTCTAACTCTAACCCTCTAATCCTAATTCTAAATTGTTATGACAAAAAATGAATGTCACTTAATAACAGAAGTGCTATGTCATAAAGTTTATGACTTGTTTATGACACGTTCATGACAGTGTCATGTCACTCTTATGACGATACTGTCAAGTAAAGTCCAAACCACTTTCGTCTTAACGTAAAGTCTTAACCAAACTTTCTATAAAAGGTCTATTTGCTTGGAGAACTGTTTGTTTCTTAGTGGACGCCACCAAACGGTAACAACATCATTTAAGAAGACATGTTGTGTTAAGTTTCTTTTCTCATTTTGGCAAGTAGCAAGTATATACTGTAATAAGCGGGTTAATGAATATATGAAATATGCTATAGACATCAACTCACCTATACAATCCTCTGTCTGCAGGCAATTAACTTCTGGCTGACCCTAGTGATGAATGATGAACACACAGACAGACGTTATCTTCTGTTCATCCTCCTGAGCTGGGGACTTCCGGCACTGGTCATCATCATACTAGTCATTGTGCTTCTGGGAGGATACGGTTGGAGTATCCATGACGTGTACGGACTTGTTAATGGACATCTGTGAGTTATTTGCTGCACCTCACTGACAGACATATACTGCCCCACTAGATAAAAACATGGTCATGCAACCATAAGCCACGGCTAAGCACACACTGCATTTTATGCATTATTTTTGTGGGGGTTTGCAGAGGGGGGTGTCTCTCTAGCACTTTAGTTTTCCTGATAGTTTGTAATGGAATTGTATGAAGACACTACTTTTTTACTATTCAGTGTAAGACAACAATCAGTAAAGAGACATTGCCTATGTAAGGCACTTGTGGTAGCATGTCATTTCAATTCATTTGACCTAAATTCAGTGATGTTCCTTGTTTCTGCTAGTGTCATGTGATACAGTACACCCTGTGGGTGCTCTAAAATGTGATGTGCATACTGTAGCTATTGGAGGTGAATGATATGCCTCCTTACAACAGTGCCTAAGGGTAGCATGTACAGACATGAGCAGTGGGCCACTGTGAGAGATTTGTGAGAGTACAAGCACTGAGCCTTGGGGAACTCAAACTACAGACTAACAATGATCAGAAAGGTAGGATGTACACCAGGATAGGACACAGCCTTTGATACCGTATCTCTACAATGCCGGGACTAGCACTATGGACTAGGAATCATTAGTGAAATGTAGTCATGGTCATATGCACTTTGAGTTGTTAACATCGTAACATATTTCATTCTCAGGTGTTTCATCCCTAATGTATACGCTGCACTCTGCTCGGCTGCTTTGGTTCCGCTCATCTGTCTGGTGGGCGTGCTGGTGGTCTTTGCCCACGCCTATCAGGTCACTCAGCAGTGGAAGGCATACGATGACATCTACAGAGGCCGCACCAACAGCTCAGGTTGGGGTCTGTGTGGATGAGTGTGTGAGAGTCGTATACATTAAATATACAATCATTACAGTCATGACATGCCATTTTATATTTTAAATTATTTCTATTAAGGTAGCATAAGAAAAGCAACGCCATATTTTCCACAATATATATTTTTTGGTCACTATACAATAAGAAATATAGAGATATTGCACTCAGGTTCAACCAGCTGTTAAATCATCACCAAACATAGCTTGTAACCTAGTTTATACCGTCTGTGCTTGCATCTCTACTTTTGCACAATCCATTCCAAAGCACTTCCTGTTCGTGTCGGGGTTTCCCCCGTCTAAGGGATATCGCTAGAACTGTATGCTGTGCAATCAATACGTCCGGTATCTACTGCCGGTCTGCATCTATAAAAAGCAAAAAACACTCTTGCCACTTTTGCTTATACCTTTACACTTATTGCCTCGTACAGTATATTACACAGGATGGTGCAGTCTGGCTACATTATTAATGGGGGATATTCTTGCTTCTCTTGCTATGATATGACATGGTGTTTATGATTACAGTATACCCAAGACCTTAGAGATTTATTTCAATTAACCAGAAATGCTTTGTCACAGTAGTTCAGGATTTGTTTTTTTCCCTCAATGAATAATTTAGCTAACCCCTGGTGATTAATTGGCATGTGTGTGGTGTGTCTGCATTAATTCCTATGTGTTGTGTGTGTGTGTGTGTGTGTGTGTGTGTGTGTGTGTGTGTGTGTGTGTGTGTGTGTGTGTGTGGTGTCTGTATTAATCCCTCTGTGTTGTGTGCGTGGTGTGGTGTGTGTGTGTGTGTGTGTGTGTGTGTGTGGTGTGTCTGTATTAATCCCGCTGTGTTGGGTTGTGTGTGCATTCCAGAGATTCCCATGGTCCTCCATCTGTTTGCACTGGTCTCTGTGGTGTGGCTGTGGGCAGGACTGCATATGGCTTACAGACATTTCTGGATGCAGATTCTTTATATCATCTTCAACATCTTGCTGGTAAGATGTACAGCTACAGCACTACACATTCTGGGGGCATGTTCATGTGAAAAAAGTCCTTTAAGCAGAACCCTAGTTGGTGTGTGCTTCCATGTAATTGAGTCTGTTTGGGGATAGGAAGGAGGAAGGGGTTCAAATTAAGATCCATTCACTTTCTGATGGTTTAAGATTCATCTAGAAGTTAATGTTGATGAATGATTTGCACGAAGAGATCCATTCAGTTTCTGATTTGATCATGTTTAAGATTGATCTAGAAGTGAATTCCTGTGTTTCATCTTGTGTTTTTCTTTTGCCAGGGTCTATATGTGTTTACAGTTTATTTCATGCTGCACAACCAGCTATGTTGGCCCACTAAAGCCAGTTACACAGTGGAAATGAACGGCCACCACAGGACCACCTCCACTTACTCAGGCACCGGTGCAGTTACAGTGACCAGTGAGATCAGTAAATCCACCCAGAACCTCATCAGTGCCATGGAGGAGGTAGGATCATTACGAGTGGCCACCGGTACCCACATGACAATGCAGACTATTCTTTGCTGTAGTTTCCCAATGGTGGAACGCATTATTACCAGTTGCTACCAGAGCAGGGACGTCCCTCTTTATCTTCAAGAGCCTCTTGAAGATGTAGCCACTTGAAGATGTAGCCTCAAGAGAACCTCCTAACTCCTCTAACATACATACACACCTAACTTGCACTTACTATGTGCTTCATCTCTACTCACTCTATCTCTCTTCACTACATCTCTTGGTTTAACCTGGTCCTCTGTCATCCTCTGGTTTTGTAAGGTAGTATTTGTTGTGACATTAAGGTCTCTCATTGTATGTTTGCCTTGCCTTGAATGTTATCCCTCTTTTAAGTTACTTTGGACAAAAGCATCAGCTAAATGAGTAAGTGTGATGTCAATGGGAGACCCCCTTTCTAATTTGTATTTCTCTGAGTCTTGTGGTGATGGGACACAGGAACAGAGGTTGTGTTAGACTTTCAAATTTTGCATCAAGTTGTGTATCAATTGGGTCATAACCATTTAGTCATACTCTGTTCCTTCTGATATTATGACAGCATGACTGATAAGTGATGGCCTAGGGAATGCTAGGGAATTATGATGGGGGAAAGACACAAACAAATAACACCCACTGTGTTATCTGACAGGCTAGCTAGCATTGGTTCCTTCTGTCTCTGTCTCTAGCTCCTTGCCAGTCGCAAATGACTCCTCTGGATATCTAGCCCACTGTCCTATGAAAGAAAACAGCATTTCTTCTCCTCATGTTTTGTGTATCTTGCCCTTCCAAATGAATGTACAGTATGTTGTGTGTGCATGCATTATGTTCCTACAAATGGTACACTGTGAAATGATATCAATTGACGCTCCCATGATTACATTGTGTGTGTAGTACAATCATCTCTGTCTCTGTATTCTTAGTTATCTGCTGACTGGGAGCAGGCATCCCTGAGGCGTGGCAGTCATCTTGGCAGTACATACCCATCAGGATTGCCAAGCCAGCCATACCATGGAGATCAAGAATTACTTAACGCCCTCACAGCTGATGAGGAGTCACAGGACTTTGATGACCTTATATTTGCCTTAAAGACTGGTGAGACAGACAGACAATTGCACTCATTGTTTTATGAAGCGACAGAAAACAGCAATTTTTCCACTTTCTGAGGATGCTTTGTATTCATAATAGTTATTATTTGTGTAATTTTACATTCAGGGTAATCATTCAAAAAAAAAAATTGAAAAAAGTAAAAAACAACAAATTGTATTTTGGCAATCATCTTCATTCTCTAGTTGATATTTCATTTAAAAAAACTACACCACTTAAATAATAGCACTAAATACAACTAAATATTTTATTAACTTTACTATGCACAGAAACCTGGACCACATATTTGCAATTATGATGTTGAAAATATAGCAGAATTATCATAATTCCAAAGGAAATTATGGATATTTGAATTAAAGGCCAAATGTCCATCAATATATAGCTGAACTGGTATAGCTGAACTGGTTGAACTTTTTTAGCAGAGGAAATGCTTTAGATATGTTTCAAAACCGGATACAATTTGTATAATAATTGATATTGAATTGAAGTTGTAAAACTTAATCCCTAAAATTTTGTGTCTACTCCCACACACATTCTATAGATATGATAAACAAACAAACAACAACAACATTATAAACTGGGGATTTTGTTTAACCTGGGGGCAGAAAGGTAATTTTTTCAGATAAGTTCAACTGTTTTCAACTGAAAAAGAGGCCCTGCAGGAACACATATCATAAACATGGCTCACACAGGAAATAAAACATGATTGAAAGATGTTCAAAAAACTACTTTTAGTTCACACTATCCATCTAATCATCTCCCCCTCCGACGGTTTCTCAACAGGCTCTGGCCTTAACATCAATGATGATGAATCCCTCCAGGGGAGCCATGACGACACCACCACAGAGTCCCAGATCGTTGAGCTACGACGTATCCCAATAGCAGACACGCACCTTTAACCTTCTTGCTTCTCTTCGTGATGAAAAAAGAACTCATTTTTTAAAAATTTATATTTATAAAGTGCTGAAAAGCAGTGACGGTTTGATCATTTTTGAAATTATTTTTCATGTTATGTTCATCAATATTTTTAATTATTTAATTTCTGTGCTGGCGTATACACAGGGATTTCAGTGCAATTTAGAGCATTATTTTCCCACATTGTCATGTAGCTGCCCACAAAAAATTCCTCAGTATTACAATTTAATTTCAGATAAATTATTAAATTATTACTTCAGACTGAGCTGTATATTTTGTTTGTCTACATTTGAGTATGCAACTAGATTTACATTTCCTGAATGGAATACTAAGTGTTTGCAAAGCAAATTGCTGTAGTAGTATGCTCAGTTATACTTATTATTTTTATTTTTCCCCATTTCTAAACTTAACTTTCACGAGTTGAGTCATACCTCTCCCGTGTTGGTACGTGCACTCAAACGCTCTGGTGCTATCTTCCTCCTTCTATGGCTACGTCTGAGCCCGCTAGCATAGCAACATGCTAACACATTCGCGCCGCGCACCAGAGAGTTTGAGTGCACGTACCGACACGGGAGAGGTATGACTCAACTCGTGAAAGTTAAGGTAAGAACATATATTACTACTGACATTGTTAAAGGAACACGCCACCCAAAGACAGTGCCAAAGAACAGGGTCTAAATATTGTTATATATTGAGACAATGGGTTAATAAGACACATGACAGAGATAGAAGGTAGAAGGAAACAGGTGAGCTGGTTAACAATGAGGCAAGATCTAAGAAGAAAGTGATGACAGTGAGAAAAGAAAAGCATCTTTGGCGACCTCTAGTGGCCAATAAGAGTCTTTGTGACACTAAAGAGGCATACTTTGCATAAACCTTTATCAACTTTGCCATTATTACTTTGCTAAACTACTTTGTGTATTACATATTTTCCCACAGCACAATATATAAAAAATATCAATATACCAGTTTACCAATATACTTTAGTATATTAAGTTTAACTTGCGTCATTTTTTCACAATGTTGAAAGGACTACTTTTCAAGGCCATTAAATGAATGACATTAATATCAGAACCAATGAAGACACATTTAATGTATTTTATTTTTATTTAACTTGACATAATATAAGCACTAAACAAGTCCACCGTGTTTGCTGAAACAATGGAAATGCTTCCAACGCAGAAGAATAACAGAACATTTTCTTATTTCTTGGACTGCACTGCATCACCCACCATCAAATACCAGTTATGGCCTGCACTTTGGTCAACTGACGTTTAGGGGCCCCTTTTCCCAGACTTGTCAGTCAGAGTGTACTGGGCAAGTACCTCCTCTGTAAAAACCAATACAAATTAGCGACAAGTTCAGCCACAGGAAAGCTCTCATGTATCACAGCAACTGAACTGCCAGCCAATGAAAAATATAACTGAAGGTTAACACCCAAAAGGGAAACAATATATAGGTATTGCATCCTTTGGAAAATGTATGTGTCTCAGCCAATTATTCTCCTTTTTTATCCTTTGGGAAATTTACCTAATTTTAATGCTGACCTATAGCCCTGAACACCTGACAGTGTGGCAGCAATGACTTCAGCATTCTAAACATCCATGAACTACCATGGGTTTAAAGTAATGCATGCATTTATACCTTTATTATAACATACCATTTCAATTTCAATGTCTCCTGAAAATGATGCCGATGGTGCAGGGAGATCAAGGCCGAATTTGTTTGCTGAATTAATCAGTTTTGGGACATCTGAAAGTAAATACAGAAATATGGGGGAAAAGAAAATTAGATTTGTTTGATTAGATTAGAAATATCCAAAATATTTTTGAAATGTCAAATCCTAAATCTACCTACAACGAAGGGCTGTCAACATTTCCTCTATTGGCTGTGCAATTGTTGTCCCATCAACTTCTACAAGGAATGTTTTTAAAATCACATCAAACAACAGTTACAGTACTTGACTGTTATAACAGGTATTCAAGGTAAAGTGACATGTTATCCTACCACAGGTCCTTTCAACCTAACTTGTATGACAACATTAGATTGGTAACATGCAGATAAGGTTAAACTGCACTATCTGAACATGTATATATATTTGATCATTAAACAATATATGTTATCATTTAAAGTATATTTGATAATTCCAATGGTCCCTCTAGTCTATAGTCAATAGTATTAGGGAAAGCTGTCCTTACATTTGTACTCAAAATTGCTGATATCAATTGAGAAAGCAACAAGAAATGCTTCAAAATGCAGGGACCTATTTTCATGACACACTGTTCGGGAGGCTTCATAATCTAGGTATGCTTGAAATTTGACCCTTCAGCCCCCTGATACATCTAAAGCCACTAAAATTCCCCATTGACCGTTTCAATCTGTTCCTAGAGGGTTTATGGTTGAAATGTTCAAAACCAATGCAGATAGCTCAATTTGTTTTCTGAGTCAGCGGCAATGCATTAGGAACACGTATACGTGTTTCTGCAGTTGAAAGGGTCTATATCACAGGCCAGCCACACAAGCCATTACCAGACAAATAAAAATATATTTGTATAGACATACAACCTAGTTGCTACAGAAGTACAGTATGAAAATTATGGTGGGATATATAAAAATGTACAAGATCTGATGCAGTTCATTGATATTTTTACACCAAATTTTCCTACAATTTTCAGTGAGCCATAGTTTTGCAGATACGCCACTGTTGGCTAATTATTTTAGAAGTTGAAGAAAATTAACAGCATAGAAAAGTCCCAGACAATTTCAAGGATCTAGCATGAATCAAAAAGTAATGAATTATGGAGGAAGGAACATTGTAATTTTTAGCGACACTCATTTATAGAACCACAAGTCCCACAACCCCATTTTAAGCCTCCATATCTCAGAAGATGGGATAAAAAGACCATGCAAGCCTAAAGTGCTGCATGGTCATTGTTGAGTGCAATGCTGAGGAGAGTATGAAGCAAATCCAAGATGGTCAGTCGGGAACATTTTCTAAAATCTGTTGATTTGACACGCAAGGACACGATTGTGTAAAGTAAAATGTAGAAACTTTATCCACTTTTCGGCACTCCAAGCAATAATCAGTGAATAATGATGATAATGATAACAATATGATAACAATAATAAGTTAATGATTTTGTTCAGGCTCCTCAGTGGTCACATGTTTCTTCTTCCTGTTTTTTGTAAGAGGTGGAGAATTTGCAGAGTGAGGTGGGCATTAGTTGTTTTTTTCTTATCAGTTTGGAGCAGGATTTTTATTCTGTAATTTCTATAATTTTCGAGTTGTTGAGAACTACTAACAAGGGGTGCAGATCAACCGACAGAATGGTCTGATTGCCTGCTTTACCCAAAGTAATCACCTTGGACCGTCTTTAAGACAAATATCAATACAGTGATGGGACAGATTTTTAGAAAGCCATGTAAGTTTCAATTTCATGCTTTGAGTTCAGACTATGAATATAACCCCGAAAGTGGTTCTTTACTAGTGTTAGGTTTCACATCGACCGATTTCAGAATGTTATTGTTTGTCTCAAGATAAAGAAAATGGCTCAGGTTCCTCATGTGTCTTTCAGTAAAGGAAATACAGTATGCTATATGTCTATGCAGGTAGCTAAAATAATGAGAAGTTTTCCGGCCAAACTAATCTTAATGTGTTCATGCTAATTCAGAGAACATCATTCCATTTCAGTAATGGTTTGCATGTTTAGTTCGACTGATAGTCGACTTCAAAAATCATAGTCATCTGGTCACAAATGAAATATGACTTTGATGTTTCCTCAACCAGCCAGAGACAAAGAACCTCTTCTGAGACACGTGCACGAAGGTAAGACACGTAAAAACCACTGCTTTACTCTTGCAATAGAATCATATAAAAAGTAAAAGGCAACTGATACTGCACATAGTAAAAAAGCTTATGGGAAAATTAATAAAGGTGCTGAAATTTCTACATGTTCTGTAATATACGTTCTGTGAGGCTATGTGACGTTAATTTTGCATTATCTTTTTGAGCTGGACGGATGCACACTTCCAAACTGGAAAGTCTGAAAAAGCATCACTCTGTTAGTAGCTAAGAAACTGAAAAGCTTTAGGCATGCATTAGAGATTTGTCTTATACTTTTGCAGCGGACTACACTTGGAACTTCCTTCCTGTGCTCATCAACATTCTGGAAAGCCTCAGCAAGGAGGAATTCAAAAAGTTCCTGTCACTCATTTCGGACATGACGGGACGCTACCGGGTCCCTGAGGGCAAACTAGATGGCAGAGACCGAGCCGAGGTGGCGATGCTGATGACCAAAACATGGCCTGAGCGTCTGTGCCTCACTAACACACGGGACCTGCTGAAGATGATCCCACGCAATGACCTGGAGAGAAAACTAAGGCCTTATCTGGAGAACATTGAAGAGAAATGGTGACCGTAGTTAAGCAATAAGCCCCGAGAGGCATAGAGGTTACAGTGATTTTTACAACAGCTAAGGGGTGTTCTTAGGCAAGGACCAGAACTATCTGTTCCAAGTCAACACATGATCCACTGCAAAACCTGGCCTTCTCAATCTCAAACTGATTTCCTGAGGACACCTGGGGAGAAAAGGTAATTTTTGCGTTGGATCAAATCTAGAAATTATTTTTGGACATCCCCTATGACTTGACCTCAACTGAAAGTTTCAGTCTCAACCTGATCTACTTAAGGTGATGATACCTTAAGTACACAAATCTAGAGACATTATCTGGATTCGAACATTTGAGACAATATTAGTGAATGAGAGGAATAGCAAAGGCACAAATTAGTTTACCGATGTTCTGATGGTAATCCAAACAGTCAAGATATTTAGAAAAACATGATGTTGAAAATGTGACATCTGATGCCAAGTAAACTTAACTTCTCCTCCTTTACAAATACCAGGAAACTCAGAAAATCAGACACATTATGTGTCTGATTATTACAAAAGCCGGACAAATTTAACGATGTAAGAGAATACAAAGGACTGACTCTGGATCAGGATATTGTTTCCTGAACCCCCGTAAAATCACAACCACTGAATATTTTAGGGGTTTGTGTCTCCATACACGACATCAACCCTTTCTTTTTTACACTCATAACGTACAGCATTACTCATGACGACGGAAGCTACCCAAAGACTACACACCAGCTTCACACTGCAATCAGACGTACAGGTGCATTTCAACAAAATAGAATAACATGGAAAAGTCCATTGCCCTGCCTAGACTGAGAGATGAAAGGCTCACGAAACCATTGCTGGTATTTTCACTTAATTAGCTGATTAGAGCTCTTCTCAGGTTGACATTTCTGTATTATACATTTTTTTATTCACATTTAGACACTGGATTTCCATGAGCTGTAAACTGCAATTATCAAGATTAGAATAATTAAGCTGATAAAAGGCCTTTGAATATTTCAGTTTATGTGCAATGGATCTAGATTATATGAAAGTTTTACTTTTTGAAATTGAAACTTTTCCCATGATGCACCCGTATTTCTTCTCATGTACTACCAGATGACACCAATACCCTACCTGAACAAGTTATGACTGAAGTTTATGTGAGTGACAGACACATGATGTCACATAGTACTCTCTGAAAGTATACTGGAATAATACTAGGCTATGACACAGCCACATACAGGATGTGTATACATTCAGGGCTGAGCTACACCAGGCGCGTAACTGAAGCGTTCCGTTCCCGTTGCGTCTGCTGCAACAATTAGCTTCCATTATAATCAATGGAAGTAGCTACACCAGACGTGACCGTGGGGCGTACGTTCGAAAAAAATAGACCATTCATCTAAAATGGATTTTACGCGTCGCGAACGGAACGCTTAGGGCTGAGCTACACCAGGCGCGTAACTGAAGCGTTCCGTTCCCGTTGCGTTTTCTGAGCTTCCATTATAATCAATGGAAGTAGCTACACCAGACGTGACAGTAGAATGACGCTCAAAAAAAAATAGACCATTCATCTAAAATGGATTTTTTGTCGCGTCGGAACGCAGGCAGCTGGTGTAGCTCATACCTTAAGTTATCGCCTGGTGTAGCTCATACCTTAGAAAGAAAAGTCTCTGGGAGAGCATACCTTCTGTCACTTGTGATATAATTTTGAATGGATGAATGAATTGTGAGTATATTTCTTTTGTACGCATCCTTCAGCTTGATAATAAAAAATAATCAATCAATACATTAATCAATCAATCAACCAATCAAATAAGTGTTGGCCTCAGCTAAGGAAGCTTGAAATGTTATGTTTCAATATGAATGTTCAGACGAGATATGCTGATACTATGACTATCTGGAACTATGAAATATAAATAAGTCACAAGGTGACAACTAAGAATCATAGGATTAAATTAGCCAAACTACAGTAGGCCTATGCCTATAAATCATCATCAACTTTTCAATACAGATTAAATGCAGTTAAGGGCACTTTGACATGTAGGCTGCACTCACTGTGATTTGAAAAATGGACAAAAATATGAAGAGTTGTCTTTGCCTTTGTGTAATGGAACTGGCGAGTCTTGAAGTCTTCAATAATTTGTTTACATGAAGCACATATGCCGATTGAAACACATTCCACTCAGCTAGCTAGGTGACTGGCTCAGGCTCATCATTCACTTTTAATTGCAAACAGAAAATGTCTAGCTAGCATCATTACATGCTTCTATTTCCAAAGGAATGAAAGCTGTTTATACCAACTTAATATCATGCTTATCATTGTTAATGTACAATACATGTGGTACAAACAATATTAGAGCTTGTGGACTAGCTATAGGCTATATTTCAATGGAGCTGGTAAAAAAAAGATCATTATGAGAACGTGGCCACAATGGGCTTAAAGTGACAGTGCACCATTTACAAATGAGTTAAACAGCATCAAATGTGTAGTATTTCTTAAGAAATGAATACTTTAAAACACAATTACTGTGTCAGTATTATCATTTAAATAATATAAAAGTGTTTTACTTTTACCTTTGTGGTTACTCATTAATTTTGTGATTTATATGCCATTTATTTAATATGCCATTTAAGAAGCTTTAGTCTTTAGGAACTTTTTAATTGCAGTTGTCGAGATTAATTCATTTCAAAATATATATTTTTAATGTCGTTTGACAGCCCTATAATAATATTGGATAAGGGAATGGCTACACTTACAAATCCTGGACTTCCTGGGTGTGTTCACACTGTTTTGCTTTTAGATAATAATAACCCAAAATGATTGTCTTGATCACGGTCATGCATAAGACTTTTCCTATCCTGGACTCGGTCTTGACTTCGGACTCGAACCTTTTTGGACTTCGGTCTTGTCATGGACTCGAACCTCTTTGGTTTCGGTCTTGACTAGTCCTGGTCTTGGACTTGTCTTGGACTCGACAAAGGTGGTCTTGACTACAGCCCAGCCATCTAGTGTAGCGGAGTAAGACATTCAGAGTTTGATCAAAAAAAGTGATTCACCTTCAGTCATGTTAACGGGATAAGCACAGTGGTGCAGTCAAATCCCCAAGCCGAGCTATAACTGTAGCTCAATTTAACTGTGCATGTAAATGAATGACAGCTCAGAAGCTCTGTACCATTAAAACATTCATATGGACACATTTGCCATTAGATTCCATTTGTTGTTAAAAAACAAACATTTTCTTTGGTTAAGAATACAGATAAGAGATCTGAACCGGCACCGTTTATAAACTTCCTGTGTCATGACTAAGACGTGCAGCGCTCAACAGGCAGAAGTGGGAAAGGAGAGAGACCTGAACTACTAATACAGTAGTTGATGAGAGAGTTATTAACAACAGTTACTATGTGTAAAAAACAACTGTAGTCTAAAACAGCATACACTATTGTTGCTTATTTGACAATGCACACTGTGCTCTTTTCAAATCCTACAAACATGGGCCATTGTTTGCATAATAATTAAAAACTTGCTTGACTGATTTTTTTTGTATAGCTCATTCAATGAACACTGTCTATGTAGTCTAGAAATAGTGTGAAAAGTTGCTTTTAGCTTTCCAATTTTGATAGATGTATTGCCTTAAGGGCTAGTAACCAATACCTTGTGAAAGACATTCCACATATTTTCTTAAAATAAATAACAATTATTTCTAATTTTTGTTTTGTCTGATTATGTCCACATTATACTATTTAGTCTCACACACTCATCTGTGATGTTTACAAGCCTTTTAACTTTAAGAACTCTTAACTGTGAGCAGAGCTAAACACTTCTTGTCCACCATTAAGCGAAAATACATGAAAAAACTTTTAAATTACTTACAATGATGTTCATAGTCTGTTAGATTATTTGTGTGCTTCAGTTCTTCCTTTGGGTCCAGTAATCTCAAGTGACTTATTGTGCGTTGCTGCAGTTCATAGTCCTGTTACATGCTTTGGTCGTCTCTGTATGGTGTACATTGCTTCCTGTATGAAGTTCAGTTCAGACCGTGGGAAAGTCGCACTCTCTCACAGGTCAAACAGTCATAAGAAACCACTGTGGCTGAGCTCGGTTTCCGTATGAGGATAATTTACGTGCCAAACTGCGCATCTCAATTGTTCCATCTTTTTTCTAATAGCATAGACTTTGTGACTTCAGATATCTTTTTTGAAGTGCTAAGAACATATTTGCCACATTGCTTTTAGTCTGACAATCAAAAAAACATTTTTTATGCATGATTAAGGTCTATGCTCTATGAATCATTTGAAAGACGGTTCAAGGTTTAATATTTATGGAAAGATCAACTTGATTTGGTTATATAATCAAATAAAACAAGAAAGAATACACAGACTGCCAATATAACGACTTGTATTGATTGAACTCAACTGAAACTGAAAGTAGGTGTTTATGTGGTTTTCCTGTTTTGCAAAGAATGGAGGTGGTGTTCGTTGGTAACCTCAGTGTGGATTTTGGGTGACCTCTTGGTGGATACAGTACACAAACCAATCACATAACGTTTTTAACCGTCTTGACATTTTTATCTTAAACATTATGTGTTCTGGATTTCATTTATTGGATGACACAAACAAACAATTCCAGATCTACACATGCATGAACATGGAAGGAGAATGGCCTTAAAGTGTTTTTTTTTTTACTATATTACACTTGTATCAATTTTGTTGTTAAGTTGAAGTAAACTGTCACTTTGTCTTGCAACCTTCATGCAGATCAAGGTGACTGATACTTTTCTGTACAAATGTGTCACCTGATTGTTTTTAAGCATGTACTGACATTAGTGCAGGTGCGCCTGTATAAACTGTCTTGGGGATCGGTCATCCTTGATTATGAAAGATTATTGAAGCATTAATCAGTGTCTTTATGCACACAGTTTTGAAATGATATACACACATTTAATCTGTTTGATGCCTTGAGCAAATGTGTCAATATTGTAATATATAGGGAGAGGCACAGGGATGCAGCATGTACAGTATCAAAGAGAATATTTATTCAAGAGTACAATTCATTAAAACTGTATAGGCCTACCCGGACTGATACCTCCCCAATAAATATAACCACCCTCACCCAGCAAACACCATGCCGCCGCCGCCGCCCGCGCCCCACCTCGAGGGTAAATAGTACTGTTACAAGTGCCAGGACAGTGTGTCGCTCCAGGTGGCACTGGAACTGGAGCTGTAAATATTGTATATATTGTAAATAGTGTAAATATTGTACATACTGTATAGTTCGTTGGTTTTTTACATATATTTTGTTTTGTGTTATGTTCTGTGTGTTCTGGTCTTACAAAGGGCTTATTGAAATAGCACTTAATTCAGTACACGTGTTGTGTTCTGTGTTTTAGGTCTTACAAGTGCCCACTGCTCTCTAATCTGATGCATTCTCTTACTGCCCTGTAACTGACCCTGGGCAATACCGCGCCAAACCAGAGGCGGCAGACTGTATGGAACATGGTGTCATTCGCGGAGTAGGCTACAGCGAAGAACATGGAAGTACCAAAGGACAGTTCCGTGGAGCTAGCGACAGTACGCGACAATAGCGGGCAATATGGCGGCGAAAAGCGTCAAAATAAAGGTACAGACGAACGATCAGATAAAGTAGGTTAAAGTAGGTTTTCAGAGTCTTTTTCAAAGGTTTACACGAAATGTAAACATGTTGCTGAAACTTAGCCTATGTAAATGCATGTGCAAATAATTGTAGCAGAATTGTCTTGCTAACATCCTTGAAATTGAACGGAAGTGATCTCACGCAACACCTTTCTCAATGCAAGGCAAGACAAACCAGAGCCCGTCTAAGGACATTCTCTGGACAAACGTCTCCATCTCCTGATGTAGGCTACTATTAAAAGAGAGGGAACAAAACAAACATAGAAAAGGGGATAATAATGTACTATACATCGATTTAAAGTTAATGTTTTTATACAATTATACTTTGCATTAATATAATTGTGGAAGGATTACCCTTTTTTCATTAACAAGACCTAAAATAACACTATTATCAAATAACACTTAGTTCAAACTTAGGGTGGTAGGCTAAAATGGACTCCTTGTACTTTCAGAATAGATATTTATGCCAAATTCGTCTTTATAGGTATATGCCATACTAACTCTATACAGACTCATATAGCCTACCCTAGGCCTGTCATACTATACACAATACTATTGAACTTTAAATTGTGTGGCTATGGAAACAATAAGTTGTGCATATTTAAAAGGGGGGTAAAATGGATTCCTTATAACATATACTTTCAGAATACACATAGATATTTATACCAAGTTAAGCCTTTGTAGTACAAGGCAATACCAAGTCACTAGGCCTTCTATTGACACACACTGTTGAACTTCAAATTGTGTGGCTGTGAAAACAATAAGTTGTGCATATGTAAAAAGGGAGTGAAATTAAATCCTTATAACATGTACTTTCAGAATATATAAAGATATCTATACCAAATTTGCCTTTGTAGGTACAAGGCCATACTAACTCTGTATCAAGTCATATACTATGTCTGCCATTGACATACACTGTTGAACTTCAAATTGTGTGGCTGTGAAAACAATAAGTTGTGCATATGTAAAAGTGGGGTGAAATGAAATCATTATAACATGTACTTTCAGAATACATATAGATATTTATACCAAGTTCGCCTTTGTAGGTACCAGACCATACTAACTCTGTACCAAGTCATATACTTTAGGCCTGTCATTGACATACACTGTTGAACTTCAAATTGTGTGGCTGTGAAAACAATAAGTTGTGCATATGTAAAAGTGGGGTGAAATGAAATCATTATAACATGTACTTTCAGAATACATATAGATATTTATACCAAATTCGCCTTTGTAGGTACCAGACCATACAACCTCTGTACCAAGTCATATACTATGTCTACCATTGACATACACTGTTGAATTCAAATTGTGTGGCTGTGAAAACAATAAGTTGTGCATATGTAAAAGGGGGGGTGAAATGGAATCCTTATAACATGTACTTTCAGAATATATATAGATGTTTATACCAAGTTAAGCCTTTGTGAGTACCAGGCCATACTAACTCTGTACCGAGTCATATACTATAGGCCTGTCATTGGTACACTGCTGAACTTCAAATTGTGTGGCTGTGAAAACAATAAGTTGTGCATACGTAAAAGGGGGGTGAAATGAAATCCTTATAACATGTACTTTCAGAATATATATAGTTTTTTACAGGCATAAATATGACATACTGTAAATGTTTGAAAGTAGGCTATGTTATAATCATCCCCCACCTCATCCCACCTCACCCCAGGTACAAGCTCATGTTATGTCTGTACCGAATCACATACTAGGCCTGTCAGGAAACACCCTTTAAGGAAATACATATATCAAATTCACCTTTGTAAGTACCAGGCTATGGTAACTCTGTACCAACTGAAATACTATAAGCCTATGACACATAGGCCTACTGTTCAAATTGAGTGAAAACAAGTTCTGCATATTTGAAAGGGGGTGAAATGAAATCCTTATAACATGTACTTTCAGAATATATATACAGTATATAGATATTTATACCAAGTTCACCTTTGTAGGTACCAGGCCATGCTAAGTCTGTACCAAGTCACATACTAGGCCTATCATTGCCACATAGGCTACTGTTGAACTTGAAATTGTGTGGCTGTGAAAATAATCACTTGTGAATATTTAAAAGGGGGTAAAATGGAATCCTTATAACATGTACTTTCAGGAAATAATGATATGTTTGTAAAACCAAATATAAGATACATATAGATGTGTATGTAAAACCAAATTGAAGGCACTAAAACAGATACAGAAATACATGTGTAATGTTCAAATATTTACACAAAGAAATATGTACAAATATAGAATAAAAAATAAATGGCCTGCATATGCAAATAATTGTCTTGACCTTGTGGCTTGGTTTTCACTTTGACATACAAGTTGTAGAAGCATCTCAAGGACCATTGATAGATGAGGATGCACCAGAGCTCAATTGCAAGCGCCATAACAAAGGGTCTGAATACTTATGTAAATTATATATTTCAGTCTTTTATTTATTATACATTTTTATACACATTTTATACACATCACTTAAAACACCTGATTTTTTATTGTGTGTAGATTTATGAGAGAAAGAAAAATTGAAGATGAGTCGAAGCATAAGAAAATGTGTAAAACTTGAAAGGGTCTGAAAACGTTCTGGTTGCACTGTATAGGACGAAAGATTAAAAAGAGAAAAACAGATGAGTGTTCAGGAAGACAGGCCTGTTTAGTTGAAAGCCCACTCACCACGCCAAGGTACAGGCCACAAGTGGGCTGTTAGTATGACAGGACAAGACAGAGGACAAGGTTAGTAAAACACATATATAAATAGAAAGTAATAAAAGACAGTAAAAAAGTACATAAATGACAATTATACATGCTAAAGTTTCCATGCCCCTTCATGAAATGTTCTATAATGTATCCCTTTATAACCTCCTCTACTACTGTTCAAAGTAAGGGGATGCAAACTTTTTCTTGGACAAATAAACAATGATAAACAATGACAGACAAACTTCACAAGGACATAACATAAATAAGGACAATAATAAATAAATAAATACACATACATACACATGCACATACATTACCTTAGTGACAGCAGGGGTGTCATTTCACAAGGACCTCAGCAGGAGCCAGAGCAAAACACTGCAATATTCACACAATGTCACAATTAAACACAACACACACAATTATCACACACACACACACACACATACATATTGCAAATTGCCACAGTTTGGATATTGCACATTGTCCGACATCAAATATTGCACACTTCTCCAATAAATATTATGAATAAGTATAAGTTATATATTATAATTACAATAATACATATTCATCAATAAATAAATACAAACCCCAATATATCCAGGAAAAATATTACAGTATCACCTGGTGACTTAATTCATACTCTAAAATCCTCCTCAAGATATTGCTACTGCAAAATTTGTTTAAATTTGTTTGAAAAAGGAAAGATTTAACAAAAAAACAAACATACACTCCACAGTTTATGCTATCAGACTGTTTTATAAATGTTGGGCATTTATGATAAAATTCATATCTAAATACAAGATTCACCAGCTTCCCATGGATCGCTAGATACTGTAACAATAGATATCTCTGCAATGTTGGTATTATTTTTATCATTTCATAATCAAATGTTTTGATTGAGTCAAAGACTTTGCTGTTACAGTTATTTCATTATTTTGGGGGTGTTGTTCCATCAGCTCCAAAATCATAACAGCCCAATGCATGTTGTTAAAATTTACTGGAATAACTACTGTGTGGTAGCGCCACCAATTATTTTCAGGCTTATATATTTTTGGTAATACATTGATGTCAGGGCAAAATACACTTTTTAAACACTGACTTATAAATGTTGATGGGACCATTACAATGTCATTTGTTGTCAGTTTTGCTTGGAGCATTTTCATATAAATGTCTATTATTTTATCATCTAGCCATTCACTACTTCTAATCACGTTCATATCCTTCTCTGTCATATTTGGAGGCAAGTTGACATCTCCTTGAGGAATCCATTCTTGAATTTCAAATGGTTCATGATTACCACACTGTTTATTACATTTGTGTTGTTCCTCATATAAACGGCATATATTAATCTGTTCAGTGGTCTCCACACAGTATTCAACTAAAAAGAATATGGGATTAAGTTGTATTAAGTTGGCAATTTCTGTTTGTTTGTCTGAAACACAATCAAAACTTAACAACTGTATAAAAGGTTTTTCTGAGAGAGATACCAAAAGGGATGCCAGTGAATACTTGTAAATGCCAAAACTGTGTCGAGTGTAAGATGTAATGGGAGGCTTTTGGGGTTATCTGCTAATATGAGAAGTGACTGTGGCAAATGAATCAGCAAAGTTTCTGACACAGTATTCTCTCCACATGATTTGCAATTGTCTGTTTCATTTCTATTTTTTTTTATTTAAAGCTTGATTAGTTAAAAAGTGTTTTATTGCCTCTTCTGAAATATCTAAAGGTAATGAGATTAGAATTTTGTTTGTGCGGTTTCTTCTCTCATTTTCTGCACACCTGATACAATTAAATAATGACAAGCAGTGAGCATACAGCAAATCATTGGCTAAAAAGTTTGCCTGCAGGTATTTATCTACAAATGTTTTAATTAACACTACAGCTTCATTTTTAGTAAATTGGCTTTCAAGTTCATAATGTTCACATAAAGAGATGTCTTCAATTGCTTTCTGTGAAACTTGAAAGTCAGGGCTACGTTTCTTTTTATAGGCGGAGGAAAGTCTTTTTTGACACTGCTTCACGGCTCTTGTTTGTTTAAAGAATTGCAGTATTGGTGTGCTCCCACTACCTTTAGCTATTTCTGGCATACCCCCCGGTTGCCTACTATTTTTATTAATGCTGAATAACTTTGTGCTCTCTTTTGGGGGTTTTTGAAATGTATTCTGAAGGTGCTTGGAGTACAGCTTTTTTTTCTTGTTCCATGATTCCTCGGGTTCCTGTATGTCTCTTAATCTTTTCATCCTTTTCAGTTTAATTTTCATAGAAGTCTCTCTCCGTGCTTTATATAATTTATATAGTTCCTGGATGCATTCATCAGTTCTAAGTTTTTGTTATTCAAAACAATGTTTTAGTATTTTTTTAAATGTGACTTCTGAAATCGAAGTGGTTTTATCTAGATTTTTATTGTGGAACCTTTCCATCTTTGATAAATTAACCTGAACCATATCTGACCAAATTGAATTACCGGTAGAAAATTATTAAATAATTTCTCGAGTAACATAGGGCCAAAGTATTTTTTTTTTTTTTTCTGTGCTTTTTATAGAGGTTGGCTGTTTCAGCTTCATTGCGTATTTGATTAAAATAACGAAGAAATGGGGATTGATGTGTGACTATCTCAAAAATGTCCCCTGATAGGCTGTCATCTTTTCCCCTCAAAATCTTCAGACCCTAAGCTCTTAACTTTATCCTCTAAATTGGCTGTACTTTTCTCTACCACGCCTGAGTACACTCTGCTCTCCAAGACCATACAGATATCAAAATTAAGTTTTTTTGCTTCAGCAAGCGATTTAGCATTTATTAAAAGACTAAACATATACATACCAATCCTATATCTTTTGTCTTTTCCCATTATATTGCTTTTGCAGATCTCACTGGCTTGACGATTAAATGACTTTTTTACAAGACCGTATGACGCAAAAAAAATCTAAATCAATTTCCTTTTGGGTTCCGTTAAGAATGTGCCAGCAGCGATTTAAAATATGTTGACATTGTGTCCTTATTAAATACATTCATAGCAGCTTGCAAAAGTACCAGTGACCTGTCGCTATTGATTTGAATCGGTGTATTATTACAACCAAACAACTTCATCTCAAAATGTCTAACTGTGTTTAAAAGTTGTTCTGCTGAACTCTGCGTATGGTCATCTGTTATCATAAAGGCAATTGGAGCAGACGATGAAGAGTTGATGACCTAACTAATGGTTATTTAAGTAATATAAAATGTTTTTATTTATTTCTGAGTTAATCATGCTCCCTGTGGCATCCCAGAATGCTGGGGGCGACTCTGTTATCTCGTGCCAGAGTCTTATGCCACCTTCAGTAAAACAGATGACCCTAAATGGATAAAAGTTGAATGCTTTGAATGAACCCTTTAATCTTTTCATTGGACATGTCATCTACCTCCATTTGATCTTTTAGAAGCTGCAGAGATTTAATTTCATCTATATCCATGTAACTTTGTAAATGTTGTTCTGATTTAATTTTCCTTAAAATTGAAGAGTCTGTTCCTATTCCACTCCTATTTTGTGCTGCCAGTGATTTCATATTTGCCTCTGCCAAAAGGTTATTATATAATTTATAAGCTGGAATGTTTTGCATTGCAGCAGCAAGCTTTTTTTTCTTTCTGGCTCCCTAAACGGACGAAGCTTTAAGTTTTTCTCCAGAATGAAATATGTGACCCTCAAAGTAAATTTCAAATTTTGGCTCTATTTTTTCTCTCATTATTACACTAAATGTCATAGCACATTCTTTATGCGAGCAGTAGCCTTCAATTATTAGGTATGGTGTTTTTCTTTGTGTTTTTTTCTGCTATGCTAAACCTATGACTTTTAAATACTATTGGGCAGTATGGATTAAATTCAGAAATCTCTGAAGTAAATAGTTCTTGCCAGAAATGTTTTTGAAAATATCTACCCTTTTTAAATTTATGACATTGCTCCCATTTGTCAAGAGGAAGTGTAAATATACTGTTTTCTGGAACAGGTTTTGTAAATGGCCTAAGACTAGCTTCATTGGATAAAATGCATTTTACCGTTTCTTCACTAATTTCAGTTTTCTCTAAAGCCTCATGTCCTCTGTCCTCTTCCCTGTTCTCTGCTAGTGTGTCTGCTAATGTGTCTGCAAAAGTGTCTGCAAATGTGTCTGACGGTGTGTCTGTCTGTATGTGTCTGGTTTTAGATGTGCATACAGGTGTAGATGGTGGTGTACATGCTGGTGTATTTGTGAGGTGTATGTTTTGGCCTATGTGATCAGCACTATTACTATTAATGTTTGTTTTGATACTAGTCTGTCCAAAGTCATATTTGTCTGAAGTCATCCTTACATTAGTTATTTGATCCAGTGTGTCTTTAAAGTTAACAGTGTTGGGACATTTTATTATTGTATATCCTTTCTTCATTGGATTTATCTGTATTTTGCACCTAATTAGAAGAACAAATATACCCTACAGAATCGGTGTTGACTTTTGTGTCGGTATCGATTCGGCCGAGTCAAAATGAAACCATTGATCACAGATATCGCGACGCGCTATCATAGGTTTTGTTTGGTCATTTGGCATTTGACAAAAAAACATAAAAGTCTGTTTTTTTTTTTGTTTGATGTTGTTTTCATTGTCTTTCTCGGTATGCATTTTATCGACTCTACTAAATCGCTAACATTTCCTCTATTTTCAGACCATATTCTTTGTAGTAAAACATAGCTGCGGCGAAGTCTTTTTGGTCTATAATGAGGCTATCTAAGTTTATGGGCAACAGAGGTCCATAAGTTGTTATTACTCATGTCCATGTGTTGGCCTGCATCAACAATAGTTTTTGCTATTTGTTTATAATTGATTTTGTTATGTTTTTTGGATTTAACATGAGCTCTAGAGCCTCCCCTCAAACAATATTTTTCTATTCCGCACGCACAATCACTTTCCTCATACGCCCCAATCACAGAAGTACATAGCATAATATCCACGTCAGTATCCACACCAACACATACATCACTGACCACACCAGCACACACACCTCTGTCCACACCACTGTCCACCTCAGCACACACACCACTGGCCACACCACTGTCCACACCACTGGCCACCCCAACACACACACCACTGTCCACACCATCACACACACCACTGGTCACACCACTGGCCACACCACTGTCCACCCCAACACACACAACACTGTCCACACCATCACACACACCACTGTCCACACCACTGACCACACCAGCACACACACCACTGGCCACACCACTGGCCACCCCAACACACACACCACTGGCCACACCACTGACCACACCACTGACCACCTCAGCACACACACCACTGACCACATCACTGACCACACCAGCACACACACCTCTGTCCACACCACTGTCCACCTCAGCACACACACCACTGGCCACACCACTGTCCACACCACTGGCCACCCCAACACACACACCACTGTCCACACCATCACACACACCACTGGTCACACCACTGGCCACACCACTGTCCACCCCAACACACACACCACTGTACACACTTAGTATGGCCTGGCACTCACAAAGGCGAACTTGGTATAAATATCTATATATATTCTGAAAGTACATGTTATAAGGATTTCATTTCACCCCCCTTTTACATATGCACAACTTATTGTTTTCACAGCAACACAATTTGAAGTTCAACAGTGTATGTCAATGGCAGACATAGTATTTGACTCGGTACACACTTAGTATGGGTTGGCACTCACAAAGGCTTAACTTGGTATAAATATCTATATATATTCTGAAAGTACATGTTATAATGATTTCATTTCACCCCCCTTTTACATATGCACAACTTATTGTTTTCACAGCCACACAATTTGAAGTTCAACAGTGTATGTCAATGGTAGACATAGTATATGACTCGGTACAGAGTTTGTATGGCCTGGTACCTACAAAGGCGAACTTGGTATACATATCTATAAATATTCTGAAAGTACATGTTATAAGGATTCCATTTCACCCCACTTTTACATATGCACAACTTATTGTTTTCACAGCCACACAATTTGAAGTTCAACAGTGGGCCAATGACAGGCCTATAGTATATGACTCGGTACACACTTAGTATGGCCTGGCACTCACAAAGGCGAACTTGGTATAAATATCTATATATATTCTGAAAGTACATGTTATAATGATTTCATTTGACCCCACTTTTACATATGCACAACTTATTGTTTTCACAGCCACACAATTTGAAGTTCAACAGTGTGCAAATGACAGGCCTAAAGTATATGACTCGGTACAGAGTTTGTATGGGCTGGCACTCACAAAGGCGAACTTGGTATAAATATCTATATATATTCTGAAAGTACATGTTATAATGATTTCATTTGACCCCACTTTTACATATGCACAACTTATTGTTTTCACAGCCACACAATTTGAAGTTCAACAGTGTATGTCAATGGTAGACATAGTATATGACTCGGTACAGAGTTTGTATAGCCTGGTACCTACAAAGGCGAACTTGGTATACATATCTATAAATATTCTGAAAGTACATGTTATAAGGATTCCATTTCACCCCACTTTTACATATGCACAACTTATTGTTTTCACAGCCACACAATTTGAAGTTCAACAGTGTGCCAATGACAGGCCTAAAGTATATGACTCGGTACACACTTAGTATGGCCTGGTACCTACAAAGGCGAACTTGGTATAAATATCTATATATATTCTGAAAGTACATGTTATAAGGATTTCATTTCACCCCCCTTTTACATATGCACAACTTATTGGCACAATTTGAAGTTCAACAGTGTATGTCAATGGCAGACATAGTATTTGACTCGGTACACACTTAGTATGGGTTGGCACTCACAAAGGCGAACTTGGTATAAATATCTATATATATTCTGAAAGTACATGTTATAATGATTTCATTTCACCCCCTTTTACATATGCACAACTTATTGTTTTCACAGCCACACAATTTGAAGTTCAACAGTGTATGTCAATGGTAGACATAGTATATGACTCGGTACAGAGTTTGTATGGCCTGGTACCTACAAAGGCGAACTTGGTATACATATCTATAAATATTCTGAAAGTACATGTTATAAGGATTCCATTTCACCCCACTTTTACATATGCACAACTTATTGTTTTCACAGCCACACAATTTGAAGTTCAACAGTGGGCCAATGACAGGCCTATAGTATATGACTCGGTACACACTTAGTATGGCCTGGCACTCACAAAGGCGAACTTGGTATAAATATCTATATATATTCTGAAAGTACATGTTATAATGATTTCATTTGACCCCACTTTTACATATGCACAACTTATTGTTTTCACAGCCACACAATTTGAAGTTCAACAGTGTATGTCAATGACAGGCCTAAAGTATATGACTCGGTACAGACTTAGTATGGCCTGGTACCTACAAAGGCGAACTTGGTATAAATATCTATATATATTCTGAAAGTACATGTTATAAGGATTCCATTTCACCCCCCTTTTACATATGCACAACTTATTGTTTTCACAGCCACACAATTTGAAGTTCAACAGTGTATGTCAATGGTAGACATAGTATAGGACTCGGTACAGAGTTTGTATGGCCTGGTACCTACAAAGGCGAACTTGGTATACATATCTATATATATTCTGAAAGTACATGTTATAAGGATTCCATTTCACCCCACTTATAGATATGCACAACTTATTGTTTTCACAGCCACACAATTTGAAGTTCAACAGTGTGCCGATGACAGGCCTATAGTATATGACTCGGTACAGAGTTAGTATGGCCTGGTACCTACAAAGGCGAACTTGGTATAAATATCTATATATATTCTGAAAGTACATGTTATAATGATTTCATTTCACCCCACTTTTACATATGCACAACTTATTGTTTTCACAGCCACACAATTTGAAGTTCAACAGTGTGCCAATGACAGGCCTAAAGTATATGACTCGGTACAGAGTTAGTATGGCCTGGTACCTACAAAGGCTTAACTTGGTATAAATATCTATATATATTCTGAAAGTACATGTTATAAGGATTCCATTTCACCCCTTTACATATGCACAACTTATTGTTTTCACAGCCACACAATTTGAAGTTCAACAGTGTATGTCAATGGTAGACATAGTATAGGACTCGGTACAGAGTTTGTATGGCCTGGTACCTACAAAGGCGAACTTGGTATACATATCTATATATATTCTGAAAGTACATGTTATAAGGATTCCATTTCACCCCCCTTTTACATATGCACAACTTATTGTTTTCACAGCCACACAATTTGAAGTTCAACAGTGTATGTCAATGGTAGACATAGTATAGGCAACTTGGTACAGAGTTTGTATGGCCTGGTACCTACAAAGGCGAACTTGGTATACATATCTATATATATTCTGAAAGTACATGTTATAAGGATTCCATTTCACCCCACTTTATAGATATGCACAACTTATTGTTTTCACAGCCACACAATTTGAAGTTCAACAGTGTATGACAGGCCTATAGTATATATGACTCGGGTACAGAGTTAGTATGGCCTGGTACCTACAAAGGCGAACTTGGTATACATATCTATAAATATTCTGAAAGTACATGTTATAAGGATTCCATTTCACCCCACTTATAGATATGCACAACTTATTGTTTTCACAGCCACACAATTTGAAGTTCAACAGTGTATGCGATGACAGACCTATAGTATATGACTCGGTACAGAGTTAGTATGGCCTGGTACCTACAAAGGCTTAATTTGGTATAAACATCTATATATATTCTGAAAGTAAATGTTATAATGATTTCACCCCCCCTTTTACATATGCACAACTTATTGTTTTCACAGCCACACAATTTGAAGTTCAACAGTGTATGTCAATGGCAGACATAGTATATGACTCGGTACACACTTAGTATGGCCTGGTACCTACAAAGGCGAATTTGGTATAAATATCTATATATATTCTGAAAGTACATGTTATAATGATTTCATTTCACCCCACTTTTACATATGCACAACTTATTGTTTTCACAGCCACACAATTTGAAGTTCAACAGTGTGCCAATGACAGGCCTAAAGTATATGACTCGGTACACACTTAGTATGGCCTGGTACCTACAAAGGCGAACTTGGTATAAATATCTATATATATTCTGAAAGTACATGTTATAAGGATTTCATTTCACCCCACTTTACATATGCACAACTTATTGTTTTTCACAGCAACACAATTTGAAGTTCAACAGTGTATGTCAATGGCAGACATAGTATTTGACTCGGTACACACTTAGTATGGGCTGGCACATATATTCTGAAAGTACATGTTATAATGATTTCATTTGACCCCACTTTTACATATGCACAACTTATTGTTTTCACAGCCACACAATTTGAAGTTCAACAGTGTATGTCAATGGTAGACATAGTATATGACTCGGTACAGAGTTTGTATGGCCTGGTACCTACAAAGGCTTAACTTGGTATACATATCTATAAATATTCTGAAAGTACATGTTATAATGATTCCATTTCACCCCACTTTTACATATGCACAACTTATTGTTTTCACAGCCACACAATTTGAAGTTCAACAGTGGGCCAATGACAGGCCTATAGTATATGATTTCGGTACACACTTAGTATGGCCTGGTACCTACAAAGGCTTAACTTGGTATAAATATCTATATATATTCTGAAAGTACATGTTATAAGGATTCCATTTCACCCCCCTTTTACATATGCACAACTTATTGTTTTCACATCCACACAGTTTAATTATATTGACGTTGAAAAAATATAGCATTCTAATGTGTATTTTCGATTTAAATGTCTTATTTAATTATTTTCTAAATTTACTTTCCCTTTGGTAACACAATACAGTTTTAAATTAATATTTTAAACATATTCATTACTTTTTCATTGAAAAAGTAATGACTATGTTCTGACTTTTATTTTGAATGATTCGCGAATGGCGGCCATATTGGAATTTTCTTTACTGTCGCTAGTTTCACACTACTCCAAAAGACTTGCTGGTAAAGGCTAAGCTACATCTAAGCTAAATCCTAAAATAATCCTTACCACGTATTGATCAACAGATATATCCATTAACTACATAATCTACCAACATCAAACAATTTAAATATACGTTATACAGTGTAAAATGTGTGTTTAAATCGTACCCAAAAGCGGTGTATGGAACACTGTTACTGTTTCGCGAAGTGATGCACGGAATAGAGTGTCCCAGTGAAGAGGTGGCGATACTGGCACTCCAAGAGGAGGTTGTGAGTCTGAAGGCTTTTATTCAACAAGGTTTGTAGAGTGTTTTCATACAGATGTTAACGTTTACATTAAAATTTACATGTTTAACTTTAATGAAATAGCAGCTTCTTGGTTGTACAAGTTTAGTAAAAATTTGAGGATGAAACTAACTTTCCCTTTCAGTGTGTATCTGTGTGCTTCTCTCTTCTGTGTATATGATATATTAGTTGTGTTGTCTCATTTAAAAGTGTTAGGCTGTCTGTGGACTGCTTCCCATTTTCGCCTCACCATCATAGATCTTTTCTATGTTAGTAAACTGTAACTATTTGAGGTCCTAATTGATTGTGCTATTTTTTAGGAGGCACTTAGAGGGAATGCCTGGACCCTGAGAGGACTAAGACGATAATTGGTGAGTTTATTTTATTTGTATGTCTTTCTCTCCAACACACTTTGTATTTATCTCCAATTATTGTGATAACACAACAGTGTTTCTGCACTTTAGCATCTGTATTTGCGTCACTAATATTTTGCATGTTCTATTTGTATATGCCTTATTCAGAGGCCACCCTGAAGCAGTTCCCAGGCCAGACACTCACTCCAGATTGCTGGGCCAGGCAATAAATGCCAAAGTGACAGAACTGAGGTTCCATAACAAAAACAAAGATTTTCAATAAAATAGAATAAAAGATAACAGAAGTGTTGTGTGTTTCTTCCTCTTTATACTGATACTATGGTTGATTTTAAGTAAACACAATAGTGAAATATTTATTGATCAATGTGGAAAATATCAAACCATAGTAGAATATGAACTATATTAGAGAAATATATGTCTGAAATATATAGATCACGTGATCAGAATAGTCATCAAGGGTCATGTGATCATGCTTCTTAGTGTCATATATTTAAATATATTTAATTTGCTTTATTTATATTTACTTATATTTTGAAATATATTGATACATACATGTAAATATATGTATTTAACATAGATGTAAATATATTTATTTAACATAGATGTGTTTATACTGGAATATGTTTAAGCTGCATATATGTGAATATATTATTTTTCTGTATGGGAGTAGCCTATAGTTCTAACCCTTTGCTTAAAATAGTGGAGATCTGGGACCAGAGAATTTAATCTAATTACAACACGATGTGTCGGCATTGGACATGTCAAGTTGTCTGTAGTAGGCTAGGCTATATACATGCGCTGGACCATGAATATGCCACCAAATAAATAAAACTAAATAAACTTGTGGGTCTCGAACCAGTACTAAATAAAACTGCTTGTATGATCCTTACATCAACCTGCTTGCGCCACTTACCAGCTGATACGTTTCAGCAAATTGGCCATACTTATGTAGGCCTACAAGTAATAGAGGTCACCTAGTATGTTATTGTGTTTGTAGCAGGTTAACTCAGTGAATCATGGTAACTGGCTACCGTGCAACGTTGCCCAAGTCATTTAGACCCTCAAAGTAAAGCCTAGGCTTAATAGGTTCTTTCACTGGCTGCAGGCTGCCCGTGACCTAGTCTATCTTCAGCCTAAATTGAGGAAGCATTGCTGGTCTAAAAATGTATAAATAAAAAAAAAAAACTGTATGGCAAGGATTGAACCCGTAGGCTAGACCAGGGGTTCCCAAACTTTTCCACAACAAGGCCCCCCAAATACCACTAAGTTCTGGCCAAGGACAACCTTGATGTGTTATTAAACCAATATAAAAATACATTAAGTTAATTCTAATAATTATTTTAGCTACAAGCACTTTGCGATGGAGCATACAGTGTGTAAAAATTGCATTGGGGCTTTCTGCTTATGAGAGCTATCACTACTATTATTCCTAGTCATCATCATGGACAATATAATGTTCAGATATGCGACAAATTATTCTAATGGCATTGTATAACAACCCTCATAGTAATAGGTATATTTAAAATGTATTTGTTGCTTTTATTTTTCCTTGCAACTTGCTGAGGCCCCCCTGGCACCTCCTAGGGGGCCCTCGCGGGCACTGGGCTAGACTAGCGTAAAATGAGCTTTTTAATACCGCATCAACCTGTTGCGCCACATTGTCACTTGAGAAGAGAGAAATTATTAAAATATAAATCCAATTCACCTCAAACTTATGTTAACATGTCAGAAACACGAACGTAAATAGCCTAGGCCTACATCTTGTGAGTGACTCGCAGTGCACAAATGTTGTGTAAAATGTGGAAACGGTAGACTTCTCCTGCACGTTGCAGTGTGCGTTTCAATGCGTGTGTTTCATTGAACTGAATTATAGAACGCATAGACTGGACTAGTGGATACAAAATTGTCAGGCAAGAGGCAACACAGATTACTAACCAGAGCGGTGGTCAGTTGTGATATGCATTAGGTTAATATGCAGATTATTGTTTTGTCATTCGAGTTCGAATCTCATAGTTGAACTTTATTTATTTATTTATTTGCTGGCGTTTAAAATCCTGTGTTAGAGACACTTCAAGTAGAGGCGGCCACAGCCTGGCAGCAATCAGTGAAACGTTTGTAAACTTAACCATGTTAGAGTAGCCTACTTTAAAGGCCTAAGTAAACGGCTTGGGAAACGTTGCAAGATAACACAGTAGCCAGTTACCATAACCTGCTGTGTTAACCTGTTAAACCAGGGGTCTCAAACTCAAATGAGCCGGGGGCCACTTCTGCCATTTTCATCTGACTGGAGGGCCACAGTGTTCAATAATAATACAAAAGAACGGATATTTCTGAAAATGCAGTGTTTTTTTTTCAAATACTACACTGTCTCATTGTGTAATACAGCAAACAGAAAGTGCAAGTCTTTTAGACACATGTGCTAGCATGTAAATAAATAAAATATTATAAATAAAAAAAATAATGCTAAAATAAATATTAATACAAATTATAAAAACAACCAAAAAAATAAGCACCATATACCAATAATATAAGCACCAAATAAAAATATTTTCTCATGACTTATTTAAACCTGGCAAGGAACTGATAAATGAAATACCAGAATGCATTAGGCTACCTCTTATAACACAACAAACAACACTCTCAAACATGAATTTGTATCCACATTTTAACTGTTTAACTGTAAACTATTTATTTTAACTTATTGTATTGCCCTCAACAAACAATCAGTTTTGAGCCTGTGCTTTATTTCTTGCCAGATACTTGGCAGCGCTTGTGCTCAGAAAGTTGAGTCACATTTGCTCTAATGGACGTTGCAGTTGAAACTCTGAGTACAGCTTCAAGATGGGCATCTGTACTTGTTTTTGGTAAAGTTCATTGTTGAGAACAATTTCTCACACATATGTGTACTTCCAAAAAGGCACAATACATGACTGAAAACTCTGGACAGCTCTGGGAATGATGGAAGCAGCTCTCTCAGAAAAGTTCCAATCTTGTCTGCTTTTCCCTGTGCCTCTCTGAATTTAGCTTTTAGTTCACTGTTGCACTGCAAGTCAATAAGTTAATTTTGCAAAACACTGGGGACACTCTCCACATCAGCTGAGAAGGGGTCTGCAAATAGCTGAAAGGTGTCACAGTGTACCTTAAAGTCCGCAAAACGTTCATCAAACTCTTGCTGTAGGTTTTCAATAGCAGAGACATCTCCATCTTCATCACCACTGAAACATAGTTCGTATCAGTTTTGGGGGTCAGATAATTTTTCTGATATTGTGAAAAGTATCATAGGACCATTTTAATGTAAAGCGATTTCAGACACCCCTATTATGGACCATACCATTGGATGTGTGTTGGAGAAGATCCTGAAGACAATGTGCTGTGTATGTGGGGGCAGTAATAGGGGAGTTCCGATATGTGTGTTGCACAACATGTTGCACTTGGCGATCACGATGAGGATTGATATGGTAGTGGGCCATGATGGTCATAGAAGAAGTGAAGGAGCAGTACCCCCCATTTATGGTGGGGTAATTCGCACTCTGCACTGAAAGCTGTGCCCTCTTCCACCAAAGACCTGCATGCAGCAAAATGACAGAGGTTTGCTGCAGACAGTTGGGTTTTCCACAATCTCAGTTTTGTGGTGAAAGCTTTCACACTCTCATAGGCTGTTGTAATGAGCTGAGCAGGGCCCTGCAGCTTTAGGTTCAGGATGTTTAGTTCTTGTGTTATGTCAACAAGGAATGCCAAATCCATTATCCATTTTGGATCATCAAGCTCTGGAATATCCAGCCTGCCATTTTCCATGAATGTCTTCACTTCAGCTCTTAATTCAAAAAATTCCTCAAGACGTTTCCCCTGCTTAGCCAGCGCACCTCAGTAAAGTACAGCACATCACCATACGATGTCTCAAGGTCTTCCAAAAAGGCCCGGAACTGGCGGTGTTGTAAACCTCTGGACCTGATATATATAACAGATGATTTCAGGACGACAGACATCACATGTTCAAAATTCAAGCATTTGGCACACAGTTGATGTTTATGTATAATGCAGTGCAGAGCAATAGCTGGATCAGCATCTTCTTCCTCTAACTTTCACTGTACCAGCGCTACAAAGTCCGTTTTTCCTGCCGGTCATGGACGGTGCTCCATCGGTGGTAATGCCCACAAGTCTGTTCCACGGCACACCATGCAAGCCGCTCAATCGCACCGCACAGCTGCTGAAATATGTCTTTTGCTGTGGTACGGCCATACATTGGACACAAACTCAGAAACTCTTCGGTCATCTCAAACTTGTCATCAACACACCTGACGAAAATTGCTAGCTGAGCAGTGTCTGTTGCCAGTAGCCTACTTTCATCAAGCGCAACAGAGTAGGCCTACGCAATTAAACTGCAGGCTCTGTTCTGTAACTGTCCATATATGTTACCCGACAGTCCATTAATCCGCTCGGCCACAGTGTTTGCTGATAGAGAAACGTTTTTGAATACGCTTTTGAATCCTCTTTTCGGGACAGAGAATATCAGCAACTCGCAACATACAGTCCTTCACAAACTGCCCTTCAGTGAATGGTTTTCCCGCTTTGGCAATTAATTCACTGAACACATAGCTTGCTTCAACTGCAGCATCAGCGTCCTTACCGGCTTTGTGGAAAAGTTCTTGCTGGGATAGTAGTCCTTTTTGTAGCTGCTCGACTCGTTGTCTCCTTTCATCATCGCCCTTGTATTTCTCATCATGCTCGCCGTGTTTAGTGGTATAATGATGCCTGAGATTGTATTCCTTACAAACAGCTAGTTTCTCTTAACATATAAGGCAGATCGCATTTCCACCGAACTCAACAAAAAAATATTGTGATGTCCATCTTTCTTGAAACTGTCTATGCTCGCTTTCCACCTTTCTCTTAGATTTTGAAAGCGACATACTTTCCCTCATCGTCATCGTCGTCTTCGGCAGTGTCATGAACTTTGTGTTGTTCCACACCCTCGCACTTCTGCAATTAGGCTATTTTGCATTTTCAAAATAGGCCAAAGTATTTTTTTAATGGAATTGTTTTCTAAAATTAAACGTTTTCTTTTATCATCTAAGAATAGTGTTAACATAATTATTGTGGGGGTAAAACAAAAATTGAAAATACCCTCAAGGGCCGAATTACATATGATTTTGACATCAAGTCGCGGGCCGGAACTGGGCCGGTACTTTGAGACCCAGCCTATAGGTGACCTCTTTTACTAGCCTAGTAGCCTAACCTAGGGCATATAGTATGGGGAATCGTGCAATTTTAGGAACGGTTCATATAGATTTTTGCAACTGGTGATTTTTTACTTACTAGGACCCCATTGAATACAAAACAACCTGTTTCCAATTTTTTTCTTCATTTTCAGTGCCAAAATTCAAGATGGTGGACAATATATGCAGAAAAATAATATAAAGGCTTAAAGTGGTCAATTTTTTTGATAAATATACATATAATAAGGTAGACAAGTGAGATACAGACTATTTACAAAATATGTATTGCATCATTTGCCAAGAAATTTGGAGAAAAATGGGAAAAATAGAAAAACATTTAAAAAATCTGCATTTTGTTTCATTATTGAAGAGTTCAACAAAACATTGTCACTCAAGTATTTATCCTCACCACTGTCACTGTCTTTTTAATATTGGTGCACATCTCCTCAGAGCCTTCACACCTGCAAAGTTGTGTGAATGGTAAGTTGTTACTCTTGCAAGAACACCTTCTACTGCATTGGCTGGCAAGACAACAGCACTTTACAAGCTCCACAACAGCTTGTGGTGCTGGTGGAAGTTTTGACAGAACAGGAGCCCATTGCCCATCAACAATTTGCCTCCATCCCAGTGATTGTGAGTCAAGAATCTTTGGAGCAGGCACTGTATCTTGTGCCCAAACATTTGTTTGCCTGTGTGCTCTCAGAATTTCAATTTCAACTTAATTTCACTTATAATTTCAAAACATTACCCATGTCTCATGGCGCTTTACAGAGTGTTAAACATTTAGACAGAGCTAATGAGTAACAGGGACGAGGAAAAACTTGCAAGAATTGGAGAAACATATCGGATGAAACCCTAAGCAGATCCACGACTCAAGGGCCTGACCCATCTGCCTGGGGTCAGTTACAGGACAGTAAGGTCTATATACAAAGAATAGAACATGGTATTTAGAGCCACCTGAGGTATATGTTACAAAGTGGTTAGATGGTTACATAACCAGTATGATAATGCATGAATCCTATTTAGTGTTAAGTTCAAATAGTCCAGTGTAGGGGATGAATTGTCCATAGGGATTAGGAGTTGTCATCGGGCAAGTAGTGGGTCTCTAGGCTGCGCGGGTAGGAATCCGAGCATGGGGACAGCAATAGACGATGGTAGGACAATCATAGGGATGGGATTTCCCTAGTTCCCGAGTTCCACTGAAGGGCTTTAGCTGTTTGAAAACCATGTTTTGAGGAGCTGACACACAAATTTCTCACATCCAGCTAACACGTCTGGAGATGGATGAGGACCTACTACAAGCCTACAAAGTGTGTTAATGACATCATCATGACTTGTTTGACTTGAAACAGAAACCTTTCCTTTCCCACGGGATAAACAGTAAATGGCGGGACAAATGGTTGTCTTTCAATTTCATGAAAGGATACAATAGGATACCTGATAGGTCCACCGACTCTATGCACGATGTGATTGGCTGGACCGAAGTTTGGTTTTTCCACCTCACAAGCCAACGGAGAGTTGCTAGACTACCCTGGCTAGAAATTACATTTGCTGCTGCTAGGGTGCGTCAAGATTTCTAGGCTGAGATGTATCTTTTGTCGACGTTCTCCAGTGCCCATAATAATAAGACTGTCTTTGTTGATGTCTGGTACCCCTGCGAAGGGCAAGCACCAAGACATCTGTGTGGACGCGGTAGATATGTGGGGTTTTGCCAAAATGACTTACTGCTACTGCCACCTTTGTGTGTGTGAACTGTGACTGGCAGTTTACATAGTTCAACAGCTTTATGAGCAAGGTAGAGGACGAGGTTGGCTTTGGCTTCCTTCGATCCCAGAAAGCTTTAAAGTCTTTGATTGGTGTAGTCTTGTATTTTGTATCCCTTATCATGAGCTTTTTCCCATTGTATCGACCTGTCTCGTCCTGTCTTTCATGGAGTTTGTGATGGTATAGTTGTTAAATAATAAGTAGCCTATATGTCATTGTAGCCTCGTGCCTCACTTTCAACATTTTCAAAGAAGCATTCTGCCAGATCTTAGCAACAGTTTATGTCACTTTTCCTGACAACCATCTCCTGCACAACAGCCATTAAGATGCTATCCAATGCGTGTGTTAATTGCACTGAGCTACTCTCTGTAGATTGTTCAGATGATGCTGTTTCTGAAACCAGTCACAATTCATGGATGAAGGCAGACTTAGCTGTAGTGGGCAGCATTAGGCTTGCATATAATCAACAAATTCATATGTTCCCACAATTTCCTGCAAGTCCTGTTAACAGAATTATTGAAGACCAAAGAGCTCATTGTGGACTTCAGGAAGCTTTCTATCTGAGGAGGCTAAAGAAGGTCCACCGCCTCCTCAGATCATGGTGAACTTCTACCCCTGCACCATCAAGCGTATCCTTACCAACTGTGTCACAGTTTGGTATGGCAACTGCTCTGCCCACTAATCGAAAAAAGCATTGCAGAGGGTGGTGAAAACTGGCCAACGCATCACTGGTTCCTCACTCCCCTCCATTGAGGCCATCCAGGGCAAGTGATGCTTGCATAAGGCGCACAGCAGGTTCAGAGGAAGCTTTCCTGGAGCTGAACTCTAGCTCTGCATCCTGGTTGAAAACCAACCTACAAAGCCACCCCACCAATGCCTCCTTGCCTGTGCCTGTTGAGGTGTCCAATGACCATAGCAATCTTGACAGGGACAACAAGGAGGCAGACCCCCAATGTATGTTGTTTATACATTGTTCACATTACATAGCCATATTTATTCTGCTCTCATAAAGTAACTGCTAACATACACTGCACATATTTATATTACTCTAAACCTCTCTACCTTATATAAATCAACTGTATACTACTGTCTACACTGCACTACATTTCTTGACCTGTCTATCACCTGTCTATACTTTGTATATCACATTGCACTTTTCTTTTTTTTTGCACTTCTGGTTAGACGCAAACCACATTTCATTGTCTTCATACTGTACTCTGCAATGACAATGAAGTTGAATCTAATCTAATCTAATCTATTGTGGTGAGTGCAGAACATTACTTTAATTCAAATGATTATTAGGTTATGTGAAGGAAACTTTTAATCAGTCAATGTGTTTTTCCGGGTATGCCAATAAATAGCATAATGGTGGTTACACATATCACTGACTGATAATCATGACATCTCATGTCACCCATGGTCATATTTATTACCTAAGTCATTCAATTTTATTAGAAAATGTATGTATATAATGATAATACCTAACATATATCCATTTAAAATGTTTGAAAAGGCGATTATTTGCAATTTTTGGTGATATATCCGCCATCTTGGATTTTGGACCTGTGCAGTCTGGGAAAAAATTGGAAACAGGTAGTTTTGCAAACTATAGGGTCTGAAGAAGTGAAAAAACATAATTTGCAAAAATCTATATGAAATGTTCCAAACACCTTTTTTTTGCTACATATCGACCTGCACTAATATATGCAATTTCGCTGAAAAGTGTCAGCTAGTTAGTGGCGCAAGCAGGTTGGAATCAGGTTATCATACAAGCAGCTTAATTTAGTAGCGGTTCGAGACCCACGTGGAGTTTATTTAGTTTTAATTATTTGGTGGCATATTCATGGTCCAGCGCATCTAGCCTAGCCTACTACAGACAACCTGACACTTCCAACGCATCGACATGTTGTAAAGCTTTATTAAACAACAAAGTGGAGCATCACAAACATTTCTATTTGAACTTCAGTTAAACAGACGAATCTGCGACCAGGTATCGGAGGCTAAATCATCTGAACACACCTGCAAAAGAAGGGGGCGGTTACGTTAACTCCAGAGGCAAAGTAAATAGTCCAGCCAGTTAACATGAAAGCCAGTTACCGTATAACACCGGCACCTCAGCTGAGCCTGCATGAGCGGCCCTAGAAGGAGATTGTCGCGGTTCTCGGGTGAAACGACTCAACGTTGTCGGAAAAGGTGAGTTTGTGATGTAGGCTATAACAAACGAACGATCATCATCAAGTTTTATGAAATAAATTAAAATCTTAATAAATCCAGGCTGAGTTTGCCACGTTTAGCCTGAATAATCAGACAGATTGCAGACAAGTAGCCCGTTATCACATAGCTTAGACTAGGCCTACTATTTTTTTGGTAGGCATTAGGCAAACTAAGCTACATGTCTGCTGAAGTTAGTTTCTCACATTTCGTTTTAGCAAGAAGAATGAATGATGGAAGCAATGCATCACATTAATTATTTTATTCAAAATGGTTAATGCCTACTATCACGGGGTCGTTCGGGTGCCCTTTTTTTCAGGTCAGAGCAACTGCCCCTCAAAATCCCTGTGCACGTCCCTGGTAAAACATATTGTGACAAACTGCAAGGTTGTTTCAGAATGGTTTTTATTGGTTATGCACCCAAAACACACGAACACACAATTCCAGCACTAAACATCTATCTTAGGCTGTATCTAAAACACACACCAATCAACCCTAGTTATGAACAATGTAACCAGCTACAAACATAAACACAACAGACAGGACATACAACGTGGTCAACCCACCTGGTTTAGAACATGAACATTACACACATACACACACTGCACAGCATCATGGGAGCACAGTCATGAACAGCTAGGCTCAGATCATTACAATATATAATCAACATATTGGAAGCTCTGTACTTTACTATACTACACACTATGCTAATGTTAACATAACAGTCAAACTGATTTAACCAAGAAGTATTACTGCATCATTTCAAGCTGCTGCAGTAATAAAAAGAGAAACAGAAAACAAATTTTATTCCATGTTTTTCTTTATTCTACATAACACCACATCCAAAAAAAACATTTAAAAGTAGCATTTACCACTTTTAGATTAACATTCATGTCGAAATAATATGTACTAGGCTATATTATATCTTTGCTTATTAAATAATGGATTAACATAATATATAAACTTGGCAGGCAACCCTTGCAGTCTTTTCATTATTGGCACAACTGATGAAGGTACCCATTAAATGCTAAGGGGGAAAAACAAGGGCAACTATCACTTATCTTTTCAACAGGTTATGTAGATACAGTACACATAGTCAGAATTGGCAAGTGGAATACAATAGTTCAGCAGTGCACATTTACCAAATACAAATTATTCACTGTAGATGCAATTTCACATGCATTGCTAAGCCTTTTAACATGTGGCTAGGCTACACTGTATATTATTATTATTACATTTATGACAAACTATTCTGCTTTGATTAGAACTATAATCACAACCGATCAACTCATCAGGGTTCTCCTGGGTACAGATTAAGCTTCTTAAAATCAGGCACATCAGGCATCAATTAATTCACTGTAGGCAGGCCTGCAGGCATTTCATTTCCTTCAAAATTGGGAGGAGACAATAGTAGTTTAGTACTGAATATTACCACAGCTGCATCTGAACAAATATGTTGACCTTTTCCAACAGTAATGAAAAGTGTGACAGGATTTATACTGATAATAGTTACATATGAGTTCAGAATCACTTAGTAAAGGCCAATTCATAGTTGGGCGATAAGGGCCACTCGACAAAATATTACGTTACATTTCCCACAGGAAACAGTCAACCTGACTGCAACAGTTTTGAACAAATGTACACAGCTTGCTAATAATTCTAACTGGATTTAATAGATATTTAGCCAGTTGTCTTCTATGTGTCACCAACAACACATTGTACAAATTCAGGAATGTTTGGATTTATCAGCATGCAGAGAAGGAGCAGGTTCATGGAGAGAAAGAGACAGAGAGAGCAGGGCAAGAAAGCTGCGTAAAGTGCAAAGCTATGAAAGCTGTGAAATTTTGTTTTTGGACAACATAGGCGGGAGGCATGTGTTGCTTAGGCGACTGCATAAGCTGTAAATCGCTGCAGGAAACACTGTGTCTGCTGTTGTGTACATCAAACAAATTGAAACAACAGTGGGCCCTATTCTGTATGACATGACAACATGCCATTCAGTTCCTAGTACCTAAAATTTACACCATTTCAACTTCCAAAAACAATAGACAACAAAATCTCATTTAGGTTAACCTGTCATATTCCTCTTACCGGTAATAATAACAAATGCTACAAATGAATCAGTTGTGAGCTCATTAACACTCAATTAGTAATTTCTCTAGAAAAAAGAGTAGGCCTACTGTAAGAGAATTTAGGGAACACAACCACAGATCGCTGTGACACTTAACCATGCATCTCAATGTGATTCCAACAACTGGATACACTACCTGAGTTATGTCTCAGTGTATTGTTTACTAATCTTAGTGGCACATCCCCATCTTTCATGCCCCAAACAATTCTTACCTGAAGTAGGACATAACATTTCTGAATGATGCACCAGGCATGGAATCTGTGGGTAGGGAAAAACATGCTGAAACTAAACATAAACATAGCCCTGATTTAAGGTTCCCTTAAAACTAAAGAGTACATCTGGAAACAACCATAAGGATATGGTATAAATACAGTGGGAAAATATGAGTTTGAGATTAGTTTAAAATGTAAAACAAAATTGATCTTGGGTAGGTGTAGATTAAAATAGGCCTCTAGGTTCTTACAGAAACACCAAAGGTGAGTAGAATTTTTGTCAAATTATGTACAAGACAGAGTTAGCATTTTACCACATAATTGGTTAAATAACCATGGTCCAAATAATTAAATAGAGGTAATACAGAGAATGGTCAGTCACAAACTCAAACCGAAGCTGTATTTCCTCAATAGTCAAATAATAAAACATAAACAACATTTTTACAACTTCACATCTAGAGGTTACTTACAGTTTTGTTCATTTTGTGCTGCCATTTGTGGGAACTACAGGGAAATATAAATTAAGATATATCAAACAGAAAGGTTTTGTTTTGTTAAGCACTTATTCATACCAACCTAAGCTCTGAAATCCACTTAGTCAGACAGCCCAAGCTCCCTGTTAGTCCACAGTTCAGGTTTTAAAAGGTAAAGCAAAGTCCCAACAACTAAACAAAACAAGGTTTATACAATCCTGTCTGCCTGCCAATCCATAGGCCTCACTGCACACCTCAGTAAGAAAAGGGAAACCAGTGCCCCCAATTGTATGGAGTGTGATTGTGTAAGTGCGGTGTCTGAACTCCTGAACCTCATTTAAAACAAAGAAAACAGACTGGAGCACACAGATTAATAAAACTGGTAGTCTTTACTTAGTGCAAACCAAACATACTAACGTTTTGACACCACAATGTTGTTAGAGTAGTAGTTGACAAAGAAAAGAGCCACACTATTTATATAACTTTTGAAAGATTTGACGTCATCATTAGGGAATTAACTTGTTATTTTACCAAGATCTCAACACAATAATAGACGAGTGCAAATGCGTGAAGGCTATGCTAGGTTTAGTGGAATGACTATTTCATACGGTCTCGCAAGCAGCCTCCTTCAAATGCGCCGTTGACTGTCAAAATACTGATGCATTGAGCAGCACCCCCCCCCCGCTGTCTAGGGGTGGGCAATATATATCGTCTGCGATAATATCGTGATTGTTGTTTTAACCATGCGCAAATTTACATTATTGAGTATTTAAATTTACTTATGGGGAAAAACGCTCAAAATCACGCATTGAAGACTCATACATTCCCAGGAGCTGTATGCAGGAAAAGCCTATGGGAAAAGACCCTAGCTGCAAAGAACTATTCTCATGTAACTCTTTTGTAAATGGACTGAAGTTCGCTCTAAATATCTACGGTTACCAATTATGCTAACCGTTAGCATCTCTATGGGATTTCTCATATACATTAGCCATAAGCTAACGCATTTGTTTCTATTCTGTAACTTGAAATGCTAGCCTATGATTGCTCTTAAACTAAACATCGAAGGAAATAACTGAGATGTACTCTGTTGGTCTGCTTAGTTTTACAGTGAATCCTATGCAAAGGTTGGAAAGGAACTTCAGCTTCAGATTTTCTCTTGGGAAACTGTTAGGCCTATTCATCTTCTCTAATGTAGTTGGCTAGACCATGTCATTGCCACACACACAAGTGGGGGCAGAATTGGAAATGTGTCATAGAGTGACAATGCATTGGTTGATTTGGTTAAAAAGTCACAGGTTAGGGTATTGGTTATTATTGTAATGATGCTATTCATAAAGAATGAGCTATAAAGTAACTCAGACTAACAAAAACAATTCTTTAAAGGATATCGACTAATTATCGTTATCGTCAAAATCACAAAAAATATCGAGATATTATTTTTTGTCCATATTGTCCACCCCTACCGCTGTCTTGCTGTTTTAATATTTTCCCGTAGAATATCCCATATTACTGTAATACTCTCATAACATTAGTCCTGCTATCTGGCCTGTCTCTGTGTTGTCCTGTTGTTACCCCCTTGCCCTTCCAGTGAAACAGATGTATTCAAATCATCGTTTTGCTTGCTTGAATGCAAATTTAGAGTGACGTTAACCTATTTAAGTTAACGCCGTGGTTAAACAATGCGCCCAGGGGTGTGGCAATTAACAACTTAGGGAGTGGCCTGGCACATTGTCTAAAAATCGCTATTGTACACCTGGTCAGAAGTCTATGGCGAGTTGTTTATATGTTATTTTAAGAGCGCATTGTCAACAGTCATATTGGCGGGTGCACAACGCACTGTCCTTCTATCATCCATGAAAGCATACCAGCGCATGTCCATGAAAAACATTAAAATTGTACGATTACAATGGGAAACATAATTAGAATAAAGATATTACGAAATACTGTACATCTCGTGATGAGTAGTTATTCACCATCATTTGCAAATTGGTAATGACGGTTAAAAGTGATTAGAGGCGAGAGACACGTATAGAGCACAGCTGAAGACGCACGGTCACATCATATAAGCAACTCTTCTGCAGGATTAATGTTTTTTATTCAGTCATTTGAGCAATATTAGGTTAAGTGTTGCTTTTTCCAGCCAATGTTTTCGATGGTAACCCATTGTCAGTCAATAATGAAAATAACTGCATATAACTGTCTTGTTTACTGTCTCGTTGACTGACACCATGGTGAAGTTAGTTTCACTTTGCCAATGAGTTTAAATAATAGAGGAGTGCAAATGCGTGAAGGCTATGCTAGGTTTTAGTAAAGCATGGTTTAGTGGAATGACTATTCCATACGGTCTCGTAAGCAGCCTCCTTCAAATGCACTGTTGAATGTCAAAATACCAATGCATTTATTTAACATCACACATTGCGCCGTTAAAGGGAATGACAGATGTCATTCTCATTGGTTTAAATTATGTTACGCCCCAAACACACCCATGACTGATTAAGAAACCTAGGAACACCTTGTTGCGCCATGCGTTCGACGTTTGATAACAAAAACACCTGCAGGTGTACGTCCGTACGCACTGTGCGTACCATCAGGATACTCAACAACAAGAGAAAATTTCCCGTGTGTGTGTGTTTTCACACCAAATTGGCCCACCATACCTTCCCAACTATGGACAGTATCCCATTACCTGCATGCCATCAGGCTACAATTTACAATTTTCTATTGAAGTTAGTGAACACGTTATCAAAATTAACGCGCACACATTTTGTTTGAGCAGGAGAGAGAGAATACGCACGCAGGCACGCAACTAGGCTACTTGTTGTTTTCTATATATGGTTATCAGCACACAATGTTGAGCTAATTCACTAACTCCAATAATCATCATGGATATCACAAGTTTAAACAACGAAAACAGAAAGGATGGATGCAGCAAAGCTAGAGGAGTTATTCCAGATGGGCAAGAACAAGGTAGGCAATTGCAATATTTTTTTTTTGCGGAGTAATGGGTGTGCGTACCATAGCATTAATTCCTGCAGGCGCCCCTGGGAATGGACATCTTACTAAATTTGACTTTTGACTAGTGACTATGCGCTTTAGATTGTCATGATAGGGCCCTTAAAATAACATATTACTCACCATGTAATATGTAATAAAATCGCAAAATGATGTGAATAACCCAACTTCTGTACTTAACTAAATTTTATGTTGTTTGAATCAATAGTAAGTCCACATCCTCTAAGATATCAATTTCTTACTCGAGTTACAAGATTTAATGCAAATAAGCTCTCAGACTTTCCAGGGGTGACAAAATCAGAAAGGACTAAAACGAATTAAAGGAAAATTCTGGTTTTTACCACTCGGTGAGTTGCACAGTTTTGAAAACGAACGTTAAGGGTTGTTTTAGGACATGTTTGAGTAGCCTACTAAAGTATGCCTGTTGGCAGCCACCCTGAGCAGTTGAAGGCGATTCAAAACGAGTCAGAAAAGTCGAGACAGGACCAATCGTCAATATTTCGGTGTCCACCACTCTAGTTCATCCAAAACAAACCAGAAAAGGACCTTAAAGAGCTAAAAACCGGAATTTTCCTTTAATTATTTAAATACTGTCTTTAGTGGCAGGCTAGCACATACCGTTGACTTGCGCTAGCCTAGCACCTGCAAACTCTGCAATTAGAAGGACTGGATGAAACGTGCTGAAAACGGTCTCCACTGATAAATATCACACTTGCTTACTTGGAAATAAGGTTTTATGTCCAAAATCCTGAACCACCCCTTTAACTCACTGTAGCATGGTTTGTTTATTAGCCTGGTTAGCGTTGTCACTTTATTTTACTGTCTATGCACTTAACACTACCAGCTCCTCATGTGAGAAGTTACAAGTTACCCCAACATAAAGGTAATTACCACGTGATTTACATAGCTTTCTGTCATTACGAAATCATTTCATTTAAGCCATAGGTTTTGGCCCTATTTGTATGTGTATCCAAAGGCTGCTGAAGCGCAGGGGAAGTTTTTTTCCCCCTCATTTCAGTGATTGGTAGCCTACATCATCTGGGTGATGGCTTCGAATATGTGTAGCATTTTTTCCACTCACATACCCAACAACTGCTGAACAACGCCGACACACAGTTTCATCTTATCCACCACTCTTTCGCCTGTACTAACGATACTGTAACTGAAGTTCTCAAACTTGCGATCTTAAAGAGACCAGCGGATCCTCTAACTCTTGTGGGTCTAACCTTAGTGCTGCTAATGACTGAAGGACTCGACCGACGACCTGACAAAAAAAAAAAACATAGGCGCCAATCAGAGCTTCAGAGCTAAGGCGAGGCTACAGATTAGCGTTAGGTGTCGCTAAAGAACTCCCGTAACTCTCGCTACTTAACAGTAATTGTGCATGACATTAATTAATCCGCACACGAGTTTTATGTATTTTTATACCGTGTATTCTCCGTGTAAATTCTTGCACCAAACCGTGACGCGCGTACCGTTTCGGTTCAATACGAATACATGAACCGTTACACCCCTAGTGTTCAATATGTTCAGAAAGCACTTATAGGCCTACACAAGCTGAAATAGTTGCAAAAAGTGTCCCGTTCACTTTTTCATGTTTAATTGCCTATGTGCTTATAGCTTAACTTACCCTACTATGACTTGGAGGTTGCTATTACTGTTATTTGGATCCAATGAGTGAGCAGGCTTGGAATTTCACCATTCTGGGGGCAAGGCCACTTGGCCTTCAGTTGGGCATATTTGGTGGGGGGCACAAAGGCCACATGTCAGGGCACCAAGGCCAAAGTTAACTATACAGTAGTAGGCTATAAAAATGATCAAAGTTGTATTTAGCCTATTCACTGCAGTAGACCTGCATCACTGTATGAAACATTGCAAAAACATGAAACATGACATATTACATAGAACTGTAAATCATCTGATCATCTAATATTTACAGATATCTAGGCTATATTTAACATTTATTTTATATTTGGCCTGTTATGAAATCATGTATTTAACAATTTAAGCACAGCTCAGCTTTAAGAAACAAACTCTTAGTCAACTGTCCTCTGATTTACCGATATCTAGACGATATTTGTAACATTTATTTTGTATTTGGCCCGTTATGAAATCATGTGGAACAATTTAAACACATTGTTAAACTTAAAGCCCAAATTTGGAGACATCCATGCATGTCGAAATTTACTGCAAATTCAAAACTGGATTACTCTGGAACGGCTAACTGCACAGGGGACTGCTTTACAAATTTTGTGTCCGGTAAGGTCTGCTGTTTATTCTGATATATGATTTGTCATGTTTTAAACAAAGGGTTCGTGAAGTAGGTAGGGAGATGGACGCAAAACCTTGAGTAGAATTTATGATTACGGTAAATTGAATTATATTATTTACTTTTCTCGCGAACCGTTCACCAGAGCAATTAGCGGCTAACATAGTTTAAAAGCTGAGAAAAAGCTGTTTCATGTGATACTTGTGATGTCTGTGTGATGAGTAGGCTACTTCGCGAGTAGTTCAACTGAGAAGAATGGGTGAATTTGGACTCACTTTCTTTCTTGCGCTGTCACTTTCTCCACTGCCTAAAAGACTAAATTTATTTGCGCTGTGATTATTTTGAGAGGCCATAGGCTAAATAAAAATCGCTATTAGTAGGACACAAAGCAGAATATTGAAAGAAGCGGGCACCAAGGCCACCGTGGCCTGTAAAGCTCTGATTTTCAAAGGGGCATCACGGCCAACGCAAGGGGCAAAGACGGCCATGGCCGTCATGGCCGCTGTGAAATTTCTACCCTGAGTGAGACCAAAGTAAGTGTTCGAAATAAAACTTTAGGCTACTGTGTTCTGATAGCGTGAGTGGAATGGATTTAATGTGGATGCGAAAATAAAAAGATGCAGAGTGGCCATGGCCATGGCCTACTGTAGACAACAGAATGTCAAAAGGCCAGGCAAAAGCAGGCTCGATGAAGCTGGGAAGGATTAAACACACGGTTTCAACACCGCGGTAATCAACTGTGATAATTATGATATTTCAAAAGAAAATGGTAATTGTTATAGTCAACATTTTTATCACGGTTTATCATTATACCGGTAATCGTTACATCCCTAGTGCTGACCAACACAGACAGATGGTGTGAGGATGTGATATAAGACAGGCAATGCAGTTATCTACATTCACTCTGAAAATGGTTAATAATAATCAAATGTCTCCCATACACTATTATACACATTTATTTTTTTCATTCACTCATTTGTATTTATTTACTTACCCTTTCACACAGCCACTTAGTGACACGGCTGATTGAATCATCATTTTTTGAGGACTTCAGTAACCCTATGTCCTCGAAGAATAAGCAATGCACAACAAGTATATCCTTCCTCTTGTTAGGAGCGTTGTTGCATGGTGGCAAGAAATCTGTGTCAAATGTGTGGTGCATCACCACTACAACAGCAGGCTTTCCATCTGAAAGTGTTTACACAAAAATCTTAATATGCATGGCTTGCATCAAAAAACATTTTCTTGAGTAAATGTCACTCACCTGGAATGGAACGGAAAGCTTTTTCAATGTCAGAGCCAAACGAGGAAACAACTGGGCAGAACACCAGGAGAACATCACATTGTTTCACTGAAAAGACTTCAGCTTGCAAAACTCCTTTATCTGTAAGACGTTTTTGAACCTCTGCATGAGATTTCAGTGTGTTTCCCACTCAAAATAGTAAAGTATTTTATATTTTTAGATGAACGTGATGTAGCAGTCTTGCTACACATTGTTGTTTTTTCTGTCAAACAGGGTTTGGAAACTATTTGAGATCCATCTGCAGCTGTGGAGCTGCTGTCATCTGGTGGTGGTATTTTGTTATTATTTTGTTTTTGCTGTTGCTGTTCAGTGGGTGGCGGGCGGTCATCATTGAGAGACAATGAATTGGCCTATTGATTTCAACAGATTTATCCCCTTGTTCATCCACCCTGAGGAGGCCAAGACCTGAAAAATGTGTTCAAAGATACTGGATGTTTCAGGGGTTTATTGTGAAGATTGTGATGACAACGAATGCAATTAAATATTACAGTAATTATTATTATACACATGGAATTGCACACAGTCAAAAACTAAACGAGGGAATTACATGCACTCACTTTTGTATCCGATTCTGGGGAAACCTCAAACTCTATGAGTAGCTGTCTCTGTGCATCACTGTTCTTTTCACACTTCAGTATCCCTTGGTCCTCATGGAACAAAATGTCAATCACAGTCATCTTTTGCCCTCTTACAAATCTGCTGGTGTTTGGTGTCACGTGATTGGTATCAAAGGTGTGGTGCATGACCACTAGAATAGCAGGCTTAGAGTCTGTCAGAGGAGAAAAACAAAAAGTGACTTATTACTGGTTAATAGACATTCTGCAACAAAACATTGTGGTGGATAGTACACAACTGCTTATTATTTTTCTTCAGACTGATTTCAGTGATCACCATCCTGAATGAATGCCTTCTGCAGGTATGTAGTCTCCATACAGGAAGTTTGTATCTGTAAAGTGTTTTCCCTATTAAATGGCGTTTACAAACGGTGGGCAAACTATGAATTCTGTGATCACGGTAAGGTGGACTGTACCATGTGGTATCTGATTTTTTAAAAAGGCATTCAGAACACGTTTGATAATGGTGGAGGTTATTAAATTGCGTTTACAAACAGAAGTTCGGGAGGAGCATGACTGAGTTTGCCACGCCTCCTTCAATCAGACAGGTTATTTATTTGCGGTCGGCCTCTATCTGCCGAAGTTGCAGCATCGGCGTCACTCCGCGTGCAACCCACCACCTCCCCTTACGCCTCCCCCATAGTTCAAGGATAAGGGGTGTATTGCGGAATCCTGCACGACTCCTCCCTGCGCAGTTGACTCCTGCACGATCCCGCAAATCACTTCAGGACCCTGGCCAGGGACTTCGCCAAATATGCTTTTTATTATGCTATTATCTGTTTGCAAATTACGGAATGTGAACTAGTGAAATGCTAATGTGTATGCAAGCTTTCAACAACACTTGCTCAGGGAGTCTAGAGAAAATATGGGCTATTTACAGCACATGAATTGCTATTGCTCACAACAACAGGCTAAAAAAAAGATGTAAAATGTGAAACTTTGTTGAAAGTTTATGCATTTCTGAATATTTTCATGCATACATATTTTCTGAATAATTTAATTGTTATGGTGGGAGCCACCAATCGGTGTGATTCCCAGAAAGGTGAAATAATGATACTACATTTACCGGTGTTGCCAGGAGACAAATGTATAAAGGCTATGTGATAGGCCAACTATTTAGTTCAGTACCTGGTATTTCTTTAAGAGCTGCCTCCATGTCTGTTCCAACACGGGAAACTATCACACAGAAAGCCAGGATGACATCACAATCATCCACACTTGCAACTTCTGCCAAACCTTTTTTTTCATCAACATTCTCTTCAAAGCATTGTGATGATTTTGAGTGTTCCCAATCACAATGGTGTAGAATTTTTTGGTTGGGACTTCTGCTTGACAAATAAATTAAAATTAGCAAATTAACAACTGGATAGCTATGAAAATATCTTGAGATAAAGATTACCACCTGACTAATACAAGTTTGAAATATATATGAACACACATACAGTATATAACTGCTGACTCAAGCCACTGTTTTTTCACTCCCTGAACAGATTTACACTTATCTATTTCATCACAACAGCTCTCACTTGTACGGACTTCTTGTTTAACAGGAGCACTTATTTCCCCATTATTGAGCTTGGTGCAGACGCTGACATCATATTTGGTGTCTGGTTGCAGGCCTGTGATGTCAGCGCTGCATGAATCTGCAGAAATGGGTTCTGACTCAGTTCCTCCACTGTGGTAAGAGATCTGGAAGGAGTGTGGAGTCCGATCCATCCCATTTGGTTGGCTCCATGTGATATGTATAGATTCTGGAGTCACTGAAACTACTGTGAGCTTGCTTGGGGGTAATAGCACAGCTGTAAGAAAAAAAAATGCAACAGTAAAGACATTTGAAAGTGTTTTTGACATAAAATACAGAGGTGCACATCCCGAGTTCAGTTCAAGTTCTGCCAAATATTTGTTTCAACCATTTAGTAAATGAGTTTTCTTGTCGGCACTCCAATACGCTTGCACAGTTGGCACAGCTTAAATAAAAAAAAAAATGTATGAAAAAATAATATATATATATATATAAGTTGGAATAAACAATTAAGCCTACTTCTGGGGGGAACTAGCCTGGGAATACCCATACAAACTTCCAGCAAATTTGGGATTTGCTCTGCAGGTCCGTCTGGCCAAGAGGCCATTGGAGCCCATTTACAATGTACCTAAAACACGTGCACGCAAATACTAATACACCAATTCAGCATGGACGTGTATTTCTTTGGAACTGTCAGCAACATTGTGCGGACCCCCTGCAATCTCTGGCGACCCCTAGTTGGGTCCACTAACTGTATTTAAAACCTTTGTTTACGAGCTTGCTACATGCATTTCTGCGACGATTTGGTAAGAGTTTCATGCACAAATTTAAAGGTGCTCTAAGCCAGTGGTTCCCAACCTGGGGTCAGTGGACCCAACTAGGGGTCGCCAGAGATTGCAGGGGGTCCGCACAATGTTGCCTGAGCTGAAGTTGTAAGGGCTGTTGGAACAAATGTCTAAATTCAAATTTCAAATTTCTAATGTTACCAAAATTATATTTGTGTACATTAAATGTATAAAATCCCAATAACACACCCAATTGGATAATCAAATATTCTGTATAATCCAAATTATACAACAATAGAGTCCCGAAGCCATGACGTAGCGTTGCCAAGGCAGCAATTTCACTGGATCTAAACAAATCAATCTACCATTAGAAATCACCATAGCGGTGGCTTTCTTAATCTATTTCAATAATTTTACAGTTTATTTAAATAACGTTTCTAAGACGTTAGTATATTTTTTTACACTGTAGGATACTACAACATATATTCATACAACGTGGACTAGTTTTATTCATGGGTTTCCTCCGTAAAAGACCTGCATGTAACTTCACAGCACGTTAAAATCCTTAAATTCAAATTTTTTGGCAAAAACTACAGTCTTTGAAAAGACGGATATATTGAATTTTTCTTTCTATTACAGCCATGGAATCCGTGTTATGTGGCTAAGCTGCTGCCTAGCAGGTAAAACACAGCCAACTCAATGTAAGTAAGATAAACGAGGATGCTAATTGTTCTCAGCATTGTGTATAATATTATTGTCACTTGGAGGAGACTTGTAGATAACTAACGTTAGCATAGTTAGCTAACCGCTGCTAACGTGCTAGCATCGTCACGTCAGGCTGTGCACAGTAGTGTAACATTTATTCACCATAAATTAATAAAGTTGAGTGGTTCTGCAATGTAGGCTATGTTTCCTGTTTTTTGCAGTACCATGTCCCTTACATGACATGGCCCAGTGTCCTTGTAACATGCATGCAGCAAACCTAGATATGAATGTGATTTCAGCCCGACTTGAAACATTTCTTTCAAGAAGACACTAAACCACAAAGACCCGTAACGAGGGATCTGGAATGTTGGTTACCTAGCAACCAAGACGCTGTCTAATGAAAAGGGAACTATTTTTTGATGCGTAAAAACAATGTCGAAATACACATTTTAAAACAATAATGGGTGTTTTTTCAGATTATTTAGTTTGTGGTAGAATTGTTGTATAAAAGCAATATAGCACGAGTGAGAGTGGGATTGGTCATGGATATTCCCACGGGTGTTGTTCGGCCGTAGCCACGAGGCCGGAGGGAATATCCATTAAAACATATTTTTGTTCAACATTTAAATTCTTTTTGTGTGTGTATGAGGGTAGGAGTTCAGGTAGGGGGCCCTGGCTTGTCTTAGACACAGGCAAGGGGGCCTTCAAGGAAAAAAGGTTGGGGAACACTGCTCTAAGCGATGTTACTCGGTTTTTAAGGTATACAAATGTTTGTCACATATAACAAACATCACCTCACCATCAGCTAGCTGCCTGTGCCCTGAACATATTCAATGTAAAAAAAAATGGTCCAAAAAACAAAAATAACCTGGTCCATAAAAACATAACAAACTGTTCCAGCCAATCACCGACGAGATGAGCGTTTAGGAGAGTTTCAATTGCACGGGAGAGACAGGGAGGGAGTAGCAAGCTAGTGCTCCGTTTTGTTTGAACGTCAACAGAAGTAATGTTACCCAAAATCGCTAAGAGCACCTTTAAGTTTAACTTCACCCAGTGGCATAGCAGACGTTGGCATGATGCTGTTTACTGACTTTGGGCCAATGTCATTTTGGCCGGTGGGTTAACGTTGCGAGGTTGACATTTCAATAGCAAATCATTCAAGAATCCGCAAAACATCAGCCTACATATCAGACATGTGGCAGATAGTTGGCACTTGCAGATTGTCTCTATCATTGAAACATATCAACGTTTTAAAGGGATACTCCACTATTTGGGAATTACGGTCATTTTTCACCTCCGCTCGAGTTAAACAAATTATTTTTACCAGAGCCATATAAAGGTAGAGTTGCGACAATGGCTGTTCAAAATTCGTTAAGGTCATGTGGTTCATATAAACTTCAAAAACTTCCCGGAAGTGATTGACAATGGATTAGAGTGCATTAAATAGACTACTGTTCAATGAGAGACAGAGCCACAATTTTGGGTAATTGACAGCCAATAAATGCATTGATATACAATATTTATAACACATTGTAATTAAATGTAGTTCCTACCATTAGAACAATATTAAATTAAATTCCAGACCTTATATCGTAGCCTGCTAAATATCGGAAGTTGACCTTTTTTTCTCCCTTTTACGTTTGTGTCACTTAGCCTAAAATTGATTTCTGTACAAAACCAAGGCGGGAGATTCTTTAGAAAACGCAATAGCACCCATCCCATAAGTGTAGCTTAGGCCTATCTAAATTATAGTTATAAAAAAATTGACCTCGTACAGTGACTCGAAGAGCTGTAAACAGTGTTTTTGAGACTGCGTGTAGCCTACAAAAGCGCATTGGAGCTCCAGTGACATTTTAATTTTGCAACGAGAAACTGTAACACAGCTAGTCTAAGTCTAACATTAACTTGTTTGAGTTTTCTCCCCAGCGTTTTCTCTGGTAGTTCGTCACTGATCTGAGCTAAGGAGCGAATTACCTTAAGTAGCTAGCGTCTCGGGAGAATTGAAAAAAAAAAGTTTAAAAGTTGTCTTTTTAACCAGTGTAATGGTGGGCATGTTAACAGTAGCCTAACCCCATGGTAATGCGAGTGATCATAATAACATATAAAACGTGATATAGTCCTTGATAAATAACCAGGCTATGAACTCATAAACATGAACAGCATTTTGTCATCATTTGTCATTTACCGTGCTGTGAATACAGCATTAAGATGCTAGGTTAAAGAGGCTGTCACCTCGGCACTCGTGTGTGCAAAAAGTGAACATCCGCCGTTTTTTTTTTTTCTAAAAATCTTTTAAAACGTTTTAAACACATCAAACCTGCCAAACACATCAAATCTTCACTTAGATTGATGCTCAGCAGTGTTTTTTCATTTTTTTCCATTTTCAGAAACAAAACAAAAATCTTCAAAAAAATCTTCCCCACTCGCCCATGTGCTGACCGCGCCCGTGGAGGCTGGAAGTGTGCTAATCTTCCCCGAAAGTGTCAAAAGGCCATCAGACCTGTCGGACATCATTAGGCTTGGTCCTCTGCAGTGTTTTTGTTCAGAAAAAAAATGTTTTTTTCTTCTTTTTTTCTGAAAAATAAAAAAAATCTGTAGCATAGCGCGTTGGTCGCCGAGGCCGGGGAACAAAAATGTCCTCCCTTCAAAACCTGTATGACTTGTTAAAACACATTAAAACAAACAAAAATACCATTCTGGCACAAAGTTGAACCTCCAGGCAATGCATCCAGCATGTTTTCCCCGTACTTTGGGACTCTTTTGTGACCTTTTAGAGTATCAGACACATGGTCAGTACTCTCATTCAATGGATTTGAATGGATTCATTGAATTTCCTCTGCAGTACCTGCTCTGGCCACAAGATGGACACGTGAGCTGTGCTGGCAGCCTGTTGTTCAAAAAGGCCAGAACAAAGGAGAGTAAAAGGGTGGTCTGTGGGGTATGGGTTGCAGGTTGTGGAAGTCCAGGGGCCTGTGAGTCAGTCTTTCTACCCAGGGTAGAGAGGGTGATTCCTGGGTAGGTAGGCAGTGTGAGGCTGTGGCCCTACTCTGGATGTCCAGAGGTTTATTTGTTTATTAAATATAGGGGGGACAGATAATCAGTGGGTCTAGTGCTGAGCTTAATTATACATCCAGTATGTTTCCCCCATACTTTGGGACTCTTTTTGGGCCTTTTGGAGTATCAGACACATGGTCAGAGTGGATGGAAGTTCCCATACATCCAGGCTACCCCAGACTGAGCGATTTGAGTACCCAACCACAGTGCACTGAGCTGGGGCACATTGTCAAGTCAGATTTATTTGTATAGCGCATTTAACCTGCACAGAGTGCAACCCAAAGCGCTTCACATATAAGACATTGTCATTGACACAGACTAACAAAGACAATAGATGCCGGATGGAGCGGCGTAGTCGCCAGCGTACCCGTAACACCAAGACATACAAGACATACAACAAACAAATTAATAAATAAAATTAATTAAAATAAAAAATAAAATTAGTCCAATTTCCAACCGGCTGAAAATGTCCAAGGGCAAAGATGACCTGCGTGAAAACTGCGCACAGCTGTGTCTTCACGATGCAACACCAACAAAGTTCTTCATAACTGTAGTCTGAGCGAATTAGGGTTGAAGGTGGAAGTAAATACAGCAAAAGGATATTTGGTATCAATCGAACCGTAATTTCATGTAGATTAAGAATTTCAGGTGCCTACAGTGCAGATTTGTACCAGAAAAAAGATATACAGCTTTGAATGGACCATGGTATAATGATTATTGGGCCAAAATCATATATTATCACAAATAGATATTAGCTGATATCTCCCATACTGGTAAAATGATCTTTACCAAACTTGGTGTACTTACTCACCATTAGTTCTTGATGAAAGTAGTAGGTGTTTAATGTATTGGGGTCAAAGGTCAAGGTCATGTGTGGTCATAGTTGACATGCAATGTTTGTTTTATACCTCTCAAGCAGATTGAAGGATCATCATTAAACCCAACACCGTTAATTAAGCCTAAATTAACTAATAAGGCATTAAAGATCATGGGATCACAGGTAGAGGTTAAAGGTCATGAGGCTATAGCTGGCTAATTGACATTTAAAAAGATTAAGACATTTATTAAAGCAAAACAAACTTAATTTTCTGTATAAAAACAGTTGTTTCAACCTCCACATCTTATTTTAGTATTGTAGTAGTAGCCTCTCTGAAACCAGGGGAAATCTAAATAATTTGCTGTTTTAAAAATGCAAACATCTGTGTGAATACCTGTTTTAAAATAACTGTTTCAGTTCAGAGTTTTAGATTAAAATCAAACCATTTCTGTCAAACATCTGATAAACATTGTCATCTACAGCTTTTTCCTTCAACTTAAATTATAACGCCAGACAATTTATGTAAATGTCTATGTTGATAGAATACTGTTAGAAATAAAAACTACCCTTGCATCGCATTGAATTAGTTATACTTTGTTCCCTGAAGTTGGTAGTAGGCATATAAGCAACGGCAGCAGCGGACTCATATTACCTAGGATTCTATTAGGTATTATGGTGGGTTTTCAGGATTTGAAGGGATGTAATCATGGGTTTCATAAAGTACTGGGGGTACCAGGATGAGAGGATCTCCTCCTTACATGGTTAAGGGAGAGGGGGTGTTATCAAGCTGGTGAGGACTGGACAGGACAGGGATGAGGAGGCCACTGTGCCTTACGAGTTAGGGCCTGTCTAGCTAGGAAGAGAATAAGATAAGGCCTTATTTCACTAAACTGGAAGGAAACAGAAAAACTTAGGGCTATAATATTTTACATATGTTACCTATGCATTACATAGGTTTGCATATAGTTTTATGCATGATGGGAAGATGGTTTCCACCAATGTAAGCGACCCTGCTTGGTACTGATTGGTGAAGGGTGTTGAGGGAGAGGGGGTGTTATCAAGCTAGTGAGGACTGGACAGGACAGGGATGAGGAGGCCACTGTGCCTTATGAGTTAGGGCCTGTCCAGCTAGGAAGAGAATAAGATAAGAAGGCCTTATTTCACCAAACTGGAAGGAACCAGAAAAACTTAGGGTTACACTATTTTACATATGTTACCTATGCATTACATAGGTTTGCATATAGTTTTATGCATGATGGGAAGATGGTTTCCACCAATGTAAGCGACCCTGCTTGGTACTGATTGGTGAAGGGTGTTAATGGAGATGGCGTGAGAGGGTGGCACTTCTCAAGGGCTGAGGAGTATAAAATATAGTGTACAGTATAGCCATCCATAGGGGAGATCTTGTCGGGGGCCCCAGCTGATGACATCTCCTCCCTATTGCTTTGATGGTTGGTCTGGACTTTGGTTGGGCTGTACTAACATTGCAATACGGTGAATAAAGATCAACAGCCTTCGGAAAATCTTCTATCTACATTGTCTCCTTCGGACGCCTTGTTCCAGAGTGCTAAATTACTAAATAGTCAAGTGGTAATTGTTAATTGGACAATTGGATTTGAAAGTGGACATTTTCTAGCCTGGAAAATCCAGACCTGGTAATCTAGAAAGATTAAGGGTCTGGCCACGAACAATGTAATGGCCCAACTCGAGGGGCGGCACCAAGCATGCATTTGAAAATCTCACTGCACACAATTGGATAACACTAGACCAATGTTTACTCCACTCACATCTATCTTATGGATGACACATGACTGCAAAGCCAACAGTAGTCATACCTCCATCATCAAGTTTGCAGATTACACAGTGATCTTTTGCCTGATTAGTAACAACAATGAACAGCTCTACTTGGATCAGGTTGATGAGGTGGCACAGTGGTGTCAATCTAACAGCTTGACACTGAATGTCGATAAAACCAAGGAAATGGTAGTGGATTACAGAAGGCAGCAGCAGAACTACAGTTACACCCCACTAATGATCAGCGGGCAACCTGTAGAGAGAGTCACAAGTTTTAAATACCTTGGTGTCCACATTACTGAAGACCTAACATGGACTGTTAACACTCAATATGTTCTGAATAAGTCCAGACAACGACTCTACTTCCTTCGTCAGCTAAGGAAATTCAAAGTTTCTACATCCATCATGAAGGCCTTCTACACTTCACCGGTTGAGAGTGTTCTAACTGGTAGCATTATCACCTGGTATAGGAACTCCACAGTTAGAGATTGTAGTACTCTGCAGAGAGTAGTGCGCTCAGCTGAACGTACTATAAGAACTCAACTCCCTGCTCTTCAAGATATCTATTCCAGAAGAGTACTCCTAAGATCCCAAAAGATTCTGAAGGACTCTTCTCATCCTAACAATGGATTATTCCTACCGCTGAAATCAAGAAGACGCCTATGTAGTCACAAAGCCAGAACTGAGAGACTCAGGAGAAGTTTTTATCCCCAGGCCATCCGAACTCTGAACTCACACTATACTGACTTTGCACTCATTCACTCCTCAGCACTCATGACCCCCCCCCCCCCACACACAGACACACACCTACAAGACTTTTAGCACTTTTACTTCCCTCACCCTATGCTACAGACCTTTTATTTATTTTCTTATTTCATCACACGTCAAAACACACACACACACACATATCTGACTTTCTCCAACTTTTGCACATCTCCATAGAACTTTTTATTTATTATTTTTGATTTCTCCTCCATCTACCCATGTCCTTGATTGAAGCTTCTCCAACACACATCCCCAACATACTTACAGCACACTGTCCCCCTCCCCCCAATACACAGCACATTGTCTCCTGAAGAAGCTTCTCCAACACACATACATGTATTGCACACTGCCCTCTCCCCACATACACAGCATACTATCCCATCTCCCCTGTCATCCCCCCAACACACACACCAAGACCCCTGGCAGTTGGGTTAGCCCCTTGAGCCGTGGATCTGCCCAAGGTTTCTTCCTTGGTAAGGGAGTTTTTCCTTGCCCCTGTTGCTCTTGGGTGCTCCTTGTTGGCATTCGCATTATTGTTGTCACACTTGTGTGCAAATATAGGGATATGATCCAGAAATCGTAATGTTGTGGCGATGTGGCCTGGATCAACTTCATTTATTCCACCTCGAGTGCGCAATGCCTGGTAGCCTACTTGGACACGATTGATTTAATGTTTTTTTAATTAATGCAGTTGTGTTGTAATGGTTCAAATGCATCAAACCCAGTTATGCAAACCCTGTCACCTACTTGCAGACTGACCAATAATTTTATGATTTCAATTATTAAACTTTGGAGCAGGTTCGAGTATGAATGGATCCACAAATGAGTTTTAATTGTTATTAATATTGCGGGATAGGCCATTTTGTCTTCGCGGAGGTCTGCGCTCTCGAGTGGCCTTCTAGTTAGCATATTAAAATGAGTGTGATTGAGGGAGGAGAGAGGGTGGAGTGTAATGCTTGTGCATGTACACTTAATTTCACGTTAATTGGGATGTACAAAGAAAAGCTGCGTGGAATGGATTTTTCAGGATTTTTTTGTGACTACGCTACTTTTCAGGTTTGCAGGTACGCAATGTTTTAGTATGAAATCCACGCAAGTCTCTGTACATGAGGCCCCTGGCCCTGTGTGAGAACAAAAGGCTGGCCTGTGGGGTGTGGGCTGCTTTAGACACAGTCCTTCAGGCAGATACCACCAAACAGGCCACCTCAACAGGCAACAACATAGGCAGCCTGGTTGAGCATAGCTGAACTATTGAGGACCTCAAGCTCTCTGTGGCAGCAGACCTGGCCCTGTGTGAGAACAAAAGGCTGGCCTGTGCTTTAGACAAAGTCCTTCAGGCAGATACCACCAAACAGGCCACCTCAACAGGCAACAACATAGGCAGCCTGGTTGAGCATAGCTGAACTATTGAGGACCTCAAGCTCTCTGTGGCAGCAGACCTGGCCCTGTGTGAGAACAAAAGGCTGGCCTGTGGGGGGTGGGCTGCTTTAGACACAGTCCTTCAGGCTAAGGGGCCGTTTACACGAAACCGCCAGGTGAATTTTCTCCTACCGCTTTCACACCTTTAACGACACCAGCAAGAAAAAACCTTGCGTGTACACACAGAGGTGTAACCGGCTAAATGTGCTGTAGTGCATATGCCAGACTAGTCGATGGCGCCGCTGTGCAGAAGCTTCACGATAATTTTGCGTGAATCGCGTAGAAGAAAACATTGTTGAAACAGTTTGTTAAGCCAGAAAATGGGCTCTGGTTAAGCAGTCGCATGAAATAAGGAGACTACAGACAATTCGGTTTTCAATTCAACTGTTAAACTAATAAAGTTCATTTTCAAGGTATGTGACTGCTATGTGAAATTTCAAATGCTTAGCCTACGCATTGCATTAGGTCTGAGCACCACTGGAGAAAACACTAACATGCAGTAAGCTAATGTTTAACTAAGTTAAGTTAACGTGGTGCTTCTAACTTAGCCACTAAAGGCTGATAGGCTACATTGTGCACATAAATCATGACAGGGGAAAGAAAAACACACTTTAATATGATAAATAAATGGTTTGTTTTGACAAGCAGCATGTCAGGTCGAAAGTGCCGCGGGCCGAAGTTGAGAGGTGGGGCTGTCGTCATAAAGTTGCCGGCTTCGCACCTACAGGCGCCTACACGGCTTAAAGTTAGCCGGCGGTTTCAAAAGTTCCCACTTCGAAGCCGGTTTCAAAAGCGGTTTCAGTCTCCTAAACTGCCGGGCGCCGTGGTACACGCGAAGGGCGAACTGGTTAACAAAACCTCACCGGTTTCACAAAAACCGGCGTCGTGTAAACGGCACCTAAAGCAGCCCACCCCCCACAGGCCAGCCTTTTGTTGAGCAGGCAACAACATAGAACACAAACATTACATTATATTACATTATATTGCATCACATTTGGCTGATGTAGGTTGTAGGTTGCGTTGCAGACCTACTCTGTGGAGGCAAAAGGCAGCATGGTTGAGCATAGATAAAAAGGAGAAAAATAGCTACAGTAATTAAGTCCTGGTTTATTTATTTATTTCCTATATGTGTATATATTTATTCCTACATAAATCATCTGAGCACGCTTAGATTAGGCTTATGTCTGAAACAAAAACGCTGTGGCTAGAAGGATACATGGCTTTTAAGACCCCATATGGAAAATGCATATTATTTAATGAGGTTTTATCACTGAAAACGATTATTTCTGAAAACTTTGGCCAAAGTTGAGATGTGGGAAAACTTGTGGTTTTACTTTCATCAAGGGAAGACAGCACTGTTGCATTGCGACATTGCGTTCCCTCGTTCGTTTGAAATCTCTGATTGACCACCTGTTTGAGGGATTTGCGACAGCCTTTCCCAGCTGTTTAACATGTTTGTAGCATATCAGTGTTCAACAGAATTATTTTTAAAAATGGAGGGGATATAGGCTATCAGATTTTTCCTAATAGCCTACCCTACTACGTATATCTTAGATTTCGCTAATGAGTGTTGTAGGCTAGGAGTTATTGACGGCACTAACTTTTACAAAAGACCAGGAAACAATGTTAAAGCATTTGTGGAGAAGAAGGATGGTTAGTGTGTTTTCTTCCTACACCTCACGGTAAGCTATTTCGTTGTTCTGATTGGTTAGGTCTATCCAATTGAGTGCAAAGGCATTCCCCCCCTGTATCGGTTGAAACACGCCCCATAATTACATCCCAATGGAGCAGTATCAGACTCATATTCTGACTAGAATTGAGTATGACTACGTCAGGCTAGCTAACAGCTGCAGCTCCCTCAAATCTTCTCATGCATATTAGGCTAGCTTTTGCCAATGAAATTAAATGAATGCAACATAAAAAAAAAAACAGTCCTGCTTCTAACTGAAGAAACGTTTACGTTACCAAAAATGTTAACAACAAACTCAGCTCCACTGTTGCAAACAAAGGCTATGCTTCGCCATATATAACGAACCAGCTAGCCTTGTGACTCCACTGTTAATTAAATCCACAGAAGCATTGTGCATACATTAGGCTACAACTTAACATGATGGTAAAGCTAAATGCCCAAGAAACGTCACATCATAAAAGTTGTACAAACGCAAAAACGTAATGACAGCTTGTTCGTGGGGTTCACCCTTTATTAAGACATCCCATTATTACAACAACCCTCTATTACGACATACCGTTATTACGACATGCCTCTATTTAGACATTGCCCCTATCAAATTCCAACATCCTAGATGCATGGATGAGCTGTAGTCATGTCATCTGCACCTGCAGCTACATCAACAATCCACCCGCCATCCACTCCAAACAATGTTTTTTCCCAATAATTGATATCGGCACACATTTCAGTCAAAACCTTAGGTGATTTTGAACTGGCCATGTGAATAAATGTTACACATTATGTAAAAGACATGTAGCTCTCCTCATTTTATTCTCTAAGCTCTCAGGGGAAAACGGTCGGAAACTCCATGCATCAAACAAACTCTGTGCGTGCAAGCCACCTATATTAATTAATTAACGGCCGTCAATCAATGGCCAATTGTGCAAAGACGGGCGGAATTCTTACGCTCCAGTAGCCTAAACCACTTCAGTGAACGTTCAAATAACCCCCAGAGTTCAGTGTCCATCAGGGTGTTCAAACTGGATGTGCGATATATTCAAGTTGCTTATATTGCATTTTAGAGGACAATGATAAAGCGTGCAATGCATTTTGGCTTGCCAGCAGGTTGGATAAACTGAATTTACTACACTATAATGTAGGCTAGGCCTATATCTTTTATGTCATGCGTGCAGTTGTTGAATTGCACATAACATGTCTGCATATTTATTTAGTCTTCTTTCTCTCGACTGTAGGCTAGCGCATGCATTATCATGGCCCTATAATTGTGCAAAGACAGGCGGGATATCCGACGCTCCTTTTACAGTAACCCACTTCACAACACAACGAACGTTCAAATAACCCCCAGAGTTCAGTGTCCATCAGTCCCAACATTTAGAAACATAATCGAAAAGTCCAAGCGTGAATTGGGTGTGTTTTGATTTTGAGAGAGACTGGAGAAGGGCCGTATGTCTCACAGCAACTGCGATAACCTTGTTTCTTAAAGGCTATCCTTACCTCCAAATAACCACATCTAATGAGGGTCAGCGACTATCCAATACTATTTGCAATACCCTCGATATACATTGTTGAAAAGCTTAGGTTTATGGCCGTTCGTGTGAGTACAATAACTTAATTTTGTAAATTTTACCAAAGCGACTGGTTTCAGCTTGCAGGGTCACATTTAATTTGTTGTCTTATCTTTTTTATTCAAAACAATTCGTAGGTATCCATACTCAAGTCTAATTACCACCAGACACAAATAATCATTAGGCCTACCTACGGTAGGTTAAATCCTATCTCTCACTGCAAAATCTCTTCCTCTGAGATGCACACGCTATAGGCTATAATTTAGGCTATCCAACATTTCAAATATGACTCTCTAATCAACTTTTTAAGCTCTTAAACACGAAAAATACACTGTTCAACGGAGCTGGTGTGTGTGAGGCGCACTCTTGGACTCCTTGAGACGCGACTAACCTTTCGGTTGAAGTTCTTGTGCGTAGCCTATTATAGAATCCAGGAGCTGTGATGAAATCATGTGTTGTTTAAAGTTGGGACGATTACTGTAGGCCTAGGCTATACTGCCCATATTGTAATAAAAAAAAGGCCCACCCTAGGCCTACTCAAAAGTCCACTCCGTCGAAAAATCCTGGCTACGGCACTGTTAATAACTTAGTGTCGGAATGGCAGGACGTTTGAAAAAAAGGTCAAGTGTCGCTACTCCGACAATGGAAAAAAAAATGTTGCAGTAGTGGGATGCTTGAAAATTCATCTTAATGCCGCCACTTCGACAATTAGACGCCAATGTCTAAGTAGCGGCATGTCGGAATAGCTGCATGTAACCCTTGTTCGTGGTGTAGCCTAGTGCTGCCTAATTGAAATGGGATAGGCAAGGGTTATCTTAGGCTATTACGTGTGGCACATTTACTGGGCTTTTAGCGTCTTTTAATTTATTTGATGAGGAACTGATAAAAACTGAGCAGCAGAAAAAGCGGTCATAGTCAATACATAAATCGTTTATTATGTTAATTAGGCTATTGATACTATTACTTCACTCTATTACTGTTATTATTATTATTCGGATGAGGCAATAATGTAAAACTGAGTCTGAATGTTGGCTACAAACAGTCTATACTGCTGTAACTGCACTGCTGCTATTATTAATTGTTAACTTCCGGGAACTATGAGGCTTTCATAAGCTGCCATTGTTGGAAAAAAATGGAACATTAGCGTCATTGGAGTTGTCGCAACTCTACCTTTATATGGTTCTGATTTTTACCTCTCTCCAGTTCATCCAGCCGTTCTCTGAGTCTGGCAATACTACTTTTAGCTCCAGCCTAGCATAAATCATTGAATCAGATTAGACGATTAACATATCAATAGCATTGTCACAAGATGTAAGCAGACTTTAGCAACCAGTCCTAAACAACTCCTCTGCAGGATAAATACTGTATCCTTAGGATTTTTATTCAGTCATTCGAACATTATTGTGTTGTTTTTGTCAGGCTATGTTTTTCGATTGTAACACCTTGTCAGTCAGTAGTGAGAGTAAATAACTGTATGAATGGTTTTGCCATTGGCTATGAGACCAGGATGAAGTGCAGATGCAGATGTATGTAGGTTATACTTATAATACTCTGCTAGTCACAAATATGTTTTAGTAAAGCAAGGTTTAGGGTCCCTAACACCAAGAACGATAATGATAACTACGTATAAACAAATATTGTTAATATGAATGATGATGTTCACACATAAATGATAATGATAACGATAACGACATGAAGAACAATATAGTTGGCAATCACTTCCAGAGCGATTTTGAGAATGATAACAAGCTAATAGCCAATCAGAACCCATCAAATTTTAGCCGTCACATTCATTAACACAATTGTTGATTGTTTATCTTTGAAAGATTGTTTATCTTTGTTCAGTGTGAATGCTTTTATTGTTATGGTTATAGTTATCAATTTTCATTATCGTTCTTAGTGTGAATGATTCCTGTGTTCCATGCACAAGTCTCTTGTGCAAGCAGATTTATTAAAATACGCCACTGACTGGCAAAATACCAATGCTCTGTTTGAAGTTGTGATGCCTGCTGTTAAAGGGAATGACATTTGTCACTCTCACTGGTTGAAAGGATGTTACACCCAAAACATACCCATGACTGATTAAGAAACAGAAGAACAACCCTTTTAAACAATGCACTTTGCAAACTAAAACCTCTGTGGTCTCATAGTCAAGACAAAACAGTCTACACAGTCATTTACTTTCATTATTGACTGACAAGGGGTTACAATTGCAAAACAAAGCCTGAAAAAAGCAACACCAATAATTTTCGAATGACTGAATAAAAATCCTAAGGATATTTATCCTGCAGACAGGTTGTTTAGGACTCGTTGCTAAGGGCTGCTTAGGCTGCATCTAGTGACTGTGCGTCTGTGCTTTATATGTGCCTTTTGCTTCAGACCAGGTTTTCCTTGGTCAGTGTTGTAAGGATTTTTGGTAACACTTTACTTGACAGTATCAACATGACACATGAACACATGACACTGTCATGACACATGAACTCTAAACCTAACTCTAACCCTAATTTTAACCCTAACTTGTTATGACAAAAACCGAATGTCACTTGAAGTGACACCAGGCAAGCCTGATGCTTTTTCTCCACATAGCTCCCCCTAGTTAACCTGACTCTTGCCAGATGAATTTCGTTCCGCCTAACTCCACTCATCCATCTGGGACCAATCCATTGGAGTGTTGCTTCAGAAGTCTGGGCCTAATCAAAAAATGCTTGCATATGATTGAATAAGCCATTTGTCCGTCATCTATTGACGTGCTACTTCAACCACTCACATCGAAGCCAACCCGTGACGCTAATAACAGTCTCACAGTCGCTTCTACGCTATGTCACATCTATAAAACTCCCGCCCTGCGTCCTGATTGGCTCTAGCATAAAATCTGATGCAGAAATCACTCTCAATGGAAGAGGTCCCAGATGGATGTGAGTGAAGCTAGGCGGAGCTAAGCGGAATGAAATTCATCTGGCGAGAGTCAGGTTACCCCCTAGTGTCTGTACGTGTCGATACGTGTGGGAGCCCTCGCTCGGTCTGAAGCTCTTTTCCTTTTCTTTGCATCTTCCGTCAAGGGTTTTGCCGCTTCTTCGCCGGCTCTGCCATTATACACACGTTTCGTTAGCCTGCCTCTGTGCTGGGGATGCAGGATGTAAACTGATCCTGCTTCTCGCGATGTCTGAGACTTTGTGAGACTGAAGGTTGGCGGGTCGGATACACCGAACTTGCAAGTGGGATATTCTTCTTACAGGCAGTAGGGGACGGGCGAGAGAGTCTTCATGAGTCATTTAACCATATACCGACTTACGAAGATGATTAATTAACACGAAAACGTTGCCTGGTGTCCCTAATAACAGAAGCGTTATGTCATAAACGTTCATGACTTGTTTATGACACGTTCATAAACACTGTCAAGTAAAGTGTAACCAGATTTTTAGTGGGTGTAATATAAATCATGAATCATGATTTGAATCATGCTCATGGTGAAAAATTACTAAATTGGGTGTAAGATAAGAACAAGCTTTGTGTGGTGCTTGGCGCCTGTGTACGATAGTGCCCTTAGTGGTTAAAGTTTCAAATATCGTAGAATTCCCAGGTTTGAATTGAATATTTGCTCATACAAGATTCCCAGGAGTTTGCTATTTGCTTTATACGGTGTTCCAAATTATTATGCAAATTGGATTTATTTTTTTGTTTTTCAATTAAACTCATATGATATAGTGTCTCAGGACTCTTTGGATCATTGAAATCAATCTCAGACACCTGTGCCAGGTGAGCCCAATCAAAGGAAATCTACTTAAGAAGGATGTTCCACATTATTAAGCATGCCACAAGTTTCAAGCAATATGGGAAAGAAAAAGGATCTCTCTGCTGCTGAAAATCGTGAAATTGTGCACTACCTTGGACAAGGTATGAAAACATTGGATATTTCCCGAAAACGTATGCGTGATCATCGTACTGTGAAGAAATTTGTCGCTGATTCTGAGCACAGGTGGGTTCGTGCAGACAAAGGCATAATAAGGTTTCTGCCAGACAAATTCATAGAATTAAGAGAGCAGCTGCTAAAATGCCATTGCAAAGCAGCAAACAGGTATTCGAAGCCGCTGCTGCCTCTGGAGTCCCGCAAACCTCAAGGTGTAGGATCCTCAAGAAGTTTGCAAGTGTGCATAAACCTACTATTCAGCCACCCTTAAACAATGCTCACAAGCAGAAATGGTTGCAGTGGGCTCAGGAATACATGAAGACTAATTTTCAAAGATTTGTTTACGGATGAGTGCGGTGCAACCCTGGATGGTCCAGATGGATGGAGTAATGGATGGTTGGTAAATGGCCACCATGTCCCAACAAGGCTGAGACGTCAGCAAGGAGGTGTTTGTTTTCGTCATGTTTTGGGCCGGAATCATGGAGAGAGAGCTGGTAGGCCCCTTTAGGGAAAATGACCTTGGCAAAGTATGTAGAGTTTCTGACTGACCACTTTCTTTCGTGGTACAAAAAGATGAACCATGCCTTCAGATGAACCATGCCAACAGTTGATGACTTGAAAATTATACTGACTGTCATTTGCATCAACTATTTAGGAAAATCTGAGAAAAATTTAATTTGCATAATAATTTGGAATGCAGTGTATTGGTCAGGAAAGCACTTCACCAAAGATGCAAACATTAGTCAGTTAGACAGCAAGTGCACGCTGAAACAACTACTTTTCAGCTAGTATGTTGGCTGAGAAGCTCCTTACTTGTTTTTATGACAACAGTTCTCACCTGTGTGGACTTGTTGTTTAACAGGAGCACTCATTTCCCCGTTTGTGACCTTGGTGCAGACGCTGATATCATACTTGGTGTCTGGTTGCAGACCTGTGATGACAGCACTGCATGAATCTGCAGAAATGGGATTTGATTCTGGTCCTCCACTGCGGTAAGAGATCTGGTAGGAGAGTGGAGTCTCTATCCCATGTGGTGGGTTCCATCTGAGATGAACAGACCTTGCAGTCTCTAAAACCACAATGAGCTGCTCTGGGACTGGCACAGCTAAAATAAAAAAATATATTATTTCAAAGATATTTAAAAAAAACTTTTTAACATACAATTTCCATGTCACAAGTTCATCCTGTCTGAGCAGAGCTGGAGCCTACTTATGGGAGGAACCGTAGTGCAGTGGTAGCATGCATTTGGGCTAAAGTTAAAGGCCAACCTCAGGTTTCCCAATTTCCAATCTCTCTCTCCCACTCATTTCCTCCCCACTCTCCTATCCAATCAAAAAGGCTAGAAAAGCTGATTAATATATAACTTTTTAAAAGCCTGTTTGTGGTGAAACACAACAAGATTAGCAAATTACATTCATCAAGAGTCCTTCATAAATTGTCTGTAAATACAGTCATTAAACCTTAGTGACTAGTTTCAGATATGGTTGGATTACCAGTTTTAAACTGAATATTTGTACAATTATGATTCCCAGGAGTTTGTTATTTTCTTTATTGAACAGGAAACCAAAGAAGCAAACACTAGTTAGTTTGGCAGCAAGTGCATGCTGAAACCACTAGTTTTCAGTTAGTGTGCTAGCTGAGAAGCTCTTTACTTTTTATATAACGTTTTTTTATAACAACAATTCTCACCTGTAAAAACTCCCATGCCAAAAGGTTCACTCATTTCCCCATTCTTCAGCTTAGTGCGGACGTTGACTAAATAGTCAGTGCATGGCTTCAGGTTTTTAATTACAACGCTGCATGAATCTGCAGGAATGGGCTCTGATTCTGGTCCTCCAGTGTGGTAAGAGATCTGGTAGGAGTATGGAGTCTCTTCCATCCCAAGTGGTGGCTCCCATATGAGATGAACAGATGATGAAGTCTTTGAAATCATTCTGAGTTTCTCTGGTGCTGGCACTGTAAGAGAAACTGAAAAATATTACTAGGTAATTTTTGATTATTGGGGGCCAAGCAGCGAAGGCACCCATTGTGTTACTATGTTTTCTTCCCTATTATTATTATTCCGCCACTGAAGTCAATGGCAGCCCATAGAACCGTCTGGTAAAAAGTTGTGAAATTTGGTACACTGATTGGGGACAGTCCCATGATTCATCTCACCAACTTTCATGTCGGCAACTCAAGCGCTCTAGCGCCACCAACAGGCCAAATTTGGATGTGCGTTCACACACATACTGTAACTGTTGATTGATTGTCAAAAATGAGGTATCGTTGGAATCCTTGGACCAAGCCGAGTTCAACCCACCTTATGCCCTCAATTTCCGCCATGATTAATATTCCACCATATTGGATTTTATCAAAAGTGAAACTAAATCTAAAACCGTTCGCCGTAACAGCCAATCGAAATTGGCGGTGAAGGCGGCAAACATTAAAGTGAGCTCATATCTCAGCAACCCTTACATGTATCAACACCAAACTAAGCCCATGGACTCATGACCCCATGGGGAGGACACTCAAGAAATTTGGGGTGCTGCAATTAGCAAAAATACATTTTGGCCTCTAGCTGTTGATGTGTTCGGAATTTAAACTTACTAGTGCTGTCTGGTAATACTGTGGGGGATCCTTAGGCCGATACAGGCCAAATTGTGACATCAACGTAACTGATTCGGCCGACTACCATATTGAATTTAAAGTGTAAGTTCAGTGTAAATTGACCCATAGTCCTGTTGTTCAAGCTCATCACATGCAGCCCATAAGAAAAAAAATGAGATAATTTGGGACAACATAGGCCAAGTTATGGACAGGCAGCTTAAAGCAGACCCATGGGTAAGAGGGGAGTTACTTTCAATTTCCGTTTTGATGCCCCATGGGTCTGCTTTTAGCTGCCTGTCCATAACTTGGCCTACGTTGTCTCAAATTGTCTCATTCTTTTCCCGATGGGCTGCATGTGGTGAGGTTATACAACAGGGCTATGGGTCAATTTACACTGAATTTACACTTTAACTTTAATCAAAAACATTAAAAAGTTCACACATTGACAAACTTGACACAAATGATATTCAGACCAAGCCTCACAAAAGTGGTGCTTTTTGTAGCCATATCTAAAACCGTTCACCCGTACCCATCAATTGAAATTGGTGGCGAAGCTGCCAAACAGGAAGTGACCATATATCTCAGGCAATCTGGTTGCTAGACAGGAAACTTGCTTGAAATATGTATAACAAAAATACATATATGCTCCTACAGATTCCGCCATACATTTGTGGATTGTGGACCAGGCACAGTGCCAATATTTCAGTTTTGGATGGATTTAGGTTTTATAATTAGCCATCATAAGTTTGTAGCCTGTCACCGTGTTTGTTTGTGTGTAACATTAAACAGGATTATGGAAAAACTACTTGTTCTATAATCATATAGTTCCAATTTGAGTAACACTGCGAGATATTGACATTTGCAAAGGTCTGTGCTCTCCAAGTAGCATACCCTTTAGTTGATGTCATAAACAGGCCAGTGAGGCTATGGTAAGTGATGTTTAACCACTTGCATTAGCCTACATGGACAATGTAACTTCCTTTGTTGGTTTATGAACAACCGAACTAGCTTGCAAATACATATGTGTTTCTTCAACTGCAGGCAATTTTGGCCTTGTGAACTTGAGGGGAAAAAAAGTGTTCAAATCAAAATTGTCACAGGCTAACAGGTTAATATAACTAGTCTAGTTTGATGATCCATCAGAGAAAGCACTAACATTACTAGACATATTGGTGTTTTTTGACATATTTTTTTTAGATTCAACTTCCGAGGAAATGCAAGAGTGGGTTTGATCAGGTGCAGTTTGCCAAAAGGTTTGCAACAGTACCTCATTTTTGAAAATTTGGCACACGGATCAAAAGTTATCTGCATTAACGCAACATCCAATAAGCCAAAATGCATACATAACACGGTTGCTATGCTGGTTGCTATGGTATTAGGGTCACATTATAGTGGTGGTTGCAAGGTTGTTGCTAGGTTCATTTGCATGGTTGCTAGGGTAATTAGGATGGTTGCTAGGGTGTTGCTAGGGTACATATGGTGGTTGCTATGCAAAATAACACAGTTGCTATGGTGGTTGCTAGGGTAATTATGTTGGTTGCTATGGTGGTTGCTAGGTTGACATTCTAGAGGTGTTTGCTAGGGCAATTAAAGGATAAGTTTTGAAAACGTTAAGGGTTGTTTTAAGGACATGTTTATGCATGCCTGTAGATAGCCACCCTGAGCAGTCAAAGGCGATTCAAAACGAGTCAGAAAGGTCGAGACAGGACCAATCGTCAAAATTTCGGTGTCCACCACTCTAGTTCATCCAAAACAAACCAGAAAAGGGACTCAAAGTGCTAAATACCGGAATTTTCCTTTAACGGTTGTTTTAAGGACATGTTTGTGCATGCCTGTAGCCAGCCACTCTGACAGAAAGGTAGAGTTGTTGGAAAGGAGGACAACTAACATACTATAGGAGAGCAGTTAGTGCTGAGATGGAGGGCAAAGATGGAGATCATTTTCAGGAAAACAGGTCTTATTTCAATCAACGCATCAGCAAATATAGAGGCATAGGCACACATCATACTACACAGCGTGTAGAAGGCCTAATGTAATAGCAACAGTAATATCTACATAATGCTGTGCATGAATAAATAACCATACATTATTACACGGCTCTTCAGAGTGCTGAAGAATGCTCCATTCACTTGAATGAGACCTCAACGTTCGGTGGTCTGCTAATTCTCAATAACAGACCGTTGCTAAGTATAACAGACCACTGTCAAGGAAAATGGGCTTTGTGCTTCTAATTTACGTCTTTCATATTACTGCGCAAGGACTGGAACTTCATTCAAAAGTGAAAGTAGACGGTTGATCAGCTTTGTTCTAAAGAATGTTTGATTCAAGTTCACCGTGTGCTGTTGTCGAACTATTTGTTTCTCACCAAAAGCCAAGATGAAACGGTAACAAATAGGCTATAGCCTAGGCTATGTAGGCTAAAGAGTCACATCGTGGGGAGTTTATTATTTCGTTTTGGCAAGTAGCCGTGTAATAAGCGGGATAATGTATTATATAGAACGCCGGTCATAAGTCCCAATAAGTCCCTTCAGGGCAGAACAAGACCCCTCCGCTGCGCGTCAGGGTCCGGTTTGCCCTGTCGGGACTTATTTTCCCAATAATGACCGGCTTACATATTTTTCCTTTTTTCCGTAGCCTACTATCAGTAATAGCCCCCCATTTTCTACCAACACTTTATCCAGATACAGGGCTGGACTGGGACAAAAAATCAGCCCAGTCATTTTTGGACCGAACGGCCCACTATAATCGGTCAGACAGACTCCTGACAGTATCTTAAATATGAATATTGAACTAAGTGCTATGGAGCAGTGCAAGTGAACAAGACTGGAATCACTCGCTCTCTCTAACTCCTTGGTGGTCCGAGGTGGCTGGAGTACACAATCTCCATATTTAAAGTATGGACCCTTTCAAGAGAGTTCCATTATCAGCATCATAGTTGGCCCCACAAGGCTTCCTTTTTAACATTCCATATGTTATCTTAATGTAGAGGAAGTAGATTGGGGCCCAAATAGAACGTTCAAGCATTGTTTTTGTTTACCTTGTTGAAAGGGTCCATAAATACATGCTCCTAATAGTAAAGTTCCATGAGCTCATTGAGTCTCTCAGTGATCATGTTAATCTTTCAGTTGCCTTTTGCATGATGATGACTTGAAATATTGTATTTTCACCCATGTTTACCAGGGGAACCCTTAGTCAAATAATGCTCATATTATGTTATATCCCTTTAACTGCCTGCCCAACCGTTTGGTAGAGCACACTTTAAGACACAATATCTTACCAAAAAATCCAACTATTTTGAATTTAAACATATGGAGGCATATCTACCACTTGAGTACTAGATGATAATAACAAAATATTTGCTCAGTACCTCTGTAATGTCGAAGGCCACACCTTCTTATCATACGCAATTTAAGAAATAAATTTTCGCGATTTCGGCCATATTTTGTGGAGTCACATTTACCAAGTTTTTTAAAAAAGTAAGACTTTTTTTCTTCATTATTATGTTAAAATAAAGTGGAATAACATGTATAAACTTACATTAAATATATATACATATTTTCATGGTCAAATCATTTTTTGAAAACATGCTCAACCAAACGGTTGAGGTGCCAGTTTATGGTAAAAGTCTTCTTTCTGTATCGATAATACTAGAAAACATGACAAAGTTTATGAATTAATCATATTAACCATTATATACCGTATTTTCCGGACTATAAGTCGCTCCTGAGTATAAGTCGCATCAGTCAAAAAATGCGTCATGAGCAGGAAAAAAACATATATAAGTCGCACCGGACTATAAGTCGCATTTATTTAGAAATGTATTTCACAAAATCCAAAACCAAAAACAGAGACTATGTAACTGGATTATTGAGGCCAAAAAGATTAATGAAGATGGAGTGAAGGCAGCCAAGAGGAGGGCAGGAAGAATTGCAAAGCAAAAGATTCACTGAAAGAAAATGCCATGAGGTGCACCAAAATGTATCTAAAATGTGGAGAATACAATGCAATCAAGCATTTTGGGCGATGTGGAGTTACAAGCTGGCAGCAGATTAAATGCTCACGATAGAGAAAAAGACGGTTTTAAAAGGACGTGACCTAAGCTGAGGCAAGCCATGGCAATAGGCCCGACGGTATTTGTAAAGCAATTTACAAAAGATTCACAGAACAAAAATGCTGATGTGGTACATGAAAATGTAGCTAAATATGTGGAGAATGCAATGCAATCAAGCATTTTGGACGATGTGGAGATACAAGCTGGCAGCAGATTAAATGCTTGAGAGAGAAAAAGATGCAGGTTTAAATTGACGTGCAGACCGAAGCTGCAGCAAGCAGGTGATATTTAGAAATGTATTTCACAAAATCCAAGACTAAGAACAGACAGACTATGTAACTGTACACATTGAGGCCAAAAATATTGAGAATTCTACAGGGAATTTTAATGAAGAAGGAGTGAATAGTGGCAAGGCCCGACACCTAAAACGGCCTAATTGTATAGCAATTTACAAAAAAATCACTGAACTCAAATGCTGATGTGGTACATGAAAATTTAGCTGAAAATGTGGAGAATGCAATGCAATCAATCCTTTTGTACGATATATTGGCACAGGCTGGCATGCAGCAAAACAATTGCTTGGCTGGCCACCTCCGAGAGAGCGAGAGAAAAAAAGATGCACATTTAAAGGGTCTAAATTCCAGCGAATTGCGGGTATTCTTGAATAAATTATTACTTAGTATTGAGCATAATAATAAAAGTCCCGCAAATCTAGCCATCATAATGCGAGAGATTCCCACACATTTTACCCTGTACCCTGTCTGACATTAATATAATAATGGATGCGGGACTATTGACGGACCAACTCTGACTTCAATTGAATCCCATGCAGAGATACACACACGCGCGCGCAGGACCACTTTGGGGGTGCCTCTTTTTCGTTGCTCTCTCTCTCTCTCTCTCTCAGCAGGATTTGTCACCGCTGAAGTCAAATTATAGCCTAGGTGCTTCAACATCAACCACTATCGACAGGAAAGGAAAACAAACATTTAGCGATCAGGAACCGTCAGGAATTTTGCAAATACAGAAGCATGACCGCCTAGGCTATAACGTAGAGAACATGGATGACTTCTCTATTTGACGTTCGATTGCGGACGTGAACAGACAGCTACAGACACGCACATTAGGCCTCCTTTTACTTTCTGTGCATATTCATTACGTGAAAGATAATTAGTAGCAAAACAGCGATCAAATATTACATGGCAGTGCGTTTTGTTTTCAAATGTTTTCATGCATGTCTAGATAACAGGTGAGGAATGTTTAGGAGACTCGTAAATCCTCAAATTTAGGCTGCGCAAAGCACAGCACCTTTATTTGGCCATGGCTTGTATTCGAGTCAGCTATAATATAGTCCTTTGTTTCTTGCGTTTTATTGTGAGACATAGGCCTACTTTTCGTTTGGAGCGGCATGGGTAGGCTATCAAAAGCAGATGTTTAATTTGAGATTTAATTTACGTTTGGACTGTTGATTATATTGCTAAATATCGGGACTGATGACCACTGAAATCTGTGGGGTATTTAATGGCTTACTATTAAGTTTAATAGTGTCGGGAATTTCGATTGCCATCCACTTATTGCAAGATAAGGTATCCGCGCTTTCATTCATTCGTGTGCTGTGCTGCAAGGGAAACCTTATTCCGTATAGCCAAAGATGTCTAAGATAGCCTAAATGTAGTTATTTTTTAAATTATGCATGATTTACTTTTTAATAAAATTCATAGGCTGATGCCTGGCAGCAACAATTGTGTTTAAATGTAGGCTTCAGCCTGTAGCTCAGAAGGGTGCGGCATGTGACTAGCTTGAGAGCAATGAGAGCAACGTGTTGGAGACTCATGGTGTAAATGACTTTTCATTGGCAACAATACAAACCAACAATATAAAATATTAAGAAGAGCTATTTTATGAGTTAAATTAAAAACAAAATTATACTGGCTTTTATTTGTCCAAATCTGAGGCCCGGCTATAAATAGAATCCCTGCCATAATTTGACGATTTAGGTATGCACGCGTGTGTTTCAGGGCGTAGTGCAAGCACTAATCTCTGACTGAAAGTGCACAGGACTTGTGCATTTGAGAGCTCTCTCTGGCGGCTGTAGGCGTAATGTTTCGCGTGAGGGTTCATGTCAGTTAATATAAATTAACATTTAAAAACATGTTCAATTATATATTTTTTCATATATAAGTCGCACCTGACTATAAGTTGCAGGACCAGCCAAACTATGACTTATAGTCCAGAAAATACGGTACTGTTTTCAAATGTATACTACTACTGTAAACACAGCATATGTTTAAAAAGCATGCATACGCATGAAATATATCAAATAGGCTTATTAGCTATGTAATTCAATGCAATTCAATACATTTTGGTCTGTACCATGAAGGGGTAACTGATTCAACTATATAAACCATATATTTTCTGAAAGCTTAGACCGTCAGGATGTAATCTAACATGACATGAGACATGTCCCACCCTCCTCATTAGTATGCTGCCCATTGCCCAAGCATAATATATTGGGTCAGCCATATACCCGATTTATCAATACCCAATGTGTTATGCAGGGGCTGCATACTAATGAGGAGGGTGGGACATGTCTCATGTCATGTTAGATCACATCCTGAGGGTCTAAGCTTTCAGAAAATATATGGTTTATATACAGTGGGTCCCAGTTAAGAATTGACACTTCATTCACCATCAAGGTGATTCACGCAGCTGGGTGAAATGTAAGTACAACTGCAGCCGCTTGGGGGAAGCATAGTCCGCTGTGGCGTTCCATGGTCGAACCGGACGGAGCATTTGACAGCAAGGGCTGTGATTGGCCGAGTTTTCAGTGCGTTTCTCTGTGTTTTTAGCAGCACCTGCAACATCTAGTCCACTGTAGCCTATAAGCTTTGTACATAATGTTAAACATAGTTTTGGATTCAGTGGCAAGATGTCTTGAGTGCCTGTCTCTCAGTAATGTTTTAAAATGAGAGCTTCGTCAGCTGGCAGTAGGCTACTTTGTCGGCAGTCATGAGAAGTTTGCTTGCTAACAGAACATAAATATGCTGCCCAGAAACCTTGTGAATAGTTCTGATTTAATACTACACTAATGAGGTTAAATATAGCCTTTGCCTACAACAGCTAACGTTTCGATGTTCGTTAGTCAAAAACATCGACACATCGAAACGTTAGTCAAAGTTTAATAATGTTCTGCACCTTTTACTAAAGAATAAAGAAAATTAAGAAGACATCTGTGTCATGAGCTCTCTCTCTGCCTGGTAACACGCGCTGATTAAAGCCTGATGACCTCCACCTGTTCCTGCTCTGCTCTGCCTCACCCTCGTTTACCTACCAGCTGCACTGCATTCACCACTCATCATGCCCTGTATTTAAAGCCTTGCTTTTCAGTCCACATTTGTCAGATCGTCTGCAAACCCACACCAGTTACCTGCCTGTCTTGGAAAGCGACTCTGACTCTTTGCCTGTGAACCCAGACCGGCTCGACTACCTCTTTGATCTCCAGCCCGGTAATCTTGACCTGCCTTCCGTCTCTCTTCTCTGAATACAGCCTAGCCCTTGACTGTACTGCTGCTTCGTTTCAATTGCTGTTGTGTGTGTGTTTCCCCAGGACTTCCTGGATCATCCAGCTCCTGCCATTGCTGCTTTCGGCTATTGGGGGAACACACCGCGACTCTGGAACTCCGGAACCCCTGTAACCCCAACCCTTAAATAAACATTCTAGCGTGGCGCTTTTGTGGTCCCTCGTCCTGTTTGGTGTCTGACAATCTGAGCTGCACCGGCGTCTCTCCTTTCTAAAATATCTGTCCTGGCCTGGTTGCACCGGATTGTCGCCAAATGACAGAAGCGCGGAGAACCCTCCTTTGTCTACCAAAAAGTGTTACTTTGTGCCCCGCGCTCCCCCACTGCTTGTGAAAGAAGGGGATGGGGGAGGGGGGGTTAACGTGAAAAAGCTTAATGTCCCAAAACGGCAACAAGTCATAATGGTAGGCTACAGGGTATGGGATGACCAGAGCCGTCTTCGCTGTGCTATTCAGAAAGCATCTTCTATTGTCTTTCCAGGCGCACACAGCTAGTTACCATATAGCCTATCGAGTGCCTTAACAGATAAGCTCTGCTCTTGGGTTTGGCCTCACAGCGAACTCAACCCTCTTGTCGCTTGCAGTTTGTTAAATAAAGCGTGCCGATTACATTATTTATTTCTGATTAATTGCGTCTTTTGCAATTTCTGCTTGTTAGGCTGGGCTACTGTCAATGTCCTGTACAGGTAAATGTTCAACAATTGCTGGTGTAGGCCTACAGGCTATTATCAATTAGGGACTGTTCGTTATTATGACCGCCGCGCAGCGAAGGTTTAGTCAGATTTTTTTTTTTTTTTTCTTTTTCGCATGTCCAAATTTCCGTCAACGATTCCCGGGACACTGTAAGACCGGGGTACACGAAACTTGGTGGGCATGTAACCCCACATGGATAGCATGGAACCTCCTGTTTTTGTTTTGATCTGTAGCCCCCCGCTGGACTGGACCCCCCCGAAAGGAGGGTAGGGCAGACACAGTTTTCTGTGAATATCTCGAGAACCGTAGGGTTTAGGAGGACCATTTTTTTTGTATGTTGATCTCAAAGGGCCAAGTCAACCCATTCCATAACCACTCATTTCATGTATAGCGCCACCTAGTTAAACACAAAAAAGTAAAAATGAGGTGTTGTAATCGCAGTTATCTGTGACCTAACATAGTCAAAACTGCATGAAATTGGAAGTGTAGGATCATTATGACACCCTCTGAATGCACGCCAAGTTTCGTGGAATTCCGCTCATGGGGGCCACACAATAAATTAATTTATGTTACTATACACCAACTGGCCTGTAGGTGGCCGGAGACAGTTTTCTGTGAATATCTCGAGAACCGTAGGGCCTAGGAGGTCCACCTTTTTTTTGTATGTTGGTCTTAAGGGGGCATGTCAACCTATTCCATTACCACTTATTTCATGTATAGCGCCACCTAGTTAAAAATTAAAAAGCAAAACATTAGGTGTTTTCATAACAATATCTCTGGCTGACATGGTCAAAACTGCACGAAATTGACACCCTCCGAATGCATGCCAAGTTTTCGTGGACTGTCGTTCATGGGGGCCTTACAATAAAATAATTTATGTGTACATTTAGTGACCGTACACCAACAAGGATTCCCGGGACACTGAAAGACCGGGGTACACGAAACTTGGTGGGCATATAACCCCACATGGATAGCATGGAACCATCACTTTTTATTTTGATCTGTAGCCCCCCCACTGGACTGGACCCCCCCGAAAGGAGGGTAGGGCAGACACAGTTTTCTGTGAATATCTTGAGAACCGTAGGGCCTAGGATGACCAATTTTTTGCGTATGTTTGCCTTCAGGGGTCATGTAAACCCATTCCATATGCACACATGTGCATAAACAGATACACACACACACACACATACATTCACAGTAATCCTACGTATGACACATACTCACACAGTAGACATATATACGCATGCATGCACATGCACATGCACACACACAGGCACATAAACAGGCAAACACACACATGCACACACACCCACCCACACACACATAAACATAAACATGTACACGCACACAATTCAAGAATTTCTCAGAATTATGAACACGCAAGATGGGGGTGGGGTTGTATAAAATGTATATTACATGTGAAATCTATGAACTAATCATGTTTTGGTACTTGTTGTCTAGCAGATACCAGTGAGAATTAAGTGTGCATAATGCAATTCAGTGAGACAGTTAGAATCATATATGCCTTTCAGCGTGACTTATTTTTGTGGAAAACATGTGCTGGACTGGGCAGCGGTCATATTTTGTACCGCTCTGCGGTACATCTAGTTTATTTAAGGGGCTACCGGAGGAGTCTTGGGAGTGTTAGTCAAAAAAGATGTGACCCTCCCTCGCCAGCAAGAAATTTGACCCTCCAAAGTGATTGAGAAAAAACGCATGACCCTCCCCAGTCCCAACAATTTATTGATGCCTTCTGTAGGCTACTGGGTCAATTTGGGAGCTTGCATGCTACGACCTTAAAATGCCTTGAAAAGGCTGTCGTTTGCACAATTTCACAAATAATCACCGGGACCGAAACAAACCTGTCAACATTTCCCGGGTTTATAGCAGCAGATTTTAACTTTTTCCTCGCTGTCTTAGGAGGAGCTGCAGGGCCGTCGCAAGGGGGTGCGAGGCCCTGTGCAACTTGACAGATGGTGCGAGGCCCTGTGCGAACTTGACAGATGGTGCGAGGCCCTGTGCGAACTTGACAGATGCATGAACTTACGTGCATGAAATCATGCAATACACATAGCCAAGGCTACCGTCGGTGCATTTTAGTAGCCTAGTCTAATAAGCTACACCAGCTTGTCTTTAAGAGGGGAAATTGTATAGCCTACAACATTAGCTGAGTCACATATTTGGCCATATGGTGTTTATCATAGGCTACATCACGAAACCAAATAGTGTTACCAATGCAAACACTTAAACAGGGGAAATTAATTGGGCATGAATCATTGTGCTGAACAGTATTTGTCAATGAGCAGAAACACACACGACATTCAAACTGTTGATAAGATGTGCACTATGGAAACTGGTCTGTAGGCTAACATTGGACTAATAAATGACACTGACTCGCCATATCCTGACTCTAAAAAAAACATTGTCTTGCTTTGCCGCGAACTCAGCAATGAAATCATAGGCCAGTTTGCAGGTCATAACGTCTTTTTCAATTCATAGAAGGGAGAGCCCAGTCTCCCCTGTGACATTGAGGTGCGCAAATAGTTTTTAATAGCCTGTTCAACTTCGAAAAGCTTCACCCGATGCCAGTCACTGATCGCAATTTAAAATTTCGGGAAGTTTTGTTCAATCTTTTTAAGTTTTAAGTGCAGTAGGCCCCTATCTGCCCCCTTTGGAATTATATCTCGAGCCTATAAGGTCGAGTGCGTTATGTCCTGGGATTCGGACGTGCTCAAAAAGAAAAGAAAAAACACTTTTTTTAATAGATGGTTATGAGGAGCAATATGAGTCTGAACTCCGTGTCATTCAGACTCAACCCTCTTGTTGCTTTGATATCTTTTTCGCCCTAAACTGGCACCTCAACCGTTTGGTAGAGGTTCATAGAAATTGAATGGGAGGGTCCTTTGAAAAAAAATCAGATTTTTCATACTACAGCCTAATAGAGCAAGATAAAACAAAAAAATATTTTTTTCATCACTTTTATCATGGTGTGCCAGTTAAAGGGATATGATAGCCAGTGATATGGTGGGCCTAGCCAAAAATCTACGCTGACAAAAAAAAAAAAAATGTTGAGGCTTCAGCTGGAAATATGATAATGTAAAGGAGCAATGTTAGCAATAAAAACGCTTAAAGTATAGTATCCTGTGCCATTTGACTGATCGAGTGGCTGGCTACACCAATTGTCATCATCATCAGCAACATAACATGTTACCTAGACCAGACTCTGTGAGTAGAGACCGACCGATCGGCCAGCCGATTTAATCGGCCGATTTTTGCTATTTTTTAATCAATCGGCATCGGCCGATTTTCTTATTTGGCCGCACCGATTTTAAGTCAGGCGGGCAGCTACTTGGAACACAGTGCGAGACGGTCTATTTAGAACTAAGAAAATCTTTGGTTTCAAGAAGGAGCAAGACTGTCTACAGGTAAGGCATCAATTTTTACATTCCAGTGTCCCAAAGTCGTATATTTTCTCTTATGATTTCTCTTATGGTTGTAATCTGTGATGTTGCTTCATTTACCGAAAGTGTGTTGGGAATGCGCCGGCAAGTCCCCTCAATGCTGGACCCCGCTTCTCGAAAGCATTGTTGCTAACCAGTTAGCAACTTAGTAGGTTGCCTATGGGAAATTGCATTGCAACCAAATAAGTTGCTAACTTAGTTAGCAACGACACTGTCGAGAAACACAGCCCTGGTGACCAGCGTGATGTTTCGATCTAAACTATAGTAACGGACAATCTAAGTGAAAATAACAAAAAGAGGACGCATGTGAACGCTTTATAACACTGTCATCCCATGTCCATTCGTTTTCAACTGCATTAGAGTTGAAGAAGAAATGAAAGTTGCTTAGCGTTGTGGCTACGAGTGCGTTAGGAATGCGCCGACTATGCAAGCCCCCGCCCTCAACACCGGTGACTGCTATGTTATGATCTAAACTTAAGTAACGGACAATCTAAGTGAAATGATTGAGGAAAAAAGGACGCACAAATAACAAGTGAACAGCCATATACCCGATTTATCAGCCATATACCCGATTTATCAATACCCAATGTTCTCTTCATGGTACAGACCAAAATGTATTATGTGTACACGTTCTTCACCTAAATCCATAAAATCCCATTCATTTCAATGGTAAATTTTCTTAAGTGGTCTGAAGGTAGAGTGGGAATGAGTTTATTTCTTGTTAACATGATTTTTCTTAAACTCTGGGACCAGGGCTACAAGATAATACCACTTTTTCTGGAAAAAAAAAACTTTTTTCTTTCAGTAAAACACAATAATCTCATGCCAAAGTCAGATAACTGACTTTTACCCTAAACTGGCACCTCAACCGTTTGGTAGAGGTTCATAGTAATTGAATGGGAGGGTCCTTTGAAAAAAAATCACAGATTTTTCATACTACAGCCTAATAGAGCAAGATAAAACAAAAAAATATTTTTTTCATCACTTTTATCATGGTGTGCCAGTTAAAGGGAACGTTTTAAAACATTGTCATCCCGTGTCAATTTGTTTTCGCGATGTATACGTGTTTGATTTGATGCATGCTCACAGCATGCTGGGAGACAGAGTTTTATATTGTTGAAACCTAGGTCTGTGGTAAGGCATGGAAGTTCCACAGTGAAACTGTATAACCTGAACATGTATTTTGCCGTTTTGAAGTAACTATCTGAAGTTGTCACATCATGGAAGTCTTCTTGCACCCTGTTAAACATATTAAAATGAATAATTAATAGACTAACAGACTGCAAGTCATACATTTGTTAATTCTTGTTGTTATGAATCGATGAGTAGGCCCCTACAGTCATTTTTATATAATAGCCTACATAATATTTCTACTATATACATAAATATATAGTGTATATATAGAACATATGTTATTTATCATATGTTGATTTTTTAATGTTCAATTTTCAATGAATCGTGTGAATTTTACAGGTGTTGTGCCTCCTCTTACTAGTATGATTTTTAGCATGCCAATTAAGGATAATACGATAGCATATCGGCCCTAAAAATCGGCCCAAAAAATCGGCAGGTCACATCGGCTATCGGCTGACTCCGACCGCTAAAAATTGGTATCGGCATCGGCTTTAGAAAAACCCAAATCGGTCGGTCTCTATCTGTGAGCCCGTTAATTATGAAGCTATACGTTTGCCACGCCCTACATTCTCCTCCTAATCAATGTCCCTCTGTCGTGTAATAGTCTATGTTTGCTTACCTCTCCTCACCGAAGTTCAAACTGTTTCTTACATAGGCTACTTGCAATGTCGGGTACAGCACATTTTTGCACAATTCACATCCCGCCTTTACCTGCCGCAACTTCTACATGCGCAGGATTTTGGCTCTGAGCCAATGTGGGAGGGGTGGAGCATTGTTGTTGGACCAGTCTAGTGTCAGTATAGAAAAGAACCAATGGGCCGCTGACTGGCCTTGCTTTGGGCCGATTGTTTCCCATAGTTTAAAATAACGATAATAAATAATAATTTTATTGGATCGGCCCAAAGGTACACCGGCCCACAGGGAAAATGCCGGGTATGCCAGATGGCCAGTCCAGCCCTCTCCAGATATACTAAATAACTAATGAACTGGTCAGCTTTTTCGTGTTAAAGCAACACCAAAGAGTTTTTTTGTACCTTAAAATAATGTTTCCAAAATCGTTTCAGTGGTTAATCAACTCGTAACAGGGTGAACAGCACTTCTGCATTCGCTTGCGGCCCTCTATTGGCTATATAGGGCGGTGGTAGTCTAGTGGTTAAGGAGCTGGGCTAGCATGCAGTAGCCTGAAAGTTGTCGGTTCAATTCCCGGCTTCCACCGTTGTGCCCTTGAGCAAGGCACTTAACCCCAAGTTGCTCCGGGGACAATGTTATCCCTTGTAATATAGCTGTCATATGTAAGTCACTTTGGTTAAGAAGTGTCTGCTAAAAATGTAATGTAATGTAATAACCGCACTATGTAAGTTTGCCAGATCGGGTAGTGGATCTGTAGTTCGATGGAATGAGACATAAGAAACCATCTGATGTCACAATACATCATACTTTCATAAAATCATGCAACATATTCTACCTTGTCTGTGGACATCATTATTTGCAAAGCCGGTGCTGGATAAACAACTAGCGTGCATGCGACAGAGGAAAAGTTCTTTGGTGTTGCTTTAACCCTTAAAGGTGTAGGTTTTTGAACATTCTAAGTTCCGCAACAATTGAAGGTTCTAAAATTCTATGTTGAATTCAATGAACCAAGATATTCTTTAGAATGTTCATTTCTCAACATTCCCGTCACACCGGTGTGACGGTACTCCTTTAAGGGTTAAGATATTCAACCATCAAATAATCTTTAGTCTTTAGTTTTCACTAATGTGTAAGAAACACAGATGAGGATATGTAATTTCACTTCACACCAAATTGGGCCAGAAAGAATATATATACTTGAAATTCGTCTTTACCTCTGCAAAAACGGTGTGTAGTAGCTTTCCCCATATAGCCATTTTTCAGCACGATAGAAACTCTGATGGTGTATATTATATTGAGCTTCAGTTCAGGTAAGGGGTATTTTTCAGATGCTAATGTCATGCTGTGTAAACACTCCTCTCCCTCTTTTTCCTCCTTCCAAAGTGACATCACATATTCAACCTGGTCCAGCCCCTCTGGTTTCTTCCATGTCACCATCACAGGACTTTCATTATTGTTCACCATTACCTCATCTGGTGCAGGGATCTCTACAATTGAAATACACAGAGACAAGAAATACATGCAGTAAAATAAAACCATTCCTCTTGTCTGTGTCTGTGTGTATATATATATCCTGTATGAATAAATGCATGTGTGTGTGTGTGGTCTGATTAGGTAGGTCATTGGGATTCGTTTTCAATAGCTATTAATTCAGAGGTTGTCAACTCAAATATTGCATTAGTGCCAAACCTTTCTCAAACTGTACCTGTGAATGTAGTCGCTGATACATATTCACTCTGCTGGTTGTCTTCACCCAGGGTGACCACCTTAAATTCATATTTCTCTCCAGGTAATAGATTGCAAATACAAGCTTTTAAACTTGGGAAGTCTTGACTCCCTCTGTGCTGTCCACTCTCCCAGGTGACTTTAAAACTCTGGCCATTCCATATCTCAGGAGGTCCCCAGACTAAGGAGATGGAGTCTGGCTGTACTGAGGTGAACTGGATTGGCCCAGGAGAATGGATTTGTTCAACTGAGAAATGTACATAAAACAGAAGAACCAATGTTAATATTCAGTGACTGCTGTGCTCCATTTCTCCTGAAATCTCTGCATTAGAAATATTTATGATAATTAAAATTACCATTAGAACATTTTTCCTCTGTTTGAATCTGTTGAATGTAGTACAAAGAACAACGTAAGAACAACGTTTTTAATGGTCAAAAATAAAAATGATATTCCATTTGAAAATACTGTTATACAGAAAATCCATTGTCTCCTCCTTTACTTACCTTATTGACTCCTTGGTTTTTCTCACTTCCTTCATTTTCATGCTGGAATTTCTCATAGTGTCCACAATCTTCACTCCCACTACTTTTAGCAAACAATAAAGCATCAAATGGTCAGATACGTATATCTCTAGAACATGTCCCATAATTACAACATATTACCATAGGTTATTAAAGGAATTATCCGGAGTAAAATGCACTTTAGATCAATTTACGGATGATTGGGAGTACATACGTTGAGTTGATATCAAAATCATGTCATTCGGATGTTTTTTGAGAAAGTTCGATTTTACAGTTTTTAGTCAAAACTCGTTAGCGTGGAAGTAAGAAGGGCCTATTATTGCTTACTACTACTACTACTACGTTTTTTTTTTTTTTTTTTTTTAAACGGCGACGCAATTGTGAACTTCCAGAGCACACTTGGCAATCGACTCTTACGGACTTTGCCTTAAAGATGGCAGCAAAGATGGCAACATTTCTGGAAAGGTACTGGCTTGATGAAATTCATTCTGGACTATCTATCCGACCACATAAAGACCTCGGGATACTTCGGTTTGGCTTTAGGGACCCTCTACTTACTACCACGTAAGTGTAATGTTGTTTGGAACTGTAGAAGAGGTATAAAAAATAGCGCTTTTGTAGCGGCTAAATAATATGCCCTTTCTCACTTCCATGCTAACGAAGTTTTGACTAAAAACGGTAAAATCGAACTTTCTCAAAACACATCCGAATGACATGATTTTGATGTCAACTCAACGTGATGTACTCCCAATCATCCATAAATTGATCTAAAGTGCATTTTACTCCGGATAATTCCTTTAAAGTATTAAGTTAGCTCCCATTGTATTTATTTAGAATGTTTGAAGTTTATTTTTTTAAATTGATTTTTGTTTTCTATCGTAAGTAAAATTAGCTTTAAATGTAAATCAGGTTTCTTGGCCAAGCATACTTGCGTATACAATGAATTTGGTCTCTGCATTTATCCCATCAGTGAATTAGTAAACACAGAGCACACAGTGAGGTGAAGCACACACCAGGGTTCCCATTCTAAGTCAAATGTAAAATTCCATGACTTTTCCCTGACTTTCCCTGACAAAAAAAATTACCTGAATTTCCATGACTTATAGTACAATATACCAACCAATGATTTCAGAGCACCTGCATAGCGTTCAAGAATCTTTTTTTATAGCATGAGATGAATAAATAGGCATTGAATAAACAGAAACTCAAGCAGGCAGTAAAGCTACAGTAATAACTAGATATACACAAATTCTGCATGGAAATATATTTGTATTAATTATTTGTATTAATGTATTTTAATACATTTTGGCAAGTACTTTTAAACTGCTACAAACAAAACAAACAAAATTCCCTGATATTCCATGACTTTGCTCCAAAAATGATAAAAAATTCCCTGACTTTCCATGTCTGGAATAGACTTTATAAAATTCCATGAAGACAATGTATTTTTTTAATTATCAACAGTTAAAGTACATTTAAAGTCCAGCTCTTTTGAACATCCTTGTACAGATTTGATATTATATTAATAACAATAATATGATGAAAAATTGCTGAATATAGCTAAAGATCTAAAACAAACATACCCATGGTCTATTTCTGGAGAGTTCTGTTCATTGGGAGTAGATGAGAGACTAGTAGATTCACAGCTTTGTTTGCTAGGAGGTTGTCCTTCAATTGAGAAATCCATTTGTCTTTTATTGGTGGATGGATCATCTGCCATTTATTGATGCAGAACTACAGAATACACCCACTGTCCTGAGTTTCACATGTATTTTATAGGTCCTCAAAACATCCAGTAGCCTACTTGTCACCTGTAACAAAACAGAGGGGCACATAACTGCAAAGGTGGTCAGTGTTTCCCACAGAATTGGATTAAATTTGTGGCGGTAGCGGACTTGGACAAATTTGACGTACTTCTGATGTCGCAATACATCATACTTTCATAAAATCATGCAACGTACTCTAGCCTACCTTGTCTGTGGACATGTTATTTGCAAAGCCAGTGCTGGATAAACAATTAGCGTGCGTGCGACAGAGGAAAAGTGCTTTGGTGTTGCTTTAAGACGTTTGTGAGTAACACAGTTAAAAGGCTGCTGATGTGTGGGTGCAATTCATAACATTTTTTACATAGTTAAAATAAAGGTTCGTACTTCTCCTTGGGACAAGCACTTTTGAATTTTGGAAAACACTTTTCCATTTACATCGGGATTTTGCAAACATTCAGTGTCAGAGTCAATAAAATGAGCCCATCAACGAAATTGACAAGCAGCTGTAAGTAGGCTAAGCATGCTAAATTCAACATCCAAACAGTATTCTAACGTTAGCTTTGATATACTGCTTGATTGCATAACTTAAGTTTAGTCTCTTCAATGTAGCCTACTATGTTGTAATAAGACCTTAGCAGAGTTAACTTCAATGCAGCAGTTTTGAACAAATTTGCGCAGCATTAGTGGTGCAACGGATCATCATTGATCCGTGATCCGTTTGGATCAATTATTTCGTTCGCACACACATGATCCATGGATTGATTTATGAAAACAATTGCGCGATGTTCAGTCCACACACAGCGTGGTCATGGCGAGCCGGAGGAACGGAGGAGCTTGAGCCCGGCCATTTAAATCCCCTGTTTGGGAGCATTTTGGTTTCCTTTGTCAAAGTTAATGATGAAGGAAAGAGGTTAGTGGATAAAACCTGACGGTGTGTAGGCACTGTGGCACAAGAAAGCCATACAACAGTGGAAACACATCTGCCATGGCCATTTAATTTGCAGCGACATCACCCCGGTGTTTCACTGACTGGAGTGAAACCGAAAGCGGCTAAACAACCACTTTTCACCGCGGCATTTAAACAGCCCCTTCCTGCACAATTCGACCGGGCTAAAGCTATCACAAACGCTATCGGTGTGTTTATAGGTGCAGACATGAGGCCATATTCAGTTGTGCAAAACGAGGGTTTTAAATACATGCTGAACGTGCTCGAGCCACGTTACGTCGCGCTAACGTCGAGCCCCCACTTCAGCGAAAAGATTGTGCCAGATCTTTATGAACAGGAGAAGAAAAAAGTTGTGGATAAACTATCTGTAGCACCCTCTGTTGCACTCACAACAGACTGGTGGAGTCGAGGGGAAGTTGATTTTATATTGTTAATAAACAAAAAGACACAACTTATGTTTATTTGTCATTTTTTTTTTTTTGATCCAAAAATGATCCGATCCGCGGACTCTGATCCGAGGAACAATCCGAACCATGAGTTTTTTGATCCATTGCTCCCCTACGCAGCATGGTCTCGATGCTAAGCGGATTTAATAGCAATTTAGCCAGACGCCTTCTGCTTCTATGCAATGCTTTATGTGGCAACAACAATCCTTCAACAATCGTGAATATTTTGTTAAATGCACATGCAGAGGAGGGGCAGCGGGCTACGAAAGAGAGCGGGGCGGGGTAAGGAAAGGCTGCGACGCAAAAGCGCAGCTCAATGGCAATGGCTCTTTTAACTTGCATAAAACACTGTGGCTTATACACAATGCCGCTATTACACAGGAAATTACTGTATGTTGCATCTAGGGCTGGGATAAATGATTATTTTTTAAACGATTAATCTATAATTAATTTTTTTTCGATGCATCGACAAAGGAGAATTCGTGTGATATTGACCTAAAGTGTATTGAAACATGATACCGAGTGTGTGAACGATGTCTCATAGCCCATCTCGGCTTGTCCCCTGCACTCCAAAATCTGGCTTAGTTAGCCGATGCTACCAACAACTTTTTCAATAGTGGTGCTTCGCATCGGGCTAGCCATGCAAATAAATCACTGTTTTACACCCATTCACGAGGCTCAATGCATCTCCACACTTCATTGGTAGACTTCGAGGGCCCTGACATTTTAAAAGCGAGACATTGAGAACTTTGAAAAACACTGGTAGTTTACTTACAAGACGATTTATACAGACAGTATCTTCACGCTCTTCAGTTTCTTCCAGTAGCAGCAACTGGAATCCATGCATTTCCACTGAATTATTTTGGAATCTGATCCCTTATCATACCTGTTCATTCTTACCGTTTATTTAATTTATGGTGACTAAATTCAAGATGGCTGCAAACATTAAACTTGTTGAAGATACTGTCTGTATAAATCGCCTTGTAAGTAAACTACCAAAGGTTTTTTTTCAAAGTTCTCAATGTCTCGCTTAAATCTCCGGCCCTCGAAGTCTACCAATGAAGTGTGTGAGATACATTGAGCCTCGTAAATATAGTGTAAAACAGTGATTTATTTGCATGGTTATAGCCCGTCGGCAGAAGCACCACTACTGAAAAAGCTGTTGGTAGCATCGCCAACTAGCGCCAGATTTTGAGTGCAGGGGGACACGGGTCGAGATGGGCTATGAGACATAATGCTCACACTCGTATCATGTTTCAAATACACTTTTAGGTCAATATCACACCAGAATTCTCCTTTAATCTAACGATTCATTTTTTTCAGTACAATTCGATTTCGATTTGATCATCCCATTAATTGACTAATAGCAACTTATACATGTTGATTTTACATATCTGTATGAAAAAAACATAATTTTTTAACATTGCAATATGTTAATTGCTCTTAAGATTCCAAAATAAAAGTCTATACAAGTGCAAAGTAATGCATTCTTAGTTAGAGGTAGCAGTGTTTCCAATACATTGACTAATCTGTGGCGGGGCGCCACGAAATAAAAAATCACGCCACAGATGAATATTCTATGTTTAATTTAATTTAATTTAAATTAAATATAAGGTCAAATCCTTGCTTTGGCATTGAGCTGCTTTTACTGCGATGCAGCCTTTCCTTGCCCGCCCGCTCTCTCTCAGAGCCCGCTGCCCCCTCCCTCTGCATGTGCATTTAACGAAATATTCACACATTGTTGTGCTTACATAGCTATTGCATAGAAGACGTCTGGCTAAATTACATTATATCCGCTTAACCGCGGACCATGCTGCACAAATTTGTTCAAAACTGCTGCATTGAAGATAACTCTGCTAAGGTCTTATCACAACATAGTAGGCTACATTGAAGAGAATAAACTAAGTTAAGTTATGAAATCAAGCAATATCTCAAAGCTAACGTTAGAATACCGCTTTGGATGTCGAATTTAGCATGCTTAGCCTACTTACAGCTGCTTGTCAATTCGTTGAAGTGCTCATTTTATTGACTCTGACACTGAATGTTTGCAAAATCCCGATGTAAATGGACAAGTGTTTTCCAAAATTCAAAAGTGTTTGTCCCAAGGAGAAGTCTTAACCTTTATTTTAACTATGGAAAACGTTATGAATTGCATCCACACATCAGCAGCCTTTCAACTGTGGTACAATTGCAAGGGTTCCCTCAAACGTCTTAAAGTGACAGGCACTCACACCCCCCACACACACACAAATTGAATCCAATTCTGTGGGAAACATTCAATAAAGTTCAGTAGTGTATAGGTCTAATTGGATACCTGTCACTTTAAGATGTTGGGAATGGGAATCCTTGCAATTAACATTAACACAGTTAAAAGGCTGCTGATGTGTGGATGCAATTCATAACGTAGTTGGTTCAAATAACGGTTCGTACTTCTCCTTGGGACAAGCACTTTTGAGTCTTGGAAAACACTTTTCCATTTACATCGGGATTTTGCAAACATTCAGAGTCAATAGCATGAGTAACGAAATACAAGCAGCTGTTAAGTAAGCATGCTAAACTTGACATCCAAACAGTATTCTAACGTTAGCTTTGAGATACTGCTTGATTGCATAACTTAACTTAGTTTAGTCTCCTCAATGTACTATGTTGTGATAAGACCTTAGCAGAGTTTACTTTAACTTTAATGCAGCAGTTTTGAACAAATTTGCAGCATGGTCCGCGATGCTAAGCGGATTTAATAGCAATTTAGCCTGCTATGCAGTGCTTCTATGTGGCAACAACAATCCTTCAACAATCGCGGAATATTTCGTTAAATGCACATGCAGAGGAGGAGCAGCGGCTCGATTTAGAGAGAGCGGGCGGGCGAGAAAAGGCTGCGTGAGTAAAAAAAGTGCAGCTCAATGAAATGATTTTATCTTATCTTTAATTTAAATAGTACAACATAGAACATCAATGTGTGGTGGCGGTTTCGATTGCGGATTAGTCAGCGATATGGGAAAAACTGAAGGTGTAAAATGAAAAATATTTAGCAGCACACGTTATGCTTGGCCGAATCGACACGATATTTTGCGTCGACATTTTTTAAGGCCGGCGTCATCGATGACGTCGACGTGTTGTCCCAGCCCTAGCATAAGTAAAAAAGTATTTTTTTCGAGGAACGGCAGCTATCTGCTATATCTAATGAGATTACATTTGTGTGTTCATCATTTGCCATGTTGGTTAGAATAACACTGGTAACACTTTACGGTAAGGGTATATGAATTATCATGAATTCCTGCATGAATTAATAATGATGCATGTATTTGTATTACTGCATTCCTTAATATCCCATGAATCATCAGGAATTGACTGCTCATAGTTTGTCATTTGTGACCTCATGCATGAATAACACAACTAAAGCATTAGATACGTGGGCACATCGTTATGAATCATTATTTATTAAGCATGATCATGATTATTTCTTTTTCTGCAAAAAAATGTGGTCAAATGGGGTCAATTCTGATTTGAACACAACTTGTGCAATGACGTACCCACCTTGTCTAATGCTTTAGTTGATGTGTTTGTTGTTCATGCATGAGGTCATGAATGAGAGGCTGAACTTATGTCAATTCCTAATGATTCATAAGATATAAAGGAATGAATTAATGCACAAATCATGAATTAATTCATACATGAATTCATAAGTCATGTACCCTTATCGTAAAGTGTTACCATAACTTTAGTTCAAGTCTGTGGCAGCAGTTCCAAATCATTTGTTTAGTGTCATGCAATGAAAAATACCTTTTCACAAGTTCAGTGGGTGCATTTTCCAAAAGAATGCTTTAATTGTGAAAAATAAAGTTGGTCCCACACGAAACTCACTCAATGTCTTTTAATATTATTTCTTAGATATGTAGGCTACATACCAAGACAATGCCTGAATATTAATTGAGATACCCCATTATGTTGTGAACAGTAGGCCTATGTGTGCTGTTGGCTAAATCTGTGTCTGTCTGACCTGGGCTGCCTGGCACATGTTCACCTTATGTGAGTGCGGTCTAAGGGGGCAGGCGAATTCCCGGAAGTAGAACCACCCATGGAGCTGTGGTTATCAACTCTCTGCTAACCCCATAGAACGCCCATTCATTTAGGATTTTTTTGAAATCCTATAACTCCAGAGGACATGCTAACTATTCTTCTTACGGGAACCCAACGTTGGGTTCCCGTAAGAAGAATAGCTAGCATGTCCAGTTGTAGGGAAGCTAACACGGCGTAATTTGGCGCGAATTATGCTCAAGCGCCTCTGTCTATTGGGTAGGGAAATAACCGTATTGTTTGGATAAGAACCTAAGTCCAGCCAGCACGTAAACTCATGAACGTAGCTATGCAGCCCACAATACCATTGTATGTTAAGGTAAAGCATTGCATAGAGGCAAGTAAACCTAATAAAAAAACAGCACTAACGTTAATATATTCAGTCGTGGCTGCCATGGGCCCGGAGCGACAACAACCCACCCACCCCTCGCCTCCTCTTTTATACCAACAGCACAAAGCCTAATATCTCAAGGGGTAGCCTACTGCACAATCTGATTGAGTGATCTGATCGTGAAACTACCAATTAAGCAATAAATAGGCCCTAGGCCTACACATTGCATTGGATTCACCTGCGTGAAGCTGGCCCCCCATGTTATTTAAAAATGATTAAAAACACTGCCATTCGTTTGTGCTACATTTGTGCCGTAAAAATTATCGTTTGTGCTGTTAAGGGTTTTAAGTAATTAAACTTTACATTATCTGCTCCGAACCGGTTCAAGGAATGAAAACCGAAAACGAACGGAATTTTACGAGGAGCGGAAACGGAAACTTAAAACAAAATGGTCTTCAACTGTTCCGAACAGAAACGCTTCATTCTGAAATCCACAAACCGGTTAACGTTTTTTGTTCTCTATATTTTTTATAAAATTTCACAAAAGCATATCCTATGTCAGGAGACTATTTCGGGTTGTGTGAAAACAAGCCCGCGATCTACACTGTTAATGTGGAGCTAACAAGCCGCTATGTAGCCAACTACTGTGGGCAACAGCCTAATAATTTGATTTCTGCAGTTTGAAAAAAAAAAAAAATTAATAAATGGACCTTTGGTCCAAATGTGTATATTTTGTCTTGCTGTTGTAATGTAACCTATCCTGGGCCTGCCACTTAGGCCAGCCTCGAGGCGTAGGCTACTGAAACTGATTTGGAAATTGTTTTGTAGCCTATGCGGCATAGCCTATTTTGCCTGTCCACGCCTTGTCATTTTAAAGTCGGCATTTGAAATGTTTTATGCTAAATTATAGCCTATTCTATGTAGAAGAGTTAAACGGAAATTTGAGATAGGCCTTGTCAACAGACAGGTTCGCTTATAAACAGGGTTGGAATTATAGCAAAGCCTTTGAAGAGCTCCATATGGATAACTAACTACAACCAGGTAAAGGAGTTTATGCGCATCCAGAAATATTTTGATAATAAATTATTTATAGGCATAGGTTAGGCCTACATTAAGTCTGTAGGCTATGGATGGATAGCCCATCGGAATGTTTTTGATGCCGCCTGTGATTTATTATTTTGGGCATAGCTACGTATAGGCTAAATCAAGGGGGAAATAATGAGTACGCTCTATTCTAAGGTAAAGTCCACAAAAATAGACTTGATAGGCCCGCCAAACACTGCCGGAACTTGCATGCAAGAACGAAAACGTTAAACATAGGCCTACCTGAACCGTTCGGAACGGAACGTTTGAAAAATAATTTCGTTTTCAAGCCCTGCTGGCCAGTGGCGTCACTCAGCCCCCCATACTTGTCCAAATTTTCCCAAAATACTCTCAATCGTTTGTGCTACGTTTGTGCTCATTTGTGCCGTTAAAAGTATCATTTGTGCTAGGGGAGAACTGGTACAATTGCAACAGCGGTACAAATGTAGCAGTGTTTTATTCTCAAGATATGTTGTAGCTACGGAAACGTAAACAGACACAAATCAGTGTTTTGAGTCCACTGCTGTACAACATCTACACACATGACAGCAAAGCCAACAGTAGTCATACCTCCATCATCAAGTTTGCAGATGACACAGTAATCTTGGGCCTGATTAGTAACAACAATGAACAGCTCTACTTGGATCAGGTTGACGAGGTGGCACAGTGGTATCAATCTAACAGCTTGACACTGAATATCAATAAAACCAAGGAAATGGTGGTGGATTACAGAAGGCAGCAGCAGAACTACAGTTACACCCCACTAATGATCAGCGGGCAACCTGTAGAGAGAGTCACAAGTTTTAAATACCTTGGTGTCCACATTACTGAAGACTTACCATGGACTGTTAACACTCAATATGTTCTGAAGAAGTCCAGACAACGACTGTTACTTCCCGTCAGGTAAAATTCAAAGTTTCTACATCCATCATGAAGGCCTTCTAACTTCACAGTTGAGAGTGATTGGTAGCATCACCTGGTATGGGAACTCCACAGTTAGAGATTGTAGTACTCTGCAGAGTAGTCAGCTGAACGCATTCTATGAGAACTCAACTCCCTGCTCTACAAGATATCTATTCCAGAAGAGTACTCTTAAGAGCCCCCCACACACACACACACACACCCACACCTACAAGACTTTTTAGCACTTTTACATCCCTCTCCCTATGCTACAGACCTTTTTATTTATTTTTCTTATTTCATCATAACGCTTTGAACCATACACCACATTTTGAACATTAAGGTGGAGCTATAATTTTAATATACCGTTCACACCATACCTGTGTATTTGATTACATACCGCTTGAAATGCCATGCCGACAGTGTTTCAGACGGACTTTTTCACGCGACGATGATGCCACCGCAGGCATAGTGAGGGTTAACACAAAACACCTGAAGTTTTTTTCCCTGAAGTATGACCCTTAAGGCTTAATTTCTCCTTAGATAAGAGGTTTATTTAAGGGTGTTGCACAGAACACCTTAAATTGTTTCTTTAGTTAAGGAAAAACGTTAAGGGATACTGCATTGAAAGGGATTTGCCGTCGCGAAAATTCTATTGAGATTAATCAACAGCTGTAGCTAGCTGGCTAGTAGGTGATGTCGTTAGTTAGCAACCCACCGAACACAGTGAAGTTTAATGAGCTTATCATTCATCTCACCTTAAGAATATTCGCTGAAATTATCCAGGTAGCAAGTAAAGCATGTTATAGACATGCACTGAGCAATACTAGCTGGCTAGTTAGAAATGATCCTGACTGTCTTCAGTGCACCAAAACAAAAACTTTTTTGTTAATGTTTTGCCTAGCGAACCGAACCGAAGCTAATGGCAGGCTAACAAGACATCCACATGAAGTAAACGTTAGCCTACCACTAACGTCATGTAAACCACACAATAACAATAAGGCATGTTTCTGATAGGCCTATTTGACAGAGTAAGCATATTAGCAGAGAGGTTTCATTTTAAATTGTATAATTTTCAAAAAAGTATAAAGTTGCACTACTTTTTGTATTGGTTTTATAGGCTACAAGATGTTTGTGAAATTTGCACAGTAAAAGTTCTGTATTTTGACTGCAATTGTCTTTGCATTCTGATTAGATTCTTCATTAGAATCATGAGTGGCTCTTTGTAAACAGCATAATTTTCTGGGGCCATGCAAAACTGCATTACCACTAGTGTGGAGTTATTCTACATCATGACAGTAAAATAGACCATCCTTAGTCAATGTACTGCAGTAATTCCTCTCTCAACCACTAGAAAATGCTGTGAACATCTGATTATGCATGGAAAAAAAAATACCGTCATATACCGTGAAACCGTAAGAATTTAGAAAAATACCATGATATACATTTTTGGTCATACCGCCCAGCACTACTGTAACGGGTCATGTGTTTGGAATTAAAGCATATTAGTGATATCTGTTAATACCTTGAGAGGTCCTTAGGCCACCACATGCCAACATGTGACGTCATCATAAATGATCCAACCACCATATTGGATGTCATCAAAAACACTTAAAAGGCATCAAAGTTTGTCCGATTTTCCCGAAACTTAACGCAGATGATCTTCAGACCATGACTCACAAATGCATTGCTTTTTGGAACCATGTTCAAAACCCGTTGCCGTGACGACCAATCAATGCCGCCAAACAGGAAGTGAAGTGATCTCAGCAATGCTTTCACGTATCAAAAGCAAACTGGGTAAATGGGCTCAGGACCCAATCAGGAGGACGCTCAAGAAATGTGGTAAATTTTGACCACTATGTGGCACTATAATCACAGGAAGTGGGCTCATATTTCAGCAACGCTTTCACGTATCAAAACCAAACTTGACTCATTGATTTGGGACCACATCCTGAGGACATATAATAATTTTAGCGACCTTTGACCACTAGGGGTGCTATAATTTGCAAAACTTTCTCGTATCGACACCAAACTTGGTACCTGGACTCGGAACCACATCCTGAATAAGGACAATACATTTAGTGACCTTTGACCACTAGGGGTGCTATAATTAGCAAAACTTTCTCGTATCGACACCAAACTTGGTACATGGACTCGGGAACACATCCTGAAGACGCACAATATATTTAGTGAGCTTTGACCACTAGGGACGCTATAATTATCAACACTTTCTTGTATCGACACCAAACTTGATATGTGGACTCGTGACTACAACCTGAGGATGCACAATAAATTTGGTGATGTTTGAGGTGAGCGTATGTGTGGGGAGCTATTGGGATGTGTGGGATAGGAAGTTTATCTGTGTATATGTCTGTGTGTGTGTGGGGGGGGGGGGTTAATTGGGTGTGTGTATAATGTAGCAACATTGGGTTGCCATGACAACTCCTGCTCAACTGCTTGCAGCTATATTCATGTATAATCTTACAGCCATTCAAATATGAATGGTCTACTATAAATACGACCAGAGATATTAAGCAAAAAGGTGCAAAATTCAAGCATCGCAGATTTTTTTTTTTTAACCGCAACTGTTTGTTTAAGTTTGCTTCGTGAAATTTGAGCGTGTGGACTTCAATCTCTTCAGTCCCTCTGTTTCAAGTTAACATGAGTGCCATTTGATTTATAGTCGCAGCAAATGCAATTAAATGAGGGGTCAGTTGTAACACCCGTCTCTATGGCAAAATGAACTGATTTTATCGCGCATGCACGAACATTCTGATTGCGAGTTATGGATTATGATTTTTGTGCCGGGATCACCCAATTAAAGTTAACACAGCAACTTGAAATATTACTGTTGGACAAAATGCTTCAGACATGTAAGAAATAAGCAGTTTATCAACTATATTTACTGGTTTTATCAAGTGGATATGGCCAAAATAAGCATATTTAAAGGTTATTGTGAGCTAGCATAACACCGTAACATATGGTCTGCAATGACTAATCAATAATGCAATAAGTTAGCTTTAACAGTCATACATTTTGACTTTATTTGTTGATTTTATATGAAAACAGATGCTCTTTGTTGAAGCCAGCAGTGTTTTGTGTTAAAATATGTTATAGGATTCACGATTTTAGCACTGTTACATTCATGGCGCTATACTTTTACAACTGTACCGCACTTTTTTATGGCTGCGTCAAGGTTGGAACAAAGGTACATGTCACTGTTAAGTTAAATTATTGACAAACTATAACATATTTTTTCAATTCTGTTTCAACTTTCATGGAGTAGACATGTACGACTCTGTTCTGGTCAAATTTCACAGCTCTCAAGTCTATCGTCTTTGTGTAAATCAAGTTTGATCTGGAAAAATAAAAAAGTGTTACTATTGTGCCGGTTCTCCCCTACTATGTTTAAGATATTCCACGTTATTTGTTACACGTGACGTCACCCAGCCCCCCATCAATGTCCAAATCTTCCCAAAATGGTCTCAATCGTTTGTGCTATGTTTGTGCTGATTTGTGCCGTTAAAAATAACATTTGTGTAGCTATGTTTTTTAAGTTAACACGCTTTGTTACATGTGTGACATCATCCAGCCCCTCATCAGTGTCCAAACTCCTGAAAAAATGGTTGGCAATCGCTGATTTGTGCCCCCCATCAATGTCCAATGTTTGTGCTGATTTGTGCTGATTGTGCTGTTAAAAAGAAACTTTTGTGTTGGTATATTTTTAAGTTACAAAGCTATACGTGCTGATCTTAACGAGAAAAGAAAAGAAGGTGTGCTACTATTTAGGCCCACATGGCTGTTTGTGCTGCCAGGGATTCTATAGTACACCAGTTGCTTGTGCATAACGTCAGAATTACTGCAACCACTACCAGAATAAACCTGCTGGCCATTAGTCGGCAGCTGTGGAGAAAAACACCACTCCATTCTCTCCGCCAGTAGCGCCTCTGCAGGTGTGCACAGCAGTGTGTGTAGGCCTACTATCACGCAGCTACGGATTGGGCTATGAGAGACTTACGAGAGATAATTTCCCCTGTGTGTGTATATTCACTCCAAGTTGGCCTACCATAACTCATCACTGCACTGTAGCCCATATTCTCTAAAATAAACATATTTCTTCAATAATTTTATGCATCAGAATTACAGTGGATTGTGCACACAAGCAGCACTTACGCTACTTGTTGCTGACCCAAGTCTCCAAGGCCACCGTGGATATGAAACTTAGCAAACAGCAAAAACAGAAAGGAAGGAGGCAGCAAAGCTAGGAGTTATTACAGATGGGCAAGAAGGTAGGCTAAATTGGTATGTTTGTCAAAATAATGTTTAAACATTAGATAGATAGATAGATAGATACATACATAGATAGATACTTTATTGATCCCCAGGGGAAATTCAAAAATTCATTAAAGTCATTTGTAGCCTTTTAGCACTTTAAAAAAATGACACTCTTTATAAAAAAAAAACATTTGGTAGGCTACAGTTTGGGCCTAGGTTTGGACATTGATGGAGGGGCTGGGTGATGTCAAGCATAAGCTACAACTGCTGGACAAGGCCGCTGGACAATTTACATAGTAGCCTACCCTACACACGTTTATTTAAATGGCACAAATCAGCACGCACGTAGCACAAATGATCGCGGCTATTTTGAGGAGATTTGGACACTGATGAGGGGCTGAATGACGTCACACATGTAACAAAGCGTGTTATCCTAAAAAACATAGCTGCACAAATGTTATTTTTAACGGCACAAATCAGCACAAATGATTGAGACCATTTTGGTGAGTTTTGGACATTGATGGGGGCTGGTGACGTCACGGGAGTAATAAATAAAGTATAATAACTTAGAAAACATAGTAGCACAAATGTTTCTTTTAACGGCACAAATCAGCACACACCTAGCACAAACGATTGAGACCGTTTTGGGGAGATTTGGATATTGATGGGGGGCTGGGTGACGTCACACATGTAACAAATAACGTGGAATATCTTAAAAAACATAGTAGCACAAATGTTACTTTTAACAGCACAAATGAGCACAAACGTAGCACAAACGATTGAGACTATTTTGGGGAAATTTGGACAAGTATGGGGGGCTGAATGACGTCACTGGCCAGAAAACTGGTAAAGTTGAATTACTTAAAACCCTTAACAGCACAAACGATATTTTTTACGGCACAAACCGGCACAAACGAATAGCAGTGTTTCTAATCATTTTTGAATAACATGGGGGGCCAGCTTCACACAGGTATTGGATTCGAAGCTCAGAACGACAGATTATACCTACGCGCTTGCTTTGCTCTAGATCCATTTGTGTGCCTTACAGCTACAGTGGAAACAATAACTTTATCAAAATAACACGGACACCCTTTTCACCTATTCAGATAGCTATGTCAGCTTACTGCCACCTACCACCACTACATAATATGTAGCCTGCAGTTTACTTACCGATTTGATTTCATAGTCAAAATGGTGATGTGTAACAGCGGGCAAGTGAGAATAAACAGTCACTTTCACTTTCGATTTTATTGCCGCGGATCTTTTTTTTTCTTCTTCTTCTTATATAGGCGATGGGCCGATGCCGCTTATCTGTTCAATTTTGAAAAATGAGAGATGGATTACTTTTTTTTTTTTTACTATTCAGTAGGATACATTTATTTTAAACGGTATGCCACTTGTTGCCACTGACGTTCGTGACGCAGAAACTTGAAATATTAGTTTGAAAGTCTTAGTGGTACAGGCGAACGCTGTGGTCGCCAATGTCAATCTACCAATAGCATAGTAGGATACTGATATATGAATATTACAAACCTATCAGATTTGGCTATACGAATCAGCTGTTGGACAACAACATACAAACTTTTTTAGCAGCCGTGGTCCGACATGGCTACCTATGGACATCGCCGAAGAGGATTGGTTTTGTGGGGTAAGTATCTTTGAAATATTATATATTTATCCCATGTTGGTTTCGTAGACAGCGATGGTCAAATGTGTTTTGTCAATGTAACGGCAATCTTGGTTAATTAAGGTTTGCGTTCTTGGTAAGCTATAATGCTTGTTGCTAGCTTGTCGAGCTAAAACTGTCTTTAGGGACATTGATTTTGAACTCCTCCGTGTACAAGACATTACATTACATTACATTACATTTAGCAGACACTTCTTAACCAAAGTGACTTACATATGTCAGCTATATTACATGGGATCACATTGTCCCCGGAGCAACTTGGGGTTAAGTGTCTTGCTCAAGGGCACAACGGTGGAAGCCGGGAATTGAACCGACAACTTTCAGGCTACACGCTAGCCCAGCTCCTTAACCACTACACTACCACCGCCCCAGACGTCTGCGATTACTTTAAAATGCAGTTGTTGTTAACACGCAACGATCCATTTTGTTACAGTGCCTGTAACTTCCTTAAAATTGGCAGGCTGTATTGACAAGATGGCTATTTAATTGGCACATGCGGTAGGCTATGTCAGAGACTTTCTAATGTGGAGACACAGCACTCAAAAAAATACTCCATAGAAATGCATGGGGCTAGTTTGTCACGCCAATATGGCCGTTGTCTACACATATCCCACCCCTTCCTCGGCAAAACGTCGACATGTGAATACATTGAGCCAATCATATGGTGTGTTGTGAAGACATTGTGCCAATCATGTGTTGTGATCTCGCCTCTGGAGCAAGATTGGTGTCGTGAAGCCTTGCGCACGCGCATTTCTGCCGAAATGGATGCCCGACGAGTGCCCAAAAAGCGTTGTCAAATGGCCGCCGAGTGGAGGGACTTGCCTAAAAGGACTTTGGCTATGTCGGACGGCTGCTAAAAAAGTTTGTATGTTGTTGTCCAACAGCTGATTCGTATAGCCAAATCTGATAGGCTTGTAATATTCGTATGTCAGTATCCTACTATGCTATTGGTAGATTGACATTGGCGACCACAGCGTTCGCCTGTAGGCCTACCACTAAGAGTTAATAAAACTAATATTTCTAGTTTCTGCGTCACGAACATCAGTGGCAACAGGCATATCGCTTAAAATAAATGTATCCTACGGAATAGTAAAAAAACAAGTAATCCATCTCTCATTTGAATAGATAGGCTACGCGGCTTCGGCCCACCGCCTAAAAGGGACAATTAAAGGATCATTTCCAGCTTTAGATCTGACTTGAAACCGTGCTCATGCAATGAATTGGGCAGCCTACGTGTTTTTGTACCCTTACAAAAATGCAACTTTGCCAGAAACCTGAAATTTCTGTAAGGGTAGCCTTATTTGTGCAGTTTGTTACTTAGGACTATTAAAGTAATGCATATGAACATCAATCAGATTGAACTAGGCCTACTGTAGCCCAGATAGCAAAATCAGATTAGCAGATAGCGGACCGCTGGTGGTATGCCGGTGACCACCATTTCTTTCAATTTAACTTGAAATTGAAGTAAATAAAATTATATATGGAGTATAACTGAACAAATGAAAACAATTTTAGACCAATATAGTGCCAAAATATTGGGCAATTTGTCTGCAACCCGCCAGCAGACCGCCAGAGAATCGATGAGCAAAATGCCAGCTATGCCTCCAATGGACCGACAGTGGTCCGCCAGCCTTGCTATCTGGGAGGCTACAATTAATAACCTGAGTAAAGCCCCTATTGTCCAGATTGAAACGGTTTAATTTTATTTTCTTGTGTTCCAAGCTGTGATCTGTCTATGAGTGTATTGAGAAATTAAGTTTGATTCCTACTGCCCCAATTCTTTCACACAGACTCGCGTCACAGCCCACTTGGAGGTGCAAACAATCAGACTTTTGATTATTTGACCATCAGTTAACTTAAGTTAATAGACAAAAGCAATAGCCTATATAGGCTACTGTAGGAGTGAATGTCAAAAAAGAAATCTAGACTGGAGTAACTCAACATTTGACACCTTCGAGATGTTTAGTGTTCTAAATGTGGCAGTGGTGGGATAGATTTTATACAATAGCTGACTACGCCACGATGGGACTTGCACCCAAAGATATAATTCAGAGATCAGTATCCTTAACCCAGTAAGGCACTCAGGTTCGTAGAACTGACAGACATGGTTCCATAAAAAAAATATTTATTTTTACACTGTAAATTCACATACACATAACACAGGAAGAGGCTATGGCTAATGAGTATCCGAAGGAAGCACCCCAATCACACATGCTTGGTCACACACACACACGGCAATGATACACTCAGTGAGAGACAAATGTCACAGCACACAAAGATGGAAACCCATCACCACCATGTAAGCGAGTGTGTTGCGATAATTGTTGCTGTGGATGAGGGCGTGGTCCAGTCCCGTGATCTGGGGTGTTGGGGTGGATGCAGCAGCACACCTGTGCTGCATTTGTTAATGAGGGATGGGATAAATGGCTAAGGTCTTTGTTGAACAGGAGGAAGGGACAGCGTACTGCTGAGTTTAGAACCAACGGCTGCCGTGCTGGGACGTGGGCAATCCTTTTAGCGTCGGTGTGGTTGACTAATCATTCGGGGTAAGTGCCATTAGGCCTAAATTAGGGGGTTTGTGCCCTGTTAGTGCGATCACTATTCTGTTTTATGTCCTTCGTTGAACCCCGCGTCCGGCAGCAGTGGTGAGAGTCAGCAGTCATTTGGTGATGTAATGTATTAATCCTGTGTTCTTTGTGTACTTTTTCCGGGGAAGTGTAGGCCTACTCCCCAGCAGGTATATGTGTGTGAGAGAGGGTGGAGAGGAAACAAACGCTCCTTCTGGTGCTGAATAATTTAATTTGAGCCTCGGCGGTGGCCGGGAATAAGGGGGTGATATACGTAGCCTTTGCTGTGTGAAGTATTTATTGTTACAGTGGTTTCTGTACCTTCGTTTTTATGATTGAATTTGTGGTGAACTGTGTTATGAGATGAACTGTCATTTCCATTGAGCACGTGTGCACTTTCTCTGTGTAATTATCTGCTAACTTATATAACCTGTTTTATTCCGGTGGTCCGGCATAGTTGTTACTTAAATTCATGTAGCCTAATTATTTATGACTCAGCACATAGCACTTTACAACAGCCAGAGTTCTGGAGTTATTGCTCTCCCCCTAAATGTTTTAACTTTCTATGTGAAATTAATTGTACAATAAACCTCTTTTCTATATAGCTAGTAGACTGGTGTTTTCCTTTGCTGAGTGCCCGTGTTCAAATAAAGAAACCTGCAGGGGGCAGTATTCCGCTGTAGCCCCCCTTCACAACCAGGAACTGCTCCCACTTTCGGCTCTCAGCACCTAAACAGAAGGGGCGGACAAGGATTACAGACGACTTGCATCTAAAGTGTAACAAAGTAAATCAAACAAACAACCAATGAAACAAACTGTCACACTAAGGATCCGCAGCTTCACAGCCTCCCCTTAGTGAGGACAACACAAATTAACATGGATTAGTGCAAACAGAAAGACAAATCACAAAACCAAGGTCAACACTTTGGCGATCAACATACTAGGGGAAAAGGCCTCCTGTCAAGTGTATAAGTAAGACAGACAAACATAGGCTACAAATAACACGATACAACGCAGAACAGAGTAGAACAATCAATAAAGTGGGGTCCGTTCGTCAAACACCCATTCCTTCATAACGAGCGCTATAGCACCCGAATGAATTCCAGCGGCCTTCTAGCCCAAGGCCTCTATGCGTAATCCCACTAGCGTAGGCTACGACAAGCTAGCTGCAGGCCACGTTAACTGTGGGACTAGTGGTGCTGATTAGACGGGCACGTGAAGAAGTCGTAGGCTAAAAATGATGTAGGCAAAGCAGCAGAGTTCGATGTAGCCAATTGACAGCCGCACCCCTGCTACATAGTGATCCCTGGAACACACAAAATAGTCACTTAAAACAGGAACTACTTGAGTACTTTACTTCGTACAAATGGATATAACATACCCGGGGACTAAACTGGACGCACATCCAGCCGGCAGGAGGCCGATGCCGCACGGGGAGGGGGAGACTCTACGACAAAGCACTAAGTGTAAGTAACAATATAAAAAGACTATCAGTAAAATATCACCGAAGCGCGATCATACCTGCGGCGAGCTGCCACAGCCGATGCCGGAAGTAAAAATTCAATGCAATTTCTCCATTGACAATTGCGGTATAAGCCATAAAAACTTGACTGCACGTGGTAGACTTAAAACCAGCTACGGCTGTACTAAGCGATTGTATATGCTCATATAGACGCCAAAAGTTCATGGGGCACTAACCTTGTTTTGAGAGAAATGCCTTTTATTCGCGATCTCTTGGATAAGTACTTCATTACCCACAATCCTGAACAATCCCACAGTGATGCCTCTAATTGGTGGAAAGGCCGTTATGGTCATAGTTTGAAACTTTTTCAGCGAAAAATATTGACAAAGATGGCAAATCTTAATGTGATTAAAAACTTTCTTGACGAATATTGGTGCTTGTATCAACAAGGATTGGGGTTTATACACAACACAAACTTAGTCAGGGCCAATACACTATCAAATAGACCACTGTAAATGTTAGTTTAAACACTCAAACTTTTCAGGTAGCCTACAGGCTAACCTTTAGCATTTCCGACATTGTATGCCATTACATAATGCAGCTAACATTAGCCTACATGCTGCAACACAGGTATGAAATATGTTATGTTTTAGTGAGTGTCCAAAGGGGTGAAAGCCACTTTAAATCGGGTCACATTATTGACTGTTGTGTGTCCGAGAGTCAGTTTGTGAGTTTTGTAGGGGCCAGCATGAGGGACAAGACCTACAAAGTTGTGGTGAGTTAAGCAGGGAGGTTGGTAACGTTACTGATGCTAGCAGTGCTAGTTAACATTAGCTAGGCTACTGTAGCCTTCATACTGTATGATTCATATCAATCATTAACCTAGGAATACTTCGTGCATTTAATGAACATTTTGTGTAATAATTCACAGCAAATTAATAAACTGAATATGGTGGTCCAAGAGCAGACCATGCACCAGTCCATGCATCAGCCCGACTGCGCAGTGATGACCGCATAGGATGAGTCAGGTAACGTTAAGAAGCACTGCCGTTAACGTTAACCGCTTTCACACACATGATATAAAATACACGATGATAAATATAAAATTCAATATCAAAACATCATTATTTACACGATTACTCCTGAAATAACTGCTATTAACTGCACATTCACTATATAAAAATCACTGTTTGGAGGAAAGGGTTCCCGTGCTGTCGCCCGGTTGGAAATGATTTCGTTTATATATTATTCAGTGAGGCGCGGTGGTTTATGGGATGAGTAGTTCCTTCGCTCGGAAATGAAAATATGTACACAGTCTTGTACCTTTTGACTTTTTTTGGATTTTCTATTCGTTTTTTCACTCGAAATGATATGTTGTATGCTTATGAGTTATGCCGTAGCTGGTTAGCCTAAGACATGCTGTAAAACTCTTTAGATACAGATTTTTCCAAACGTCAATGGGACAAATTAATGGGAATCTTACATCCGGCACCTAACCGCATTTTGGCTGTGGGCGGGACTGTGCAGCTCTATTCCACCAGCGAAGATTTACGTCATGACGGATAGGCTGCATCGCTGACTTATTCGGAATAATGTCGATTGCTATAGGAATATGCTCAAAATGTGACATTCTACTAGCTTGTTAACAGGTTAAACGGAATATTGACATAAACGGAATTTGGTCAATAAACAAATTCAAAACTGTTATACAGACATGAAAACGTGCTGTGTATGTGTATGTGCCTGCAGGTTGAGTTCAGCGATTTGAAAGAAATAAAAGCCTGGGCTTATTTTCTTTACGATAAGCTATACAAAGTAAATACAGTTAGTGTTTACCTTCTCGGTCCAGAAATGAAATCGTGTAGGTGTTATCAGTAATCTTTTCCACTGGCCCACATTCACCTCCTCCTGACTTCCTCCTGATTTTAAAGTACATCTGAATTTTCTCTTTTTCTGAGTTTGTCAGTTCTCTAGTCTGGAAGAACACCTCATGTCTGCAGAGAGCCATTGGGTCCTCACTGCTAGTTGGAGTGTTGCAATAGTCTACTTGTATCAGCAATGTATTCTAACGCAATAGCTCTTACGCTGGTCCTTTGTTTCTAGATTTCCTTATGCCCACCGTACTTTCTGTTTCACTACTGATGTGGCAACAGAGGTAACAACCTTGTAATCTGACACCTAGTTGATTCCAGTTTTTCAGTGGCATTCCATATCCCCATGATTAACATTCTCTTATTGTTTCTAAAATGAGACAAATATTTCCAGCTAATTGATTGAATAATAAATGTAGGTGTTTATTACTTAAACGTATATAAAACACAATTTAAATATCTGTCTTACAGTCCTAAATAACTATAAACCATACAATTATAAAAAGTTTAACTTATTTTTTAATTGTTTCTTGATTGACTAGACTTAACTCCTTGCAACCATGCCAATCTGGTAAAAATATATTTATCTTTACAATTTTATTCATATATAAGTCCCTTTATTAGGATGTTATTGCTTGCCTCCCAAAGAAGACTACAATTCCATAAAGGCCATTTACAGGAAGTGACATCTGCTTTTGAAGGAAATTAAGGTGCTCTAAGCGATGCTGGGTAACGTCACTTCTGTTGACTTTCAAACACCACAGAGAGCTAGCTTGCTACTTCCTCCCCCTCCCTCCCGTGCTGCTCCGGTGCAATTGAAACTCTCCTAAACGCGCATCTCGTCTGTGATTTGCTGGAACAGTTTGTTATGTTTTAATGGGCTAGGTTTGCCCAGGTTGTTTTTGTTGCCGTTTTTGGAGCCTGGGCTGTCCACAGAGATCGCGTTTTTTTACAGTATATTCAGGACACAGACAGCTAGCGGTTGGTTAGGTGATGTTTGCAGTAAGTGGCATAAAATGTTTCAGCCTAAAAAACGTGTGGCATCACATAGAGCACCTTTAAGCGTGACAACTGATGTAAACTCCAATTCTCCCTTTCACCATTATGTTTAGTGTTTTATGCATCACGCCTGCTTGAGGAACCCATAAAGGTGCCCTGCCACACGTATTTCATTACTTTGTGGTAATGTCTGAAGTTCTACCATGGACTTTGCAACATTTCTTGTGGAAAAAAATGCCTTGGTTACCTTGTTTCAAGCCATAGCATGGTATAGTATAAGTATATTTATTGATCCCGTGAGGGAAATTTGGTCTCTGTATTTAACCCAATCGGTGAATTAGTGAAACACAAACAGCACACAGTGAACACACAGTGAGGTGAAGCACACACTAATCCCGGCGCAGTGAGCTGCCTGCTTCAACGGTGGCGCTCGGGGAGCAGTGAGGGGTTAGGTGCCTTGCTCAAGGTCACTTCAGCCGCGGCCCACTGGTCGGGGCTCGAACCGGCAACCCTCCAGTTACAAGTCCAGAGTGCTAACCAGTGGGCCACGGCTAACCAGTGGGCCACGGCTGCCCTCAAACTGCCCTAGAAAGCCTGCAGGAAGACTCAGCTGGATTTGCGCCAGTTCTCATTAATATTCAATGAGCTAAGCTGCTTGACTCTAATTGGCTAGTCAGTTTCGTCCAAAACATGACAGCTTGGCGACAGCTATTATCAACTACTTTTAGCTTCATGGCTAGGGTTGCCTCCTATGTCTGATAAAAACCTGGACATATCGATGACCCGACCAACCGCTTTGCTCACAAGTGAAAATGTCCATTAGACATTAGACTTTCAGTCAAGAGAGAACTCGCACACCAATGTTGACGATGCAAATTTTAATCCAACCAGTGATTAAAAGTGCAAAGTGCTACCAAAGTGTAAAACATTTTCGGTCCCATTCAGACTATCATCAGTGCAAAGATGATGGTCTGAATGGGACCAAAACATGTTTTGCACTTTGGCACTTTGCACTAACGTTAATCTTTTCAGAGGTTTTCGATGGATTGACAGTAGTTTGGAAAAGTGGAAAGAATAGTAAATGTTTAACTTTGTTGACTTTGAAGGCGAAGGAAATGTGAGAAGAATTTCTGTGTGAACCATCTATCAGACGAGTTACAAGATTTAGTTTGATGGCGACATCACAAAGTTAAGTTTGAGCCTGCGCAGTACGATGGGAGGCCAACTGAAAAACTGTTCGAATTTGTGTCGGTGCCATTGAAAACATGAAGTCTGTTCGTCGATTTCTTTTACTGTCTGGTCAGAACCGATGTGTGGCCGTCCAATAAAAGCTGTTTCTCATCTTGAAAGTTGAATTTACTCAATGGAATCGGTACAAAAAACAATATCCCCAAAGGAGATATACAGTAACTGTGGGGGTAATGTCCTTTCATTGTTTGGGTAGGCTTGTATATATGGAGCTGTTTATTCACTGATTGTTTTTTCTTTTTTTTTTCTTTTTTTCTGTTGATAGCAATGCCATGTACTCCTTTGGGGATATTGTTTTTTGTAAGCCCTTTTTGAAATGTATAGGTTTGTGTAATACCTGTAAGTGTTCTCTTAATTGAGTGACTAGTGGGGCTCTTAGACCCAATCATACCAGTCGACATCACATGGTATGTCAGCTGATTGTAAGGCCTACGTATATATCCCTTCACCAAATGTGTCCACCATTTGCCTGAAGAAGACCCAGCAGTGTTGAAACGTTGCATTAAATAATTGGGAGTCAAAAGCAGTGTTGCAGACATTATATTTTTTCAATTGAGAAAAGTAGACCAAAACAGTAGATTGACAAAAAGAGGATAACGATTTCTGTTCGATTTGCAAGCGCCATCTACAGGATTTTCATCAAAGTCATCAAATTTAACAACGAGAAAAAAAAATAGTTGCCTACAGAAATTGGAGAATAATGAAAGCATACATTTAAAACAGCAATGCTAATGGTTTGAAATCAATTGTGAGTTTGATTGAACAAAACGAGTGAATGAATAAATAGTAGTAAACTCAAAAACAACTTTGACATATGGCTATTCAAAACTATCTACTGTATACGTTCTTAGATTAAATGGGTTCACTCCAAATATTGTCTAGGTGTAGGTGGTCATAAAATACATTAGTATCAACGTAATATAGCCTATTGTCTCCCATAAGTCCCAAAGTGTTTGAAATATATTTATCTGAAATGCAATGGCTTTCAATTGGTCATTTAGGCCTAATATTTAATCTGTGGAACACACAGTTGATTTGACATTTATGAACAATTGTCGAACACATGAATCGTCGAACACATGAAGCAGTCTTAATTATTAGCTGCCTATAGGCCTACAGGCTACAGAATTATCCTTTGGCTTGCATCAGATATAATAGCCTATAGCCCACTGGCAAAGCATAATTTACTGTCACTGAACAGACTACCAAATGTGCATGCCCCTTTATCAACAGGACATGTCTTTCATCAAAGAGTATAAGTAACTAAAAATGCCATTTTCAAGGTGATAAGCTATGTAGCCTAAATACTTCGTATGGGAAGCGAACCTGTGAACACATAAGAATATAATTCCTTTCCCATGCTGTCTCGCTACGCGTTACACCATCACAGAACGTAAATGACACAGAGTAGCAAGATTCCTAGTCTCAGACCCCACAAAGAAAATTGGTAAACAAGACAATGTTAATTGCGTTAATATTTTGCAACGTAAAACATACTTTGCAAAGTATTTCAAAATTAATCGCGGCGATTAATGCGTTAATTTTCACAGCCCTACTAATTTCCCAACTACATACAAGGCCTGTCTGGCTACACGCTACTTGAGCTTGTTTGGTTACTTCTTCCTCAAAATAATGTAGCTGTGTGGATGTATTTCACCATTCTAACAAGATCTGTGTTGAGTGCAGCCCAAAATCCTCTCGTATATGATCTTCCTTCAGAGTGGAGCTCAGCCTAGAGCGAATTGCCTTCTTGTGCTGGTGTGTCTGCACTTACCGCTCTAGTTGGGGAAACAAATAAACAAACTCTTTGGTGGGACAAGTCAGTAGATAAGTAGTTCTCTAAGTGGTATTTTAGTATTATATTTGCATTTTGTTCGCTTGGGTTTTGTAATACTACTGATAAATATGTTAACCATTCCTGCATGAGTTCCAGACTGGTCATTATACTGTAAGTTATTGATCTTCAGGTTGTGCGCAACAGAGTAGCCTACTGACACAAGATCCAGTCCGAGGAGTTGCAGCTCTATTCAATTACCACCCCACTCCTGCATGACGGAGACTTTATTGGCTTTTATCACATTTCAAACTCTTATCAAGCATGGACTTTCAACATCTTTTTTACACAACACATTTTTTTTGGACAACAAATGGACTTTGCACAGCCACATACTGAGAGACATGATTTTAAGTGTGTGAAAATGTACTGTGGAAAAAAATGGAGGAAATGGAAAAACTGAATGACAAAAGTGTTTGTGGACCTAAACCATGTGTGAAAATGAGATGATGTGAAAATGTGTCAAATAAAAGAAATGTAAATGTGTTGCCTATGTTGCACTCCATGTTTATATGTTTCAAAGCACCTACTTTGATATGTTAAACTTTTTCTGAGGCTTCAAAATGTGTATTTAAATATAAAATGTCTCTAGAATCTAATTAATATTTCTTACAGTAAACACATTATGGTGTGCCCGGTCTGGATTCATGTCTAGGTCTGGATGGAGAAAATGGGTCACAACATGTCAGAAAGTGTCTCTTTATGAACATAACAAGAAACAGGTGAGGCAGTGACAAGGGCAATAAACAGAAACAGGTGAGAGGTGGAGGCAGAGACAGACGGCAGCTCATCCCGGACAGCTGTGCGTTTCCCAAAACCATAGTTGCTAACCTGTTAGCAACTTAGTTGGTTGGCAATGGGAAATTGCATTGCAACCACCAAGTTGCTTACTTAGTTAGCAACTATGGTTTTGGGAAACGCACCTGACCGGCTACAGTCTGCCTGACGTGACTCGCGGGAGATATCGCAGAATTTTGTTTGCAATAAATGTTGGTCATGTGACATGGTGACACGATGGTATGTCCCTCCCCGGCTGACAGAAGTCAGACAGGATTTCTAACCAGTATTTATTGCGTCCATCCCAGTATGCATTGTGTTCAACCCAGCATGCATCATATCAAGTCAGATCTGCACAGATCTGCATCAAGTCGAACAAGCCTATTGTCATCCATGGGAAATGCACTTAAAACATAGATGTAAAATGATCTTTGTCATTGTCATAAATCATACATTTTGATTACTTCCGGACATATTTATACTTGTTAATAATGCACTGTATATATATAACCATAACCATATATAAAAATGTAAAAGATCTGATGTGGTTCAGCTTAAAGATATAGTGGACAAAAGTTTCTTTTTTTAATTTAATACCATATTCAGCAAGCCATAACTTTGCAAATATTTAACTCTGTGACGTCATTTTGAATTGGAAAACATCTATAGTCGTGCAATATTCCCTGAAAACTTCAAGCATCTAGCATGAATTGTTCAAAAGTAATGACCCAAGGGACTTAGTCATTTTAAAGAAGCACTATGCAGGCAGGGATGGATTACTGCACGGGCCTACCGGGCCCAGGCCCAGGGGCCCTGAAGCCCAAGCCTTTGCATGGAATCATTTCCTCAATATCAACAAATCAGGATGTAGACTATGAATCTGATTGAATTTAGTATTGGCCATCCCCAAAATGCACCAGAATACAGGAAATCACATCAAACAAATTAAAAAAATTCTGGGGGAGGACTCCCAAATCCCCCCTCCCACATATGCAACAATTAGTGGGAGGCCCTTAATACATCTGGGCCCAGGGGCCGAAAGTTCATAATCCGTCCATGTATGCAGGTCTGGTTATTCCTTCGCTGTTTCTGGGTTTTAGCTGGATTTGGGCTCGCATTTTTCACTACACAGCTCCCCCTGCAGCTTCGGTAGCAAGTGACTGCTATGCTAAGTATGCTAGGACCGTGTTCAGAAAGTTGCATATTTGTTTTTTTCGTGGAGAAGCGATAGGGGGAGACGAAGCACCCACCAAACGACCCAGAAAGTGTTGTAGAACCATCAGAACGATTCTCAACCTGCATAATTAAGGTAATTTTTGCTAAAATTGTTGCATAGTGCTTCTTTAAAGTGTTGGCTTGACATTTACTGATGTAAAATAAATGTCAGTGTTGGTGTTGATCACTAGAGTAAATTACGGCACGTCATTTTAAAGAGTGTTAGTTGTTAACTGCTTGCGTTCAGCTTATGGCCTCGTTACACCTTTGACAAGATTTGGGAAAGATTATTGAAAGATTGGAGCTCATTTTCAACTTGACAGTGTTCATGGGCGGGCTGGCCATCTGGCATACCGGGCATTTTCCCGGTGGGCCGACGCACCTTTTGGGCCGATAGAATAGGCTATATATAATTTAATCATTTTGGCCAATGATCGGCCCAAAGAAGGACAATCAGCGGCCCATTGGTTACATTTCCACATTGACACTCGACTGATCCAATAACAGCTCCTGTCAGGCCCCACCCCTCCCATTTTGGCTCAGAGCCAGGATTCTGTGAGCGCATCAAAAGTTAATCGAAGTTGCCTACACGAAATTGCGGCGGGTGCCGGTAGTGACAATTGTGCAAAAGTAACACCAATGTAGAAGCTTCAAAAATACAATATTGCAAGTAGGCTAGCATATGTCAGCAACATGTTGAAGTTCGTTGAGTTTGAACAAGGATGTAAGCAAGCATACAGAGGAGAGGGACAGTGAGCAGGTGGTGGAGAAAGCCTAGTTGAGGCTACATGATAAGAACTCAGTGGTGGAGCAGGTAGGCTATGTGTGACATGCCATGCTGACGATTATGATTATTATGAAATATTAATTGCGATAATGTAATTATATGGTAGGCTAATGAATTTTCTAAATGAAGGATTTGCAAACCCGGACAGCAAAAGAGTATCAAATCGACGTTAATTGTTGGTCAGATTGATCAGTTTAGCCTACGTCAGACACCCAAAATTCAACATCAATGGCATGAGTGGTGGTTGGTCTCTCAGAGTGTCGAAAGGGTTCTATCTTGGAAATGTTATCATGGTAAAGATGGGCTAAAAGACTGTAGACTGACGGAAATGTAGGCTACAAAACGTCTTCAGTAATTGTTTGGTGCTGCTGCCAATAGAGCATTGTATATTGAATCATTTGAAATGATACTTTGAAGTATAGCCTACTTGAATATGGAGATCATGTGCTCTATAGCTACCTCTGATTGGTCAGAGTGATAGCCATGGTGATAGCCAATGAGGCCTACATCACTTTCAGTGCTCCATGACAGTTGAAACATATTTAAGGGTAATGCAAAGATTGTGTATTTAATTAGGTGTGCCCGACAGATTTGAGGGCTGCTTGGGCTAAATATGCCAGGGCCGATTTTTGGTCCCAGTCCGCCCCTGACAGTGTTTCAACTTTGGTTTTGAAGTCAACTCAATAGCATGTGGGCTGAACTTAAAAATTGTAAGTTAAGGTCCTAACTACAGCAGTTAGGGATTATGGGTAAGAGTTACTTTCTAAACCCACTGCGCAGAGACCTATTTTGATCGTCCAATTTCAGGTGCAGATTGTAACGCCAGATGACGTCCCATGAGCTCTCCGTTCACATTCCTAGTGATGCGTGGGTCAAAGATTTTTAACCTCAGCACCAACCCAACCCATCGTGACAGCCAGTCCGCACTGCCCGACCCATGAAATTACGCTCTGATTTTTAACCTAACCCGTGAAAACGGGAGATAACAGAAACCAATGAGTCTACATCATGATTTGAAATAGAAAAACACATGGTAACCTAGGCCTACTAACAAGAGGAATTTGACCACCTTGCACTGCTGTTTGGTTGTCCCAAACTTTTATATGATGAATAGGCAACTACGCAATCCGCTGAATCTTATCATGGAACCAGTGGTGCGTCACACCCGCACCCCCGAACCGCACCAAGACACTTGTCATTTTCCGTGTAGACAGACCCATGGCTGGACAGGGACCTGTGTTCTGTTCCCAGAGCATGCTTTCTCTAACTATGATCTGCAGGGTTAGGGCCTCCTCAACAAGGAGATTGCTGGTCTGTGAATAATTTGCAGCATAATCAATGGTATGGAACCGTAGACCGAAACAAAAACAAACTAACACCAGGCAATCCGCTTCTTCACCTCTTCCAAGAAGGCAGTCTCATTGTTGTCGGAAATGAGGCCCAGGACTACTGTATCATCAGCAAACTTAACGATGGAAGTGGAGCTGTGAGATGACACAGTCATAGGTGTAGAGAGAGTAGAGCAGTGGGCTCAAGACACAGCCCTGTGGAGCTCCTGTGTTCAGAATGATGGAATTAAAGGTGAACTGGCCCATTCTCACTACCTGGGGTCTGCCAGAAAGAAAGTTCAAAACCCAGTCAGAGGGGGGTATTTAGTCCAAGGTCTTTGAACTTGGAGTCCAGCATGTGAGGAACAATGGTGTTAAAAGCTGAACTATAACCAATAAACAGCAGCCTCGCATAATTCCCTTTTCCACTGTCAATATCCCCAAGGGTGGTATGAAGGACATGAGAGATGGAATCCTCAGTAGATCTATTGGATCAGTAAGCAAATTGCAGTGAGTCAATAGAGTTGGAGAGGGAGCGGTACAAAATATGACCGCCGCCCAGTCCAGCTTGTCAAATTGTGTTCATTTCCTACTTTGTTCCTTTTTTGTGTGTTTGTAATTGAGTGTGTGCAGAGTGTGTGAGTGTGTGTGTGTGCGTGTGTTTGTGTATGTAGGTGTGTTTGTATGCGTGGGTGCATGTGTGTGTGTGTGTGTGTTTGTTTGTATGTGTGCTTGTGCGTGTCGTGTGTGTGTGTGTTTGTTTGTATGTGTTTGCGTGTGTGTAGTGTGTGCATGTATGTTTTTGTGTGTGTGTGTGTGTGTGTGTGTGTTTGTGTGTGTGTGTGTGTGTGCGCATGTGTGTGTGTCTTTATGTATGTGTACATAAATAAAGTAAATCAGGGAACCTACCTACTCTTTGCAATAAGTGCCATGGAATCTTTAACAACCATGGTGAGTCAGGACCTCAATTTAACATTCATGCAAAGGAAAACATCTCCTGCAGTACAGTGTCCCTGTCACTGCAATATGACATTGGGATAGATATTTGTTTGGTGGCTTTTGGCTACAGGGAAGAGTGCCACCTACTGGCCAGCCACCAACACAGCTTCCAGCAGGAACCTACTCTTCCAAGGAGGTTTCTTATCCATGTACTAACTAAGCCTAGCCTGGGAAAAACCCAGACGTACTTCAGGCAAATTCAAGATTCGCTCTGAAAGTCCGTCTGGCCAAGAACCCATTCTAGCCCATTTCCAATTTTCCTAGATCGAGGCACCAATCAGAACCCTTGAGGCGGGCTTTACACGATGACGATAGCACACCCTGTTGAAGAAGCTTTAAAAAAAAAAAAAAAAACATCAACCATGGCTGCTGCCGCTTGTTTGAAGCTGATATCACGTTGGTTTAAGACAGGGAGTTAGAAGTTTCTTAACTGCTTCCTTATGTTGGAATATGCAACATTGTACAAACATGTATGTAAGGGATACCTATGTGATATCTGCAACAGTGGTAGGCTACTGAAAACGGTTTGATATTCTGTTCATTTATAGGACTATAGTAGCTGCACATACGAAATGCCTACAGAAAACACATAGGCTACTTTTGAATTGGTGTGCTATGCGAGCATAACTCGAATGCTACACTTCAGTGTTTGCCTTGAAACAATTCCGGCATAATTGCTTTGAACGTTTCAGTCTCTCGTCCCCATTCCTGCTTTATATGTCCTGGTCAGCCAGAAAGGACGAATGAAACAAAATGCTCGTTTGAACGTGAACGGTTTTATTCAGAGCTGAAAATGCAATTGTGTTTGACAGAGGGCAGATGTAAATTGCTAGTGACAAAATATTAGCTTTCAGTGTGGCACGATGTCTTTGTAAATTAGCCTACGTTTAATTAAAAAGTGGTTCATTCTTCCTGTTTCTCCCTACAACCAGACAGTGTTGCAAATTGGTTTTGGTTTTTGGCCTCTCCTATTGCGTCCGAGGCATTATGATTGGCGTCCGTTTGGGAACGCCCTTTGGAAATGGGCTGTGAACGAACCTTCCCCAGACCCACTCTAAGTTACGACTGAGAAGGGTCTGGTTTTAAACAGGCTAAACTAAGCCTGCTTAGCTTCAGTAATTCAGCAAAGTCAGGGAATCTGCTGGTCTGGCTGCTGGCTAAAAACAAAAGGCGAAAGGCATATAGGATTCTAACTGTCTCACTGAATTGCATTATGCACACTCAATTCTCACTGGGATCTGCTAGACAACAAGTACCAAAACATGATTAGTTCATAGATTTCACATGTAAAATACATTTTATACAACCCCACCCCCATCTTGCCTGTTCATAATTCTGAGAAATTCTTGAAATGTTTGCGCGTACGTGTTTATGTTTGTGTGTGTGTGTGTGTGTGTGTGTGTGTGTGTGTGCGTGCATGTGCTTGTGGGTGTGCCTGTGTGTGTGTGCCTGTGTGTGTGCATGTGCATGCATGCGTGCATATGTCTACTGTGTGTGTATGTGTCATACGTATGATTACTGTGAATGTATGTGTGTGCATGTGTATCTGTTTATGCACATGTGTGCATATGGAATGGGTTAACATGACCCCTGGAGGCAAACATACGGGAAAAATTGGTCATCCTAGGCCCTATGGTTCTCAAGATATTCACAGAAAACTCTGTTGGTGTACGGCCACTAAATGTACACATAAATTATTTTATTGTAAGGCCCCCCATGAATGACAGTTCACGAAACTTGGCATGCATTCGGAGGGTGTCATAATGATCCTACACTTTCAATTTCGTGCAGTTTTGACCATGTCAGCCAGAGATATTGTGATTAAAACACCTAATTCTTTGCTTTTTATTTTTTTAATAATAATAATAATAATAATAATAATGCATTTTATTTATGGGCGCCTTTCTGAACGTCTGAAGGTCACCTTACAAAATCAACAGTAAAACATTCAATCCATTGAACAAGCAATCAGAGAAAACAAGCAATAAAATAACAAGATAATACTATTAATAAAAAAGAGCAAAAGAAAGAAAGAAAGAAAAAAAATAAAGAGAGTAGGCCTGTCTGAAAAGATGAGTTTTTAGGTGAGATTTGAAAGTGCTTATGGACGTGGAGTGTTGAATGTAGTGGGGCAAAGTGTTCCAGAGGTGGGGGGCTGAGTGACTGAAAGCTCTAGACCCCATGGTGGTTTTTAACTAGGTGGCACTATACATGAAATAAGTGGTAATGGGATGGGTTGACATGGTCCCTTAAGACCAACATAACGAAAAAAAGGTGGTCCTCCTAGGCCCTATGGTTCTCAAGATATTCACAGAAAACTGTCTCCGGCCACCTACAGGCCAGTTGGTGTACAGTAACATAAATTAATTTATTGTGTGGCCCCCCATGAACGGAATTCCACTAAACTTGGCGGCATTCAGAGGGTGTCATAATGATCCTACACTTCCAATTTTGTGCAGTTTTGACTATGTTAGGTCACAGATACCTGCGATTACAACACCTCATTTTTACTTTTTTGTGTTTAACTAGGTGGCGCTATACATGAAATGAGTGGTTATGGAATGGGTTGACATGGCCCCTTAAGACCAACATACAAAAAAAGGTGGTCCTCCTAAACCCTACGGTTCTTGAGATATTCACAGAAAACTGTCTGCCCTACCCTCCTTTCGGGGGGTCCAGTCCAGCAGGGGGCTACAGATCAAAACGAAAAATGATGGTTCCATGCTATCCATGTGGGGTTACATGCCCACCAAGTTTCTGGTTGTTTCAAGTTTCAGTGCCGGTCTTTCAGTGTCCCGGGAATACTTGACAGAAATTTGGCCATGTGAAAAAGAAAAAAGAAAAAAAAAGAAAACAAAAGTCAAAGGAAGTCTGCTTTATTGTCAATTTCTTCACATGCCAAGACATACAAAGAGATCGGAATTCCATTTCTCACTATCCCACGGTGGAGACAAGACATATTTTACCAATTAAGTCCACAGACAAACATAACATTCAAGTAAACAATAAAAAGTAAATAAGAAGGCACATACAATGAATAAATAAGAGCAGCAAAATTTGTGAAATTGTGCATAGACAGTCAATATAGTAGTGCAAAGTCAGGCCAATAAATGGCTGAGGTAGTTCTGTTTGACCTAAGTAAGCAAGTGGCATAGTGGTGCAAGTTATGTAAGAGCAGCAGAAGTGTGTTGTGTTTTCAGGACAACAGGACAACAACAACAAGTTGCAAAGTGTGCAAGTGTACAAGTGGAGTAGTGCAAGGCAGCCATTGTGGGTCCAAAGTCCAGGATGTTATGTAGCTGAGGGTGGAGGGGGTGGAGGGGGGAGAGGGGGGAGAGAGTAAAACATCCTGGTGTATAAAGCTGTTGGTGAGTCTGGTGGTGGGGGAGCGCAGGCTTCTGTACCTCTTCCCAGAGGGCAGTAGATCATACAAATTGTGAGCGGGGTGACTTGCATCACTCACAATTGTGGTCGCCTTGCGGGTGAGGTGGGTGGTGTAAATGTCTTTCAGGGAGGGGAGTGAAGCACCAATAATCCTTCCAGCTGTGTTCACTATGCGCTGCAGGGCTTTCCTGTTGTATTCAGTGCAGCTTCCTCCCCCCACACAGCTATACAGCTGGAGAGGATGCTCTCAATGGTGCCTCGGTAGAATGTGGTCATGATGGCTGGTGGAGCACTTGCTCGCGGCGCTGAGCTTTCTTCGCTAGTGATGCAGTGTTGGTGGTACAGGAGAGGTCTTCACTGATGTGCACCCCCAGGAATTTGGTGCTGCTCACTCTCTCCACCACAGCACCATCGATGGTCAGTGGCAGGTGTTGGGTGTGACCTCTCCGGAAGTCAACAACAATCTCCTTGGTCTTGCTGACGTTCAGCAGGAGGTTGTTGTCCCTGCACCACGTGGTCAGAAGGTCGACCTCCAACCTGTATTGAGTCTCGTCGCCCTTGATGATGAGACCCACCAGAGTTGTGTCATCAGCAAATTTCACTATGTGATTGTTGCTGTAGGTTGCAGTGCAGTCATGCGTCAGCAGGGTGAAGAGCAGCGGACTGAGCACGCAGCCTTGGGGGCCCCCGTGCTCAGTGTGATGCTTGAGGCCTCTGACAGAGGAAGTCCAGTAGCCAGTTGTAGAGGTAGGTACTGAGACCCAGTTTGTCAAGTTTGCAGATGAGTTGTTGTGGTATTATGGTGTTGAATGCAGAACTGAAGTCTATAAACAGCAATCTCACATATGAGTCTTTTTTTCCAGGCAGAGAGGCACAGGGGCTGCTCGTGTGGAGGGGGAGGGCCTTCTGTGGGCAAGTGCTGTTTTGTGCTTCAAAGCGAGCAAAGAAGCGGTTCAGATTGTTGAGCAGAGGGATGTTGCTCTCACAGCTCTGTGGCGCGGGCTTGTAGTCCGTGAGGGCCTGAATGCCCTGCCATAGGCTTTGTGCGTTCCTGCTGTCTTTGAAGTGGGTGGTTATCTTGTAAGTGTATTCCTTTTTTGCTTCCTTGATGCCACGAGACAGGTTGGCTCTCGCTGTTCTCATGCCAGCTTCATCCCCAGCTCTGTAGGCTTTGTCTCTGGCCCTCAGCAGCCTGAGGACATCCCCTGTCAGCCATGGCTTCCAGTTAGCCCGAGTGATGATGTCTTTTGTGTGGGTCACATCATCAATGCACTTGGTGATGTAAGAGGTTACAGTGTCTGTATACTAAAATCTCCAGCGAAGATGGTGAAACCGTCTGGGTGTGCCGTCTGTTGTTCACTGACAGCCTGGTACAGTTCACTAAGAGCCGCGTTCCTATCGCTGTTATTGTTGGTAGGCGGGATGTATACTGCGACTAGCAGAATCGCAGTAATTTCCCTTGGCAGGTAAAAAGGACGGCACTTCATGATCATAAACTCCGCCAGTGGTGAGCAGTGTTTGCATACTACTGTACTACAGTGTCCCCGCACCATTCGTCACAGATGTAAACACAGATTCCTCCTCCTTGTGATTTTCCTCCCTTTACAATGGCCTTGTCTGCTTGATAGCATGCTAGCTGCTCCAGTTGTACAGCAGAGTCCAGAATGTTGTCATTTAACCAAGTCTCAGTGAAGACGAGCGCACAGCAGTTACTCACTGTCCGATCGTACATTTGCCAGGAGAATGGATGGTATGGCTGGGCGAGTTGGGCTGGCCGCTAGCCTGGCCCGGACGCCTCCGCGCTTGCCCCTCTTCTGCTTCCTCGCGACACCGCTTCCGACGCTTTCTTTCCGGGAGGAGTAGCAGGCGAAGTCCGGGTGTTGTTGCAGGCGGAGTAGTCCGAGTTCCTTTGGCGTCTCTGTTGCAAAGTCCAGAACGCTGCAAAACTTGCTTTTGCAGATATCAAGTAGAAACTGCCTGCTGTACTTGTAGTACGACGTAGTAAGACGAGACGAACGCCTAAAACTTTCGGACAAACACTTTTTAAACGAACAAAACACCGTTCGGTTGGGACAGAGAGAGGTCGCTGCGTGTGTACGCACCGCCATCTTGGAATTCCAATTCCATCTTGGAAATCTGACTAATGACCTATATGACCGGCGCTTCGCTGTGCGGTGGTCATAATAACTACCATACCAAATACTACAACCACCATATACTAACTTAGTTTATAAGAGAGTTAAATAATAACCACTATCCAAATCTATGTATTTTAGGTGACAGACCTTGAGTACAGTTTTATCAACAGTCTTCTTGAAGTCTCGCTTCACCCTGTCGTACTCAGCAGAGGAAGGTTCAAGTGGGACCACCTGCAGGGACCCATGAGCATCAAGAGAGTCCCAGTAAACATGAACTCTGAAATCTGGTACAGTAACAGTTCACAAAAATAGAAATGTCATAATGTCAGTGTGATAATCAAAAGTTGCTAGCTTACAATAAATATTAAACTACAATAGCTTTTTGCATTTGCTTTGTACGAATGTCCACTTGTGAGTTAACTTTCATATCTCATCCAGCATTAGCAAGGAGATCCCTTTATTTACCTCGGAGATTCTGCAGCCTCTTTATGTCTGCTGTACGACCTAAACCAGTGGCAGTTGCTCGCAACTGTCTGAGATCTACCTTCCAACAGCATCCATGAGCGTCCATCACCCCTCCACTGAAATCACCCTTCTCCAGCTTCTGATTGGCCTCTTTGGGGAATGCCCCCTGCATGACGTTCATCACCTCATTCACCCCCTCATTCAGCCCCCTCACCACCACCCCTGCCCCACTGCCAGGCCCAGACGGCTCCAGCTGCACCCCGAGGCTGTTCACTCTGCCGGCCAGATCCTGCACAGGGTTCTCAAGTTTTGAGCTCAGCTTGGAGTGAGATTTTTTTTGGGGGGAGGGGGGCACTAACTCACTAAAATGTTTGGCTTGTGTGCTAAAACGTGTGCTCATTCAATGAAGGTAGAATTGAATAAAGACTTCTGGTGAGTTTTTTTGGAAAGAAGCATTAACCCTTTGAGACCTTGAATTTGTCATTGTATCTACAGTATACATCCATCCACATATATTTTTGTTTATTTTTCAGGACAGTCTGGGATTTGTACCCATCTTGCATAGCTATGTCTCTTATGTCAGCCTTTATATCAAAGGGAAACCATTTGTGTTTTTATGTCACCAAGAAGCATGTCGGTAGAAATAACTTTTCATATTTAGGTGGGATAGATTGGAATCTTGAAATATAATTAGAAAAGCATTTCCTGAAGGAAATACAGTGCATGAAAATGCAAAAAATATGATGTAAAACATCATACAGAGTAAAAACAAACTATATTGGTTGCTAGGTATGAGGTTTAATATAGTTGGACTGACTGAACAGTTAAATAGGTGGATAGTTTAAATGGTTAAATTATTTGCTAGGTAGATGAGGTTTAATATAGGTGGATAGTTTAAATGGTAAAATTATTTGGTAGGTAGATGAGGTTTAAAATAGTTGGAATGACTGAACAGTTGAAACAGTTGAACAGGATGTGTAGGCTAATCTAACCTGGCACAAGATTCTAATTGCTGTGATGTCATAAAGGCCTAATTGTTTTTAATTAATAGTTTAATCAATCAATCAATCAGTTTAACTGGCTCTTTGATGGGGCTTAGTTGAGCAGCTGGAAGTTGATACAGGTGCAAATCAAGTTAATTAGCCCATTGTGATGTCATCAGCCCAATGTTAAGTCTATGGGGAAATTTTGAGTAGTTTTTAATTAATAGTTTAAAAAGTATAAAAGTTACAAAGATGAAAAATACATTGCCCAGATGTCCTAAGTAAGACCTACGTAACATAGTTTGAATGAAGTTTCTACGTTAAACGGTTGAAGCTGCATTAACTGCGTTAGAAGAAGAAGAAGAAGAAGAAGAAGCCTAGGAAGAACAGTACAGTGCATTTTCATGCACTGTAATAATCTTGACGGTGGGATATTCTATGGCTCACCAATTTACGAGATATATGTAGTGAGACAAATATTTTATTTATTAGGTTAATTGCTTTATTCACTTGAGTAGCCTATTGTCACTGAAGCATTGGACCAAGAATGTGCATGTCGAGACCAACTTTTTATTTTCTATTTTTATAAGGACAGCCAGTTCATTATTTTGGGTTGCTATTAAATTATGATGGTTGGCATCTCATTGTCTGCAGCAGTCCTGCTTTAGAAAAAAATGTATGTGTAGCATACTCGCTCAAATTGATAACACTCATTGATAATAAGCTAATTTTCATTCATTGTTGACATGGTCCATGGAGGCTCAGACGGGTGTCTGATGAACACGCCTCTAAAAAGCACAAACAAGTGCGAAAGTTGCAGCCGTGACGACAGGGAAAGTGCAGGCAGCCACGAGAGTGATTGGTCGTATAAAATGAACGTTGCTGATGTCTGGGTTACACAAAGCTACAACGACACAATCATTATGTTTTCTTAATGACCGACAGTTTAGTTTATAAATAAAATACACTGTTAAAGTGCCATAAGTAGGCTGGTTTACTAAATGACAGTTGAATTTCTGAATAAAAAGAATTTTGGTGCAGTTTTTGGAATTTTACCCGGATACAACAAACACTATTTTTTGATTGGATGTCGGTGGCTATTTTTTTTTTATTATTTGGCTGGTGAGTGGTAACCTGGTGAGTGGTAAGTGGTAACCTGACTCTCACCAGATGAATTTCGTTGTTCGTCGTTCGTGTCTATCACAATAGTGGCATGAAGGCCACTTCATGATGTCAGTCATGTTTATGTTTATTTGCAAATTACCTTTTTACAAATACAGTTTGGATGAGTATTACAGCTTTGTTCTAAACTTTACAATATTACAAGTCACACATTTGCCTGCAACTTGCAATTGTCTTCTAGTCAATGGAAAAGAGGAGATAAACTGAATGAAACATTCTATGAAACCATTCTGGCGTGTATTTGTATGTAACACCAGTTGGCCTGTAGATTCTCACTGACAACAATTGTCATGCTCCTACATTTTCAGTTGCCTGTCAGTGACAATGTGCAACTGGACAATATAACAAGGCCCATGATAAAGAAAATAGTTACAGTTACAAAATGGGTTACAGAGGACCAAAATACCCAGACTTGACTGTAAATCAAATAAATATTACCCACATTACCCATAAAAATATACATTAGCTGCAAGAAATAAGCAAAATCGATTAATGCATGCTGAGAAGTATATGTTTAGGAAGCAGCTCAGTAGAAGATTCCCATTTGGAAATCTTGCAGGTCATCCTGGAAATGGCACTGATGATTGCTATCCGGTTGATTAGACAGTGGATAAAATACCTTTTTTGTACACACACACAGACAGACACACAAACACATTCACACCATTTTTTGCATAGTCACTGAGACCGCAGTGAATCTCAGAGTAATAACTGGTGAAACCACTGTCACAAGTTTCCACAAGACGATCAGCAACCCTGATGATCAGCTACAGACTAACAGGTCTCTCAGAACTGAATGGCGCACTACAGGTTCCCAGTGTTTTTTGAGGCCAGAGACCTGACCGACTCCGAGAAGGAGAAAATTCAGAAGTACTTTAAAATCAGGAGGAAGTCAGGAGGAGGTGAATGTGGGCCAGTGGAAAAAGTAGACGATGACACCTACAAGATTTTATTTCTGGAGCAAGAAGGTGACTATACAATATTTCCTCAAGAGTTTCTTTTTTGATATAGGAACATTCAAACTATTATTATTATTATTATTATTATTATTTTCATATAATATGGATGGATGTAATCAAGAGTAGTATAGTCAAGGTAAAGTGGACATTAGGTCCATCTTGGTCGGCTCCTCTGTTAACAGTAAAAATACATTAAGTTAAAGATGCACACATATAATTACAGTCTGGTATGCTCTACAGATCAAGAAAGAGTTCTTGGCCCAAAAACGCATGTCATACGTCTGACTTCGGACCAACACCTTAAAATCAAAACAAAGCAATATGCCATGAACGAAATCAAAATCAAGCAAGTCTCTCAAAATCAACAGGTGAGTAACATGCTCTATTTCTGTCTTCGGACATATTTACCAATAATGCATATATTATTAAACAAGTTCGCTCTGTAAAAAGTTTCAAATGCATAGAAATATAAAAATGCATCACTGATAGAGAAAATTGATTTCTTGGAGTGTTAGTTTTCAATAATATTGTTACTTTGCACTAAAGGACAGAGGGGAGAGCTATTATGTTTCAAGTGCGACTAAATAGTTTTCATCCTTCGTTAAAATTTACATTATTTTATTAATGTTGAAGTATGACAAGATGTCTGTTAAAACAAACAGGAAAGTAAATGCTCTTATCTAACTCTATGGTAGATCGTAAATAAGCTCATTTTCCAAAAAGTTGGTGTGTTCTTTTAATGGTTCTCATAGTTTTTATTCCCTTCTACTCACACTTAGCTATATTATGGAGAACAGACAATTACAGTATACGGGACAACGGGATAGTCACGAACACACACGCAACACACACGCAACACACACTGCAGATTTTGAATTTGGTTTCACTTTTCTTACCATTGTGACATAGGGGTCAAAGTCTGCAGTCATCTGACTGTTGTTGATGTAAAAAAAAAAAATCATAAAAACCGCCGATGCAGATGAGATTACATCAAAATGCCAGCTAGATATCAGCATAACTTATCAGCCCCTTGCAAAAACATATAAAAAGTATTTGTTGGCACCCTCATGGCAGTGACTTTGTGAGAACCTTCCTTTGTGGGGTTTATCCATTTATAGTGTATTATAACATCTAAGAGGGCACTTGTATACATTTTAATTCATAACTCCCTTTGTTCTAATGCAGGGGTTCTCAAAGTTTTGATTGGTGAGGGCCAATTCAGGAACCCAACATTGAACTGAGGGCCAAAGGGGGGGGGAAAAAAAAAAAAAAACCTGGAAAAAAATCCCATTTGTATCATTTTAATGAAGGTTGCATCTCTACAGTTTATATTTATTGCATTAAACACATTTTAATTCATAACTGAGGCTAAACCTGGCAAAACTTGTGAAAACCTTAAGAAAAATTGCAATGCACACACAAACCCTGGGGTTCTCTACCCTCAACAGACAAATTTGGGAAAAAACAGTTCTTGCAGTCCATTTCAAGTACAAACTTATTTAGAACAAACAGTCTCAGTGTGCCTTGCTTCTTATCAGCATAGGCCTTATTCAGGGCCAATTCCAGCTACCAAAGCTCCACAGGAAAACCTGACGGCCACGAAACACCACTAAACGGAGATTCATTCTTTTCAAAGCACACAGTACAGTTGTGCAGTTTTAACAGTTTTACAGATGTTATCAGATGTTATCGCGGGCCGCCAGAAATGTTTCCGTGGGCCGCCATTGGCCTCTGGGCCGCATTTTGAGAACCTATGTTCTAATGGAAAGGCACAATCAGGGAACACCGAGTATACCATTTTTATTATTAAGTATATATTTTTTTTGGTCTTTTTGTCTTTATTCTGATAGGAAATAAGTGGGAGAGAGAGAGGGGGAGATGGGGTGGGATCGGAATATGACCACAGGTCAGATTCGAACCTGGGTCCCCGTGGGCACTTTGACCCGTACATGTTATGAGCGATGTAGCCTGTTGTGACAGCGCCCCCCAAGTATACCATTTCAAGGTGCATTACATCACATTTTCACCACTAAAAGGTCACTCATTCAGACACTAAATGGAAATCTCCAAAACATTTTGCATGAAGGGGCACTCTAGAGGGCACAGAAACCCATGATTTCCCATGCCAGCCTAATTTTGAAAGCACTAGTAACACTATTTCAACCTTGGGGGCACCTTGGGCACCTTTAGGGTGCACAGGAAGATGATTTGTTTTTGTAGCTCAGTGGCAAACCTGTTCAGTGGAAAACCTGTCTGTTCGGAATGATCTGTATGATGATGTGGTGGCCTGACACATACTATTTAAATGGTTTCATGTTTTCCTGTTTATTATTGCATGGTGCTAAGGTACTACTGTATGTGGAATTTGTATTAAAACATGCAACATGACTTAGAAATACCAACAGAATGTGAAGAAACAAACTTTATGGATAGATGGATAAGTTAATATTACATTCAGCTCAGATTGTTTACTATCTTTACTATATTTTAAGAGGACTGAGACAATGGCATACCTTCCTTGTACATATCCGCAGATGGAACTGCATTTCATTGTAATGAATAATAAAGTAGTTCTGCCATGGCAAGATATCTATTCACACACATTTAGTATAATTTTTGACCAATAAAAACATGAGTTTGATTGCCAGACTTGGCAGAGGTATTTGATCGGGAATCCAAAGTTGCATTAACACTGGCTCTCAAGACTGTACACTAACGTGACTAATGCTATTTTCATATTTTCATTTATTTTGTATTCATATTCATATTTTGTTGTGTTATAGTTGTAAGTCCATATTGCCTATCCCTACACCGATTCTGTATTCTGCTCCTCTGTCACTGAATAAAAAACACCTCATATCAGATAAACAATAGTGATTGGCTTGATTTTTGTCTGGGTAGAAATCTGGGGCAGAGGTGCCAGACAGATCTGCCAGAACAATCAACATGAACTCTCAGATCCATCTGGGTCCCAGGCTATGGCATTTAAATAATATATGGAAAATGTTCAATTTTGGTCAGGAGCTCAAAAAAAACTTCACCCAGCACCACTCATACCAGAAGTCATATTCAGGTTAATTTGATAATTTTGATAACAAAAAAACAATTGTATGGTTCAATACTTTGTAATAATAATGCATAACCTGTTCCTATTCCATAGGATACTCCTGGCAAAGATGAAGAGAAAGTGCTAGTCATGGAAACTTACTTAACTCAGTACCTGCAGGACAGTCCGAAAGCTCGGCGGGACCTGGATCAGTGTCTTTCCTCTCTCTGCAGATCCTTCCGGATCCTTCCAGAGGAGGGGAAAGTGGTGGTGAAGAGAGGAGCTGCCCATTCTGGGCTGCCCCAGGCCAAATGGGAGACGCAGGTGGACAATGTGTGTTTTCAGCTGAAACAAAGGTACCGCTGCTACTTTGAGGTGGATCCAGCAAGGGTTAAGACCCTCCAGGAGAACCCTTTCATGTGCTCTGAAAATCTGTGCACCTATAAGGAACTCCGAGAAGATCTGGCAGTGGTAGTGGGAGAGCATGATGCGATAGAGAAAATGATCCAACGTTTAGACGCCCTTCAGGTAAAGCCACAGATCCACCGGGATTGTGGGATACCATTGATGCAGTTCACCCTGGTGGAGGAGGAGTTTGGGAAGAAAATTAAGGTTTCATCCCCACACATCAAGATTACCATGCAGGGAAGAGGTAGACCAGTGTTTGAGGGACCAGAGGCAGAGGTAGAGGCTGCATGCACTACACTACAGGAGCTGGTCAAGAAGATCCAACAAAGGATACTCCAGTTACCTGCCCCACTCCTTGCCTTCCTCACATCTAGTGGAGCCATGGAAACATACCAGACCCGGTTCCAGCAGAGCCTGAGAAGTCCAGTGATGCTTGAGGTGGGACCAGACCTGGTTCTGTCCAGCCTTACTACAGAGGCCCTTGAGGAGGCAGCAGCAGCTTTGGAGAGAGACCTGACTGTGGAGACTGTTGTCTTGGAGCGAGCAGAAACAGAGTCACCTGGAATGGTCACTCTTAAGGAAGTCTTAAGTCAAGCCCTGCAGCAAGCAAACCATGGAACTATGAAAGTACAGCTGAGCTATGGGAAACCGTCCAAGGCAGACTATCGGATGCTAGTCCAGATAGTCGGAAACAGAAAAGAAGTGGATAGGCTAAAAGACATTCTGCTTGACCACAAGATAAACCAAACTAACATCCATTACTCTCTGAATCTCCCCAATGCCGTAGTGGCTGACCACCTGCATAGAGTACTGGAGCTTCTTGGAGTACAGCATAGTGATCTCCAATTGATCCCCACTAAATCACCATCCCCTTGTTTGCATTTTGCTGGACCTCGTCAACTGGTGCAAGAATTTTATGTGACACTGACCTCAACATTACAGTCTCTAGTTTGTAAAGAGTACAGCATGGAAGGGCCTGGAGTTTTGCAGTACTTCAATGGGGAAGGGAAGAACAACATTGCTTTACTGGAGCTCTCTCATAAGGTCCTGATCCTGCTGTCTGACGAGGAGAAACAATCTGGAACAGGTTCTCAACCCACAAGCCCCATTTCCATCTCAAACCTCACCATGATGGGTAAAACAGGACCTACTCCTGCCCCAATTCCCTCATTACCCACAAAAGTGACAGGGGGGTCATCTTCCACAGCACCAGGTGGATCATTTCTCACAGGCAAGAAAATAAAGCTAGAAGTAGTGCTGGGGCATCTTGAGGATCAGCAAGTGAGTAATCTATTTGTATCTATTTTTCTTGATTTTAGTTAATTTAGCTAATGATTTAATAGCTCTCTTTCCTTCATACATAGAGAATGCTATTTAAATGCTATTCAAAACTATTTAATACATTCTGTTTGAATAGACAATGTATAGAGATGATTCCATAATATTAACTTCATTATTTAAGGTTGATGTGTTGGTGGCCCCTATGGTGAAAGCAAATCTACTCAGCCTGAAGATTGGACAAGCCCTGGCAAAGACAGGAGGAGACCAGCTGAAGCGCAATTTCTCCCAGTCTATAAGATTCCAGAAGAATGTAGAGCCAGGGGACATTTTTCAGGTGGAGGGGACCTCTACTTTGGGATGTCAAAAGATAATCTTTGTGGAATGTTTGCCTTGGAATGCAACAAGTGGCAGCAGTGAAAAGGTAAAGGAGAGGGATTTCTTTTAACCCTTAAAGGTGTGGGTTTTTCAACATTCTAACATAAGATTCCGTTCTGAAGAAATTAAAGTTTCTAAAATTCTATGTTGAATTCAATGAAACCAGATATTCTTTAGAACGCTCATTTTCCAACATTCCCATCACACCTGTGTGACGGTACACCTTTAATTTTCTTTATCTTCCTTTCGGTTTCCGTCTGTCATTGATGATTATGTAAGCAGTGTGTTATGACACAGCAGTTACCCACTCCACCTGCTGGTTTGAAAAACAATGCTATGCAAACTTGTTTACTCTTGATGCATTCCTCTTGTTTACTCCTCTTGTTACAGGCATTGCGCTGTGGAATGAGGCAGGCCCTAAGTCTGTGTGAGCAGTGTGCCCTCAACTCTGTGGCTTTTCCACTGATTGGGCCTGGAGTTGTCCTGAAGACACCTGTTAAAGAGGCCGTTTCCATCCTGACATCTGAGATTGGCTTGTTTGGACTGTCAGGGTTAACTGGCTCACTCTCCAACATTCGTATTGTCATCCATCCAGACTACCCAGATTCCAAAGCGGTAAATATTTACTGGAACAGCTATTGCTGATCTTATCCGTAGGGTTTTCAGAACAATACAAAAATAACTGATAATATGATAAGTGTGAACATACCAAAGACAGACATGTTTTGCCTTGTCATCAAGTGTACAATTCAGAACATTTTGGCAATTTCTTTATTGCAGCTGATCAGTTTCCCAGGCTCATGTTAGAAGTCCTATTACCATTATCATAAAACATGCAACCTACTTTCTACTTTGCTTCAGGTCTGCCGGGATGTTTATGGTGGATTAAACTTACACAGGAGGGATGGCAAAGGACAAGGTGTTTGTATGAAAGTTTAGTTCAATTGTGCCAGGGATCAGGAATGGAGGGTGTGGGGTAATTATTACCGCCGCGCAGCGAAGCAGCGGTCATATAGGTTTAGTCCTTTTTTTTTTTTTTCGCATGGCCAAATTTCCGTCAAGGATTCCTGGGACACTGAAAGACCGGGGAACACGAAACTTGGTGGGCATGTAGCCCCACATGGATAGCATGGAACCATCGTTTTTTGTTTTGATTTGTAGCCCCCCGCTGGACTGGAACCCCCGAAACGAGGGTAGGGCAGACACAGTTTTCTGTAAATATCTCGAGAACCGTAGGGTTTAGGAGGACCACCTTTTTTTTGTATGTTGATCTTAAGGGGCCATGTCAACCCATTCCATAACCACTCATTTCATGTATAGCGCCACCTAGTTAAAAACAAAAAAGTAAAAATGAGGTCTTGTAATTGCAGGTATCTGTTACCTAACATAGTCAAAACTGCACGAAATTGGAAGTGTAGGATCATTATGACACCCTCTGAATGCACGCCAAGTTTTGTGGAATTCCGTTCATGGGGGGCCACACAATAAATTAATTTATGTTACTGTACACCAACTGGCCTGTAGGTGGCCGGAGACAGTTTTCTGTGAATATCTCGAGAACCGTAGGGCCTAGGAGGACCACCTTTTTTTGTATGTTGGTCTTAAGGGGCCATGTCAACCCATCCCATTACCACTTATTTCTTGTATAGCACCACCTAGTTAAAAATTAAAAAGCAAAAAATTAGGTGTTTTTATCACAATATCTCTGGCTGACATGGTCAAAACTGCACGAAATTGAAAGTGTAGGATCATTATGACAACCTCCGAATGCATGCCAAGTTTCGTGAACTTTCGTTCATGGGGGGCCATACAATAAAATAATTTATGTGTACATTTAGTGACCGTACACCAACAGAGTTTTCTTTGAATATCTTGAGAACCGTAGGGCCTAGGATGACCAATTTGTTGCGTATGTTTGCCTCCAGGGGTCATGTTAACCATTCCATATGCACACATGTGCATAAACAGATACACACGCACACACATACATTCACAGTAATCATACGTATGACACATACTCACAGAGTAGACATATGTACGCATGCATGCACATGCACAGACACAGGCACATACGCAGGCACACACACAAGCACATGCACGCACACACCCACCCACACATAAACATAAACATGTACACGCACACTTGCACACAATTCAAGAATTTCTCAGAATTATGAACAGGCAAGATGGGTGGGGTTGTATAAAATGTATTTTACATGTGAAATCTATGAACCAATCATGTTTTAATACTTGTTGTCTGGCAGATACCAGTGAGAATTGAGTGTGCATAATGCAATTCAGTGAGACAGTTAGAATCATATATTTTGTACCGCTCTGCCACCAGAATTAAGTAAATCACTGTGTGCTCCTCTGTTCTGCATAGCTGTGTTTGGATCCCTGACCTCTGACCTGGAAGAAGTCACACTGACAGTAGGAGGCATACAACTTTATCTGGTACGTGGAGACATCACCAATGAGACTACAGATGCCATAGTAAACACCACGGACTTTAACAACTTCGATTCAGGTACAAATGAGGATCGGAATATGGATAATAAATTGAAGTCAATAATATTTAATCATTATACAACATACATTGCATTTGTGATTGTGTGGTCTGCTCTATTCACAGCTGTTTGTAAGAGCATACTTTCTGTGGCGGGACCAAAAGTCAAAAAAGCTCTGAAATCTGGTAAGCACTTGTTGTATTGATCTTTGGATAAATTGGCTTCATCTTAATAGCAGCACGTTGCACTTGCTTGATCACATAAGAGAGAGGTAACAGGAGATCTGCTGGTGTCCCTGAATCCACCGTTGCTCTTGGAGGAGAAATAGTAATTAAGAAAGAAATGGAAATATACATCCAAATATGGAATAAAGAAAAATTCCGAACTGCTGGATGACTTGCTGGATAGATATTCACCTTGTATGAATCCTGTCTGTGCCTGCCACTGACCTAAGTACTCATATAGATACCTACCAAATATAGCATGGAACCCAGAGCAATGAAATTGAATGAGAGAAGTAACAATACAATGAGATCCTTGACAATTAGTTTACCTTTATGCAGCTCAGGTCAACAGAGGTAAGATCTTCACATCACAGCCTGGCAAGTTCCCCTGCAAGGCCATCATGCATGTGTGTGGAGAAAATGACCCAGAGTTGGTTCAGGATCTGACCAGGGACATCCTCCTCCATTGTGAGAGCAAAGGATACCAATCAGTTGCCATTCCTGCTATATGTGCTGGTGAGGATAGGAACAGTCTGCTAGACTATTTGTATTTGAATATTTGTTTACATTTGCTGAGTTGGTTGAGTAATAGAATGTGAGTGCAGAATGTCTTTCAACTATTTCACTATTTCTATTATACTAATTCCAAAGACATTGGCATAACTTATACTTCCTCTGCTGAGCTAATGGAAGCGTTGGGCTGTGTGTGTGTGTGTGTGTGTGTGTGTGTGTGTGTGTGTGTGTGTGTGTGCGTGTGCGTGTGTGTGTGTGTGTGCGTGCGTGTCTGTCTATGTGGCAACATTTAAAAAAACTGATTAAAGCAGAATGGGTTGTTATATAAGTCTTTAGTTACATTATTGTGCAGCTATGATATATCACTTTGGTCCATCTTACTCTACTCTGGGTCCATAATACACCGGCAACAACTAGAGGAATAAAACTAAAGCAGAAGCTCTGTGTTTACTGAGATGTCATCGCTTGTCTGTCTCTGCAGCTGCGGGAGTGGACCCATGTATAGTGGCAGATGCAATCTTCAGTGGGATAGTGGCCGCAGTATCCAGTTGCTCCTTCCAGCACCTTGTTACTGTCCGCCTCGTTCTGTTCAGCATGCCGGTCTTCCAGCAGTTTCAAGCCGCTGCTGACGCCATGTTTTGGACACCCATTAGACTAAAAAGTGATTTCTCAAGTCAATGAATTGTCATGTAATGAGTCAGTGGAAGACTATCCTTCCCACTTTAGTGTGTTCTCACCAACCTGAAACACGATGTATTTCACATACATAAAAAGCAAGGCACTGGTCGCACTTTGTTCTGTAACATTCAGTCAGTATCAAAAAAATCTAAATTTCATGACTTCCTTTGATAATGCTAAGTCTAGTCTAGTTCAGTAACATGTTATACACACTTCCAGCATGTGATGATACAGAATCCTTCTCATCTTGTGTATCTCTACAGCCACTACTCCACTAAGAGCATCCACAGCTCCAGCTCAAACGACTCAACCTGGGTCACTGTACCCAGACCTGAGCTCCCTACTGCCTTCATCCCTCATCCCAGCTGTCCCTCCTTCAGCCACCTTTATAATCTTAGGCACATCTGTGCAGGATGTGTCCAGTGTCTGTGCTGGTCTGCAGCAGGCCTACACATCCCACTGCTCCCAGCAAACCCTGGCCCCAGAGGAGCTGGCTGGGCTCTCCCATGCAGAGCTGCAGGATCTGGTCGGCAGAGTGAACAGCCTCGGGGTGCAGCTGGAGCCGTCTGGGCCTGGCAGTGGGGCAGGGGTGGTGGTGAGGGGGCTGAATGAGGGGGTGAATGAGGTGATGTACGTCATGCAGGGGGCATTACGCCGACAGGTGGTGGAGAGGGACCAGAGGGAGCTGTTCAACAATGTGGTGTGGTGCATCATGGGACAGCGAGGAGATTGGGAGAGGTTCCCTAAAGAGGCCAATCAGAAGCTGGAGAAGGGTGTCACTGGAGGGGTGATGGATGCTCATGGATGCTGTTGGAATGTAGATCTCCGGAGGAAGCAGGCGACTGCTGTGGGTTCAGGTTATGTGACCCTAGTCAAGCGACTACAAAACCTGCCAGGTATTTAGATAATGATTTAGTAACGATTTAACCATTATAAACAATGAATAATTACTAAAAATCTGACCATATCCTTTGGCATATTTTAAAGAGTCATCAGTCACTGTGACAAGAGGAAGAGTTCTGTGTGTGCTTTTAATCATGTAGTTCTTCAAATCAGAGCTTGAAAAACATGACTAATCGGTGGAGGATTTTAGAGATGATCTATGCTTGTTGCAGATTTTAAAGTCCCTCTGTACTGGGATAGTCTGGTTCCCGGTGAGGCCCTACAGGTGATCCCACTCATCCCCCTCTGTGCCGAGTTTGAGCGTGTGAAGGCAGATTTCAGGACCTGCATGAGAACAATACTCAAGGTACTCTACCTCACAGGAGGACTTCTATCCTATAAATACAACTTCTATCTACGGTAATTGTTTCACATATTACTCTCGATGTAGTAACTAACCTTGATGTATCTGTGTGTGTTTTGTGTAGCCTCATTCGATTATGGTCCTATTAATCATGCTGTGTGTTTATTCTATGTCTGCCCTCTCAGATTGAGCGTGTGCAGAACGTGCACCTGCGTCGGGCGTTTGATGTTCAGCGGCAGCAGCTGGAGGATAAGAACGGTGCACCTGTAGGGGCCGGGGAGAAGATGCTCTACCACGGCACCACAACCCAGGCCTGCCAGTCCATCATGAAGACCGGCTTCAACCGTGGCTTTGCAGGCCAGAATGGTATGTTCTTATCTCTTTGCTGTGTGCCTACTCAGTTAGCAAAGCATCTTTCAAGTGAAGTATGAATGAAATGACGTGTCGGATAAATCATCAAATTATTCTTGTTTTGCACGCCAGAACAGTACAGAAAATGAAATGTACAATTTGTAAAAACACTCACTTGGTGAACAGGTGTATTCCTATTTAATGTAGGCTATGCCTTTTAGTGTATGCTTCTTAGATATAGGCCTATATGTACATCACTGCAAAAGTTGCAAGTGCTGATCAGTAGGTGGGAATACATGATTCTGATTAAACGATAGAAGGATAGAAGTCCTCCTGTGAGGTAGAGTACCTTGGGCAGCCATGGCCCACTGGTTAGTACTCTGGACTTGTAACCGGAGGGTTGCCGGTTCGAGCCCCGACCAGTGGGCCGCGGCTGAAGTGCCCTTGAGCAAGGCACCTAACCCCTCGCTGCTCCCAGAGCGCCGCCGTTGAAGCAGGCAGCTCACTGCGCCGGGATTAGTGTGTGCTTCACCTCACTGTGTGCTGTTTGTGTTTCACTAATTCACCGATTGGGTTAAATGCAGAGACCAAATTTCCCTCACGGGATCAAAAAAGTATATATACTAATACTATACTTATACTATTCCGAATTAAAAAAAAAAAATCACTTTTTCTCACTTACTCTTACACTCAATTTGTTTGTTTTTTCCTTTTCTTTGTATCTGCCTGTGTTTGTAAGTGTCTCTCCACTGTCTTCCATTCTCATCTTTCTCATCTATTCATATTTTCCTTTCTTTTCAGCCACTGTATATGGTCTAGGAACCTACTTTGCTGTGAGTGCAAGCTACTCAGCCAAGCCCGTGTACTCCCGCCCAGAAGCAGACGGCACTCAGTGTATGTTTGTCGCTCGAGTTCTGGCAGGTTTCTACACGTTGGGTAAGAGCCTCATGAGGGTTCCCCCACCTGTCTCTCCTCAACAGCCTGACATCCGCTTCGACAGCCTTGTGGATAACCAGCAGAACCCCAGCATGTTTGTGGTGTTCCACGACAGCCAAGCCTACCCAGACTATCTCATCACATTCAAATGAGTGTGGAACACATATTGTACATGTCCCTCCCTTCACACTAAATTTGAATGACACTGTTTTTTTTTTGTTTTTTAATTCAGCAACATTTTACAGTAATCAACAAAGATGAACAATTAAAGCTGATTGGATACATTTTTAAACAAATACTGGTTAGATATGACTGAAAGATGTTGCTACTAAAATTATGCAACAAGGATCAAAAGTTAAAAACGTAATGTTTTATAAATCCCCTAAGATTGTATTAATTTAAAGGAACTATATGCAACATCCCTGGAAGTGTGGGCTTATGTCCATGACAATACCCTTCCTTGCTTTGCCTTGCTGTTTTCTGTACAGTGACTCACTGGTGCCTCTTGTTGTACAAAGTGGCACAATGCGAGTACACAGCTGAGCTTGCTGGTTAGCATGCTACTTCATTATCTGTGCAACAGCTTACACATTATAAAAAAAGGTTATTTCTTCACTTCATGCTACTATTTCTACATTATTGTGTTATGTTATGTATCATTTCGTCATGTTTTATGTTACAATTCTTACATAATTGTCTGTAAAGATAATACAGTGCTGCTTGACAGTTTGTGAACCTTCAGACATGGTCATTTGTTTTTTTACAAAAAACAAAAATCAAAATAACCTTATTTAATGCACATTTAAACCCCAATTTGTAAGGCTGGCTTTCCAAATAATAGACAGAAACAAAATAAAGTTATATAGTTTCATTATATATTCACAAAAGTGGTTTAGTTCACAAAAACTCTGCAAAAGTATGTGAAATGTAGTTAATTTCTTGTAGCACCTCCTTTTGCAAACAAACGTCTTCTGTTCCCATTAACCAGTGTCTCACATCTGGTTCTGCATTTTTTGCCTACTCCTCCTTGCAGAACTCAGCCAGTTGAGATACATTTGTGGGACAACTGGCATGTACTGCCCACTTCAGATCTAGCCAAAACAATTCTAGTGAATTATCTGAACTTTGACTAGGCCAATTCAGAATATGAATTGTCTTTATCTTAAGCCATTCCTTGGTAATTTTGCTTGAATGGTTATAGGGTCATTATCCTGTTGTAAAATCTATTTCCTCCCTAGCTTCATCTCCGTGACTGACATGAGGTTCAGATCAAGAATTTGCTGATAGACCTGAGAATTCATGGTTTTCTGGATGATATGATATTGTCCAGGCATAACAACAAATCCACATTTGTATTTTATAGTATTTTATATTTTATAGTATTTTACAGTATTTGCACTAGTATTTTATTGTATTTTATTATTTATTTTTATTCCATTGACTGTCTATGCACAATTTCAAAAAATTTTGCTGCTCTTATTCCAATTATTATATGTGCCCTCTTATTCCTTATTTACTTACTTTTTGTTTACTTGAACCATGTTGTCTGTGGACTTAAAATTGGTCAAATATGTCTTGTCTTCGTAATTTGATCTCTTTGTATGTCTGGAACAGACAATAAAGCTGTGGGACTTTGACATTTCCACCACCATGCTTCACGCTTCATGCTGTTGAGAGTGGGGGTCTTTTCTTAAAGTGTTGGCTTTCCTCTAAACATGATGATTTGGATTGTGACAGATAATTCTATTTTGGATACACCTGTCCAGAGAATAGACTTCCACAAGGGCTCTGAAAGTTGAATTGGGCAGTTTTGTTCTTTCTTGAGAGCAGAGCCAGAGGCTTCCTTCTAGCAACCCTCTCATGAAAGTCGTGTCTGTTCCAGTTTCGTCTAATTGTAGATGCATGTAAATTTATTCCAGATGCTGCCATCAAGGTCTGTAACTCTTCAGAGGTGATGTGTGGGTTGGTTTTTATCCAATTTATTATCTTTCTGATGCATCTTGGTCATACTTTTGATGCATCCACTTCTAGGAAATGTTGCTGTGATGCTGAATGCCCTCAATTTGCAAATAATTTGTCTTAAATGGAGTTTGTGGATACTGTACTGATTCCAGTTTCATTTACTACGGTCTTTTAGAGAGGGTTTTGCAGCTTTCCCCAGACTGATGGGCTGTCACTACTTTCTTCTTTATGTTCTCGGATTATACCTTTCTTCTTGTCATTGTTGATCCCTGTGGGTATGTCTTGGCACTACAGTGGTTTGGTGGATTTCCTCTCTCTTTTAATCATGGCTGCTGAAACCCTTTACAAAGGAAGTCTGTTTGATAAGTAGGCATTCTTATTTAAAAACTGATGATGATAAAATAAGAAAATCCTGATAAAACGACATAAAACTCCAAACTGTTCAATGGGTTCGCATACTTTCAAGCAGCACTGTATTGTTCTTTAGCTTTTGAACTAACTGTTATGTGAAATAGAGCTGCATTCGCATTCTTTATGTACAAATGCTTGTCTTTAAAAAGAAAAATACATTATTACATCAACATTCAGATTTACTATATTTCTGTAACCATTTAGCTTTAAAATGCAATACATATGTATTAGCAAAATGTATGTCATAGAAATTATACTCCAATTAGAGTGAATATTTATCTAAGTCTGTAATCATGTGTGTTAAAAACTTTTGCCAGGAAAATATCACATTATTGCAAGTCAACATGTGATGGTATTATGAAGAAAGAAACAAACCAGTGTTGGTTTAGTTGTAAAGCCATAGCTATTCGGATTTATCAGTTCAGGGGTGCTGTACAAGCTGAATATATTACAAAACCACTGTGGATCTTCAGTGGTTCAGAATTCCTGATCAGAATTCCTAACCTTAACCCTACATATTTTTAATATCTTATATCAATGCTAGAAGTTGCCTGGAAGGTCAGCCTTGCAGCAATGAGCACACTGAAGTGGACCCACAGCACGTAGGAAGGAAGGGAAGGGAGCCTGCTTGGTTGGTCAAGTGGAGCTATGTGCATAGGGAAGCCGAGGGTTCTTGAATGGACACACCATTAATGAGATCTGGCTCAAAATGCAAGAGCATAATGCAAGAGGTCAGGATGTTAGATTGATTTGAGTTTCCTCTGGTTCCTGTCAGCCTCTCCCAAGAGGTGTTCTCCTATTTACTCATGCATTAGAGCGTTTGCACACCATAGTACATTTTAGTACACCATAGTAATACTGTACACCTAGGAGTACTGAAAATATTTAGTGAATCAAGATATGCAGGTGTCATTGTAACATAATCACTGCAGGACAGGTCCCAGCCATTCAGACCTCTCAAATCACAGACATGTTTAAAAGGCCTATGAGCAGAATTTGAATGGTCTTGAATGCATCATAACATCTGCGATAGCATTCTTCCAGTGACTTATGTGGCATAATACAGCACCTCTTGAGGTACAAAGTGGTACAATAAGAGAGGTTGTTGTGGGTCTTGCTGGTTAGCATGCTAACTTCACTGTATATCTGGGCCACACTGAGGACAGGTTACTGTATATGACTTTACATCAAAACAGTTATTTATTTACATTAAAAAATATATATATATATGTATATATTTTGAAAATAAAATTCTAACCTGTTCCTTATTAAGGTTTTGCACCTACGTCATAATGTCATGTGACCGTTTGTTTACAACTAGAGTGGTAGGCAAGAATGGTAGGCAAGGAACTGCAGAGAGTGGTAGGCAAGCCTACAACAGTCGGGTTGGATAGGCTACACATAGTTACAAATAGCTTCAAAATTGAAATTTTAATATCATATATATTGACCGGGATGCCGAACCACTTGTCTAGGCCCCTAACAGTTGGTTTTACAATAAGAAGCAAAAGGCTTAATTTGAATCCGACCGCTTAGCCTACCTATCCTCGTGGTTGTGGAGGATGATCATTAGCAGCTGTGAAGTCTTTAATTCTCAAGATAGCCTAATGGTGTAGCCTACTGTCTACTTAAGACGAGGCTAAAATACTACTATCTACAGTCATCCAAAAATGAATTGCCAGAAATAGGCAATGAAGGGAAAAAAGTGCAACATTTTAAACATGGCAAGATTATTTTTACCGAACAGTTTGTTCTAATTTGTCTCAGGAAATTAGGTGCTTGTGGACATCAATCACCTATCTTCTGTCCCTTCTATTTCAAGTTATCATGAGTGTCATTTGATTATATAATCACAACAAATGCTAATAAATGAAAACAGAATGGGCTTATGTGCTATAGGCTAACGTTACAGGTCAGGCTAACTCCCCGTATGTCAAAATAAACTGATTTGATCCTAATTGTTTAACGATCACACACAACAACTTAACACAGCAACCTCAAACACCACTGTTGAACCCAGGCTACTGCTTCAGTCATCTAAGAAATAAGCAGTTTATGAATTATCTTTATTCGCTTAATCAAGTCCCATGACCAAAATAACAACATATTTAAAGGGCTGAGCTAGCATAACAGCCTAATATAGGCGATACCGCTAATGGATAACTAATAAAAGTTTCATACAATTAATGAACTTTATCACTCACATTCTGAGTTTTTCTGGGTGGTTATATATCCATGCAGATCGCCTTCAATAAGCCATCGCTGTTATATGATATAATATGTTACAGGATTCATGACTAACGCCATTAATGTTACATGATGCTGACTGACTCTGGCTATAACATAGGCTACCGTTTTAACGTCTGCTGAGTCTACTGCCTACCAAGACCTGTCGCTGTTCAGTTGAAGTTAAATGATCAAATATTGTTTGATTTTGTGTCAGCTTTCAGAAGGAAGACATGTTCCTTTCTGGTCAAATTTCACAGCTTCTAAGAAAGGCTATTGTCTTCGTGTAAACCGAAGTTTGAACAGAGAAAAAGTTAGGCTACCATTAGGCTACATGCAGGTTCTCCCATAACGTTATGGATACAGATCAATGCACCAAATCAGGGCGATTTTAGCTAAAACAACGTTCCTGTGACAGGCTATCAAATATTGAACAATGGGATAACGTTTCATCATCACCTTTATTGATGCCTGAAATGTTGACATTGCTGAAATACAGAGATGTATTTCACTGAGAGGCAGCTGCAGACAACGATGTTCAATGGGTTCAACTTGTCCCTTGCCTACCAGCTGGATGTAAACAAAGCTATAGAACCTAGAATACGCCACATGAAAAACGTTAATAGGAGCTAGCTGAGGGATTACTTCTGATGTAGATGGAGGTAGACTGTGACACTCCTGTAGCCTATAAGTCTCTGCCATCTTTATTAAGAATTGGAATTCAATCTCAAGTTTAAGTTCAGGTCAAGGATAATCAGAGTAGTCTATTCCAGTGCAAACCATAATTGAAGTCCATTACTGTCTTTGTCTAGTTTGATGAAATGTTTGAATGAATGTGGAGTTAAATTTGATGCTGATATAAAATATTTGACACATATAAGTTAGAAATTAGTATGTTTAGTACAAAACTGGTAAGATATGAAAGACTTTGCTATTAGAATCATTTACCAAAGATTAAAAGGTAAAATAGTCATATAGTGCTGATAGTTATACTGTGGTATACGCAGGATAATGGTCTCCAAGGCTGGTGATTATCAGGATATTTTACCACCTCAAAGTGCATTACCTTCTGACCATTGTATTATGAGTCAAATGTGATCATTGTAATTACACAAATAACAGGGTTGTGTCCATGTTATCCACAAAAGTGAGTCTGTATGGAACATTTTGTATCCTATAAAGAAATCACACACACACACACACACACACACACACTGTTTAGAAACACTGGTGGGTTTTTGTCTGTTTACTGATGTAGAGAAGGTTGAACATCTGTGCAGTAAAGGATGAACAGGAAGGATACAGCTGCTCAGCCTCCAGAGTAAAAGGCACAGAGTCTCAGTGTCAATAAAAAACACACACACACACACACACACTGTTTATTTAAAAACACTGGTGGGTTTTTGTCTGTTTACTGATGTAGAGAAGGTTGAACATCTGTGCAGTAGAGGATGAACAGGAAGGATACAGCTGCTCAGCCTCCAGAGTAAAAGGCACAGAGTCTCAGTGTCAATAAACACACACACACACACACACACATACACATACACATGCTAAACACACATGAACTTTGCTGAGAGCATGAAAACAAATGACAATGTGTTTCAAAAACGTTGTATGTGTGTGAGCGTGTTCTAGAGAGTTCTTCTACAGTATGTGTGTGGGTGTGTCTGTCTGTCTGAGTCTGTAATGTGAATGGCTGGTTGGCACAGCAATATTTTTGATATAATGCCTCTTCATCAGGCAGCCATCAGAGGTGTTTCCAGACATAAAGGTAGGCTGCACTGCCATGAGAGCAGAATCCCTCACCTTTCACCTCAACGGCCTCAACACAAATGCTTAGCCTTCTGTGTCAATGACGCATTCAGCTGATGGGAACTCTGAATCAGGCAACTCACAGAATAGGGAACTGAAGACTGGACAAATTTACACTTGGTTAAACAATCTCACTTGACTTTTTTGGTCACTGTCACTTTTTTTGTAGTATATTTTTTCCCCCGGGGCTTTTGCATTTATGTGGATATGAGAGTTGAAAGTGAAGGGTAGCAAGCGGGAAGATAGAGATGGGGTGGGACCTGGAAATGACTGTGGGTCTGAACCAAAGGTGGACCCACGGACCCTTGGACCCATAGGTGGTCAGGATACTGACCATTACATGCCACTGCTACACCCTGGTAACCGTCCCTTTAACAGAATGTTGGGGTTTGCTGTTGAGCATATGTTGCAGACACATATTTCCAAGTGTAGAACAAAAGCAAAATGTGAAACAGAGTGTGTTTTTACTAAAGTGTGTATTTTATATTAATAATGTACTAATAATGTACTAAACAAATTGGCCAAACAGTTATTGTCCACAGTTATTGTTCTCATGGGGTCACGCTATTTCATTTTGCACAGTCTCTCAGAGAGCATTAAGGTGCATCGGAGCGGAGAGAGGTCCACACACTTTTCTTTTCATTTTGCATAGTGTATAAAGAGGAAGTTTCTTGGATGGGTAGATCAGTAAATCACACCGCTTCAGCCTACATGCACCACCATCGTGCTGGAAACGCTTACCAGAGAATGGCCATCGACGCCGTGTACTCCAATGTGAACCTAAAGGCAAAGAAAAAGTCCAAGTCTGCATTTGGTGGAGGTGAGTGTGTGTGAGAGACATGCCATTTTTGGTTTGTTGTGACTGTTTGTATTTGCATATGTGAGTATGTGTGTGTGGCTGTTTGTGTGTCTGTTTGTGTGTCCGCGTGTGCCCGAGTGTGAGTGAGTGTGTATGTGTGTGTGTGTGTGTGTGTGTGTGTGTGTGTGTGTGTGTGTGTGTGTGTGTGTGTGTGTGTGTGTGTGTGTGTGTGTGTATGTGTCTGTCTGTTGTACCTTCTTTGATGTAAGTGTCATAGGTCTTTTTATTCCCTTCCCAAGCAGACGATGACAGTGATGATATTGACTACACATTAATAGACTTCACCAACTCAGGGAACAAGCAGAGAAGGCCAAACGGTGAGTGTGAACTGCAGCATAGTAGATACAAATACCTTCTTTTTTATGCCACGCACTTCCTGGATTTCCGACAGACTGTCACCCGTGTTGTAGCAGCTGTTGTTTCAGGGTTCGTGTTTACACAGACCTGGTTGGGTGTTGCACCTAGTGAATGGGCACGTTAAGATGCTGAAGGGTTTGTGTCAAAGTTGGATAAAGAGTCACCCTGTTGGGCATAAACAAGATACTTAATGTCAGAGTAAACACAAAAGTAACAGAATATAACAAGATGCCGTTACATTGACACTTCACCAGAAATATATTGCTGTCTGAAGAGCCTTTTATGGCATATAGTTGATTATTCAATGTGGTTTCTGCCCATAATTTAGTAGTGGAAAAGGTGCATGTGGTGACGTCTCTGTTATTGTGCCTTGGAGCTAGTGGATCTTGGACTGCTCTGCCATCTGGTGGTGTTGTTCTATTGAAGAAGGTGCCCACTGAACCATTCAGTGAAATGTTATGAAGAAGTTTCTAGAATGTTGTTTTCAGTATGGTGTGGTGCATACTGATGTGCTATAACCAGAGGTGGGAAGTAAATAAGTACAAATACTTAAGTAAGTAGCATTTTCAGGTACCTGTACTTTACTGGAGTATTTATTTTTCCAACAACGTTTTAGAACTCTCTTCAAAACTCATGTTATACTTTTGTCTGAATGCATTTGAGCAGTGCCGGTTCAAACCTCCATATGGGACTCTAAGCAAAAACCTGCTAAGGGGCCATCCTACCTGAACTCTGAGGGCCAAAAACCTGCTAAGGGGCTATCCTACCTGAACTCTGAGGGCCAAAAACCTGCTAAGGGGCCATCCTACCTGAACTCTGAGGGCCAAAATTGAACCATTTTTTTTACAGTATCATCAGTCGGGTAAACTTGTGTTCGTTCCATGGTTTGATGTCAACATACATCTCTCCAGTGCGTGTTGCTGGCCTAGCCTGGACCTACCTAATGGAACGTTTTTGAACGCATGCGACAGAAATGCAGCATCTCCGCTTTGCGTTGGGCCGTTTTACCATCTAGAACATGTATTAACTTTGTATAGTCGAACGGCGTGTCGTCCATTATGCCTTACATACACCATTAGGCCACAGTCCGCTTCTTTTAACAGAAACAACTGGTAAAATAGTCCTTCCAAAAGGCTTGGATACTTTTTACTTTTATACTTTAAGTACATTTCCGTACATTTAAGATTACTTTCTTAATTTTACGTGAGTGAAGAAGTTGAATCACTACTTATACTTTTACTAGTCTTTTTTACAGATGTATCTGTATGTCTACTTGAGTATGGCAAGTGTGTGCTTTTACCATCTCTGGCTATAATGCATAGGATAAGTTATTGGGTAAGATTACTTGTATGTGACAATGAGAGGTATGGTCTTTGTCTGCAACAAATAGCATGATGAATAACATCATCTCCTGTGTATGTCTGCGTATGAAAAAGGATGGGACTTTATAGGACTCCTGTTCTTTTCTTTGCATTAGCTGTGGACAGTGAAGCTGTCACATACTCTGCAGTCAAAATCCCCCAACCAGGTGTCAGCAAAGAACCAATCCACAGAGATGGTGAGTGACAGCTGTGTTAAGCCTGGACACATCATTTTCTGTAAATGGGAACTCTGTAAATATCTCCAAACTACTCACTCTCATTTTATTTTTTTTTTTTTTTTTTTACATTTCTGGCTAAAAGGGGCAGAGGGTGATGATGTAATCTACTACAAGATCACCCAGCCACATAGAGGTTTGCTTGAGAGGTTTACTTCCTGTTTAAGGCCAGTTTGCCAGCTGAAGTACTTTGCTTTCTTTTAGTGTTATTCTGCCATCAACAGGTCATTCTATTACTCTTATTCTCTCTCTCATTCTCTGACTGTGTGTGTGTGTGTGTGTGGTTTTGGGTGTGTTTGTGTTGAATTTAACCTTCTGTTTTTTCCGCAAAAAATCCAGCTACAGCACATGAATATTGCTTGCATGTTGTCCTTCCCTAAGTCAAAGGCTGCCACTACTCTCTATCTCTCTCTCTTATCTGTAGATGGTCTTTCTAGCCAGTCTTCAGCACAGCACAATGAACCGCTTCCAACACAAAGTGGACATACACCTGCGGCCTTCCTGGCCCAGAGTGACCCATTCCCCATGACAATGATGCTGAGGGAGACCCAGCAAAGGTTCTTTCAGAGACCCACATTTCTGCTGTTTCTATGCGTTCTCTTTTTCACACTGACGGTAATTCTGGGAGTGCTCTGTAAGTATCACAAAGTAGCAGCTGACTGCCACACAATATACACATTTCCATCCATAGCTAATGATGCCATTTAAGAATGAATGTATTGATGCTGTGTGTTGTGTTTGTGTCCCTACAGATTTATTGGAGGAAAATGCCCATGCAGGTATTTATTATAAAATAAATGATAGAAATGCACTGTCTGGCTAGATAGATACAGCAGATAGATACTTGTTTTATTCATCCCCAGAGGCACTGTAAATTGTGGTTTTGCAATAGTAATGCACACATGTACATGTAACAATGCTGACCAACATGAAATGTTTTTCTTCCTTTCTGTATCATCACACTGGTTTCATAAAGATTCCATGGGCAAATATGAATCTCTCCAGTCTGTGCACAGGGTAGTCCAGAACAAATACACTGTGTGCAAAATTATTAGGCAAGTTGTATTCCTGAGGATTTATTGTATCGTTGAACAAATACAGTTTTCCCAGTCAATCAAAAATGTTAATACACCTCAAATCTGAATATTTAACAGAGAAAAAGTGAGTTTTGGCTTCATCAGGAAAATATCTATGTGTGCAGAATTATTAGGCAACTATTAGTGTGCAGAATTGTTATGCAACTAAATGAAAAGCTAAAATGTTCCCATCTCACTTGTTTATTTTCATTTCTCAGAGTAAGAATAATACATAAACAACTCAGTATGTACAAATACACACAAAAAATATTCAGTGACCAATATAGTCACCCTTCTTTTCAATAACAGTCATGAGCCTTCCATCCATGGAGTCTGTTAGTTTTCTTATCTGTTGATCAACTTTTTGCGCAGCATCAACCACAGCCTCCCAAATGCTGTTCAGAGAGGTGTATTGTCTTCCCTCACTGTAAATCTCACGTTTAAGAAGTTCCCACAGGTTCTCAATGGGGTTTAGGTCAGGTGAAGAAGGGGACCACGTCATTATTCTGTCATCTTTAAGGCCTTTGCTGGCTAGCCATGCAGTGGAGTACTTGGATGCATGTGATGGAGCATTGTCCTGCATAAAAATCATGGCTTTCTTGAAGGATATAGACTTTTTCCTGTACCACTGCTTGAAGAAAGTATCTTCTAAAAACTGGCAGTAGTTTTGGGAGTTGATTTTAAGTCCATTTTCAACTCTAAAAGGTCCAACTAGCTCATCCTTAATAATAGCAGCCCATACCAGTACCCCACCTCCACCTTGCTGGCGTCCGACTCGGAAGTGGAGCTCTGTGCCCATTAGTGATCCAGCCACGGGCCCATCCATCTGGTCCATCAAGAGTCACTCTCATTTCATCTGTCCATAAAACCTTTGAAAAATCTGTCTTCAGATATTTCTTGGCCCAGGCTTGACGTTTCAACTTATGAGTCTTGTTAAGTGGTGGTCGTGTTTTAGCCTTTCTTACCTGGGCCATGTCTCTGAGCACTGAACACCTTGTACTTCTGGACACTCCAGGGAGGTTGCATTTCTGGAATATGGCAACACTGGAGGTTAATGGGTTCCTGGTAACTTCACGTTTAATTCTTCTCAAGTCTCTAGCAGTTAATCTGCGCCTTTTTTCCTCCACACGTTTCTTGCGACCCTGTTGACTATTTGCAACGAAACGTTTGATTGTTCGGTGATCACGCCTCAATATCTTTGCTACTTCAAGAGTGCTGCATCCCTCTGAAAGGCATTTTACTATTTTTGACTTTTCAGAGTCTGTTAAATCTCTTTTTTGTCTGAGGTAAAGAAGCTGCCTAATAATTATGCACACCTTGATATAGGGTGTTGATCACTATAGACCACTCCCTCCCTCATTACACAAATACACATCACCTGATAATGCTTAAATCCAATTAGCATTCAAGTTTATATAGCTTGGAGTTGGAAAATATGCATGAAAATGGCAATAAGGTCAAAATACTCACTTGCCTAATAATTTTGCACACAGTGTACTCCCAGAGTCGTAGGGATCCGTCAGGTCAGTCCTTGTCCCTCTAGAAATGTAAACAATATTTAACACATACCAAAAAATAGACAATGGAGTGTTGTCAGGTATAGATGGTTTACTTTGGTGATAGTAATGCCTCGTTAATTGCATTTAATTCAATTAGTACTATAGGCTCTTTGGCTTATCAATTATTATGAATACTGTAGCGCAGAGCAATCATTAAGGTTTTGGCAAAAATAAATGTTGTTAGTAATTTTTTGGTTGACCACTCCGAGGGCAGTGGAACACTTGGGCACGTGCAACTTAGTGGGCATAGCACCATTAGGCTGATAAGGAATAGAAGCTTTTGGTCCCCACTATGGGATGCATCTAGTTTAAGTCTTTCCCTCACAAAATGAAAGCTGTAGTTAGAACTTTGCCTTTGTGGTGAAAAACTAAACCAAATTGCAGTTACTAATTTGATACTCAAACTTAAAAAGGATCCACAAACACAATTTAACAAAACAGGTGCCCAAACAAAATGTCAACACTTTCTCTGAAACTCATTTGTTATGTCTTAACTGAAAAGACTCTTACAGTTAAAACTTTCCCCACAACAGAGGCTCTCGAGAGTCTGAAGGTTCTCAACATCAGCCATGGAAAACTGTCTGGAGAGAAAGTATCCTTGCTGAGACAAATCGATGGTAAGGCAGTAGTGAAATTTCAGCACAAAAGCAGCACTGAGATTCAAGATCACAATTGATATACTGTATACTCAGGATTAGGTAAGCAGTTCTGCTTATGTAACAAAATTTGTAAAATGAAAACATCAGTGATCAGGCAAAACACATTTTGTAAGGTGCAATGGTTCTCTACTTGCGGTGGCTAGCGGTGGTCATAATAAGATTATCTTTATTCAAACGCTTACATACCCATAGTTCTTAAATGAGAACTTAAGCCCTGTTAAAAAATTGAAGGAATCGGTGCTACCTAATGCGAGTTAGCCTGCTAGCAACTAATGCAGCAAAGCAGCTAAGTTATGCTATGGGGGCATCACTTAAACTTTGACTTAGTGCATCTTTACAGACTCCTCAGCATGTCTTTACAAGTGCTGTGCAACATGAACATGGTCCTTACTGTAATTGCGAAGAAACAGTATAAATCCAGTGTTTGTACAGGTAGTCACATACCTCTGTTTCTGTCACTTTCTGTACCCTAAAGTCCATATGAAAGTCACACTCATGCATTTTCCCATTTCCACAGAAACCAGATTGTGAAGTTTCCAAAAAAAATAATATAATTGAGCATTGCAATGGTTATGTATTAAAAGAGCTCTAAGCGATGTTGGGTGACGTTACTTCTGTTGACGTTCAAACGTAACATCGCTTAGAGCACCTTTAATAGTCATAACTGTAACAACATGGAAACGGTCCAAATGCGAGCTGAGCAGGCACAGCACTAATGTTACTGAATGGAGGATGAAGGACCAAAGATTACCTTAGGATGAATAAATAAATGCAGAAAGAAATTATGAGATGTATGAATAAATAAATGTATCCTCCTGCTATTGCCAACATCCACCACAACACAAAAAAGAACTAAAGATTAATAGATATATTTCTCCTAGTATATAATATATACCAAGTATAACAATGTACAAGAATAATAATAATGATAAAAAAAAAAAAAAATGTCGGCCACATGATGGATTTGCCCATTTGTGTCCACTGTTGTGTTTTATTGGAAAGGGTTTTATTCTGTCATCCATACATTGATGTTTCTCTTCTCCATCCTTTGTGGAACTGACAGAGCTCGATGAAGAGAAGACATCCATTCAAAATCAACTGAATGGTGAGCCTGAGATAGGACAACACACCATTTAGGATCTGAACAGATTTTCAAAATATAAGGGATCTAGATCAATGATGCCTACACTAAGAATACGCTTTGAGAACAACACCCCGAGATTTCTTTTTCATATTATTTGATCTTATTTCATATATACAGTCTAATATATAATTGTATTATTTTGCATCAATTCATATTATTCTATTATTTTGAACAACAAAGTATGTTAGATTACAGATCTTGTCGACTCATTAAGTGATGAAATTGTGGCAGCTGCACTTACATGCTTCTCTTTTGACAGCTGTAAACAAGAGTTGGCAATTTGAGATGGACACAAATAGAAAACTTTCTTTGGAAAAAAAGACAAGAGAGTGGAATCTTACAAGTAAGTGTCAAAACTCAGTTTACAGGATTCCACAAGTACATTTGCTGTGCAAAATTGCGTATTTCAATGTTTATAGTTTTTGTTGTTTTTTTCTTTTATTCAACAGTGGATATCTATCCGTTTATGTTTTTGTCACTCTTAGCCAACAACTTGTGAAAGCTGCAGCAATATACCCATCATTGTCTCTCTTTTCACAGGTGTGACCAGGGATTTGGAAAAGGAGAAACAACAAAACAAACAGCTTACAAGTGACAAAGAAACAAAAGAAAAAAAACTCTCAGGTGAGTGGCATGACCCAGTTTGCTTGATTGGAGCTTTTTGGAAAAAGGTGGAGTTTGATTGTTCCACACATTTGTACATCTTTTCCAAACAGATTTGAGGACTGAAAAAGAGAATGCAGAGAGATTGAGAGATCAATATAACACTTCACTCTCTGGTGAGGAAAAGCTGACACATAAGAGATGCTTCTGTTCCTTTTGGTTCTGATACATATTCCCACCAGGTTAACATGTGTCATGTTTTAACAAATGTAAAAATGGTTAAACAGGTAGAGGAATTCATAGATTGGATTGGTTAACTAGACAATACACTATATTTACTAGTGTTAACTACTTATACACAGAGATAGACATAGTCAATATAACTGTTGGTGATAGAAATAGATATACAGTATGGATACCCATTGCATTGTATATGCATTTGTTTTTTGTTTGTCATTGTTGAACAGATACACAGAAGAGACTTGATGAGCAGAAGATAAGCAATGCTTTTCTCTCCCACATCAAGGACAGTATTGAGGTAGAGCTGAAAAGTAAGGGACATTTTCCTACACAATTAGTCCTTTTAATTAGTTTGCCCCAAGAACCATGTTTCCCACAGATGTAATAAGACTGAACTTTTGACTTTTTAGATTTTCAGAAAATTTCCATTACATTAACCTACTGCATGTTCACTTATAGTATGTGGATTATATTTGTACAGAATATCGAGAAACATTTCATAAAACCAGAGATGATGAACAAAAAAAGATGTTGAACAGCGTGCTACAAGGTTAGTCATTATGCTGCCTTTAGTGGATAGCCTAGAACATGTGCCCACATAAAATTATGTGGAAGGAGAAACAATTCACCACAGTTCCATGCTTGAGGCACTATTACCATGTTCTGAGATAAAACGAATGACAATCCATTACCATAATATCCCGTCTATTAATTTTGCAGTTTTCTCAGATATGAGGTTAACTATTATGCTAATCGATAAGGACTTTTTTTTGTGTGAATTAATTGGAATCAGTCAATACCGTAAACCTAAGAGTAGCAGGTCCACAAAAAGTGACGGATAGTTTGACAGCGGTGACCACATGAATTGTAGTTTTATTTGTGACACAATAAAGAAATGTTCAATACATGGGAGCGGTCAATATGTATTTTGAATTTTTAATTGGCATAAAACACTGTTATGCAGTTTAATACACAGTGCATCTATAAGCGGGAAATTACTGTACCTGTACATGTTGTGACAGTGATTTCAGTTCTGCTTCGTAACTGAAGTTCATGAAGTGCCTGCTGTGTGTGTCATTATAAGTATAAGTATAGTATATGTATAGTATAGTATATTGTATATACTATTTATATATAGTGTATATAGTATAAGTATAGTATTATATAGACATGTTCTGTTTCTTCACTTAACAGCTTTAGAGATGGGCTGTGCCCTTGGATGGAAAAACTTGGAAAGTGGAAAGTGCTACTTCTTCTCCTCTGAAAGTGATACGTGGTATCAGAGCAGAGATGCCTGCCAGGCCAAGGGGGGACATTTGGTTGTCATAGACTCAGAAGGGGAATGGGTAAGACAATATAACTGATGGATCATTTGAATTTCCCTGTGTATATGTCCTTGCATGTAGTCCTACTGGAATACACACTGAACCAGACTTATCTTGCTTTAGGAATTACTTATGAAAAAGAGACCAGGAGTTACAAAGACCTCTTACTGGATCGGCCTAACTGATGCAGAGGAGGAGGCGACATGGTGCTGGGTGGACAACACAGTCCTTGGTGAAAGGTAAAGATGTATTGTATGTACAGTATATCTTTGTGTGTGTATGTTTAATAACTGTGTGATGTTTCTTTTGAATTAATCTTGCATTAATTACGATAAAAAAGAGCGGTAACACTTTGGTAAGGGTACATGAATTATCATGGATTCATATATGAATTAATACCTGATTTATGCATTACTTCATTCCTTAATATATTATGAACATCGGAGACCCTGAAATGACTGTTTGCACAGCAAATTAGGAGTAAAGTAAGTGGAGGTAACTCCTGTTCCTCACTGATCGTGGTTCCTGATGTCTGTTCAAAGGATATTTTCCCAAGTATAGAGTGTCCTAGTGACGCCACTTCCATTTGCCTCCATGGGACCTATCTTTCAAAACATTTTGAACGCCAGTCTATGGCGAAAAAGAAATGATTTTATGGTCCCAGTTGACTTGTGCCTTGAATTACCCATATGATGTTTGTCAATTTTAAAGACAATTTTTCATGTAAAGACATTTGCAGTTTGTTTCGTAACTATTGAATTACAACATTGTGAAAGATCGTAATTCCAACGACTACAAACCCATCAGTTGCGCTAGTGACGTTAACGTTAGCTCATTCACAGCCACACTAGATTGTACAAGCATACCAGCAACAGGTCTTAATTGGGCTTTCCTTGCCGATGAAAATACCATGAGTCAGAGGATTAAACATGACATAGCAGGCAGCAAGATGCAACCGTTAACTAGCATAACAGCTAATCTTATAGTTTCATTACGTTGGTGACGTAGCCTACATCGTTCGAGACGAGAGATGTAGTCCACTGAGCGGATTCGCACAAAACCAACATAACTTTTGATATACATTTGACAACATTTCTTTTAAATTCACACACATCATATGTGAAATTTGTGGCACAATTCAAACTGGACCAAAAAATAATTGTTATCTCTCCATTAACTCCCGTTCATATTTTTTTGAAAGACAGGTCCCTTGTAGCGGAAGTAAAACGGAAGTCACTGGGACACTCTATAGACGTCTCCAGAATAAGTCCCGCCTCCATACAAAGTAAAAAAAGGTGGTGGGCAGATTGGCCTACACACTTCTGTTATCTAGTTTCCACTGGATTTTTTGATTTTCGGTGCCGTTTAAGTACTTAACCAGCTTAAGTGCCCACCAGATTTTTCTACTTTGTCACCTACAGAGTTTGACAGGTATGATCTTTCAAAACGCCATGTTATTTCCCATAGACATTTGACGACCGAAGGTTGGATGGATACGGAAGTTAGGACTTATTCTGGAGAGGTCTATTAATAGCTCAGGCTACTTCGGCCAATCGGTTACGTTTGCTAAGCAATAGGCCTAAGCAAAGCCTAGTTCAGACCTACAATAAAACCAATATCTAAAATAGGCACTGCATTCTACGTTTTTTATTCTAACTTAAAATAGCTTTATGGATTATTATTTTACTAATTAGATCTACATTTACGTGTTAAAATTAGTTATATGGTGCAGCCTCTGAAGAATTATTCTTGCGAGTAGGCCTAGCATATTTTAACGTGCGTTTTTTGATTGTCATTATTATGCGATCACGTTCATTTTGAGAGCACTGATATACAGTAGCCCATGTTTACATTTACAGGTCATTTGTGTTCCACCTGTCATATGCGCCCCATACTTGTCCTGGGTTGATGCCACCGAAAAATCTCACAGGCACACCTTAATTATAATTTCTGGCTACGCCCTTAAAGTAGGCTAGCCTATTTATTTTGTTTGTTTTAATTAGCCTAGTTGCCTGCTGTAGTGTTAGTGGTCACCTTGCTATTTTAAAGTTGTATATAGCTTAGTTGACTTTACATTCTCCTATGTGGGCCTAACACTTCAGCCATTTGGAATAGAAGAACACACCAGAATAGGCCTGTTTAGTAGGCCTAAACAGGATTTGATGGCTGCATTCCTATACTTATAAAATGCAATTCAATGCGGAAGTAATCTAAGTATTCAGAATACGTTACTCAGATTGAGTAACGTAACGGAATACGTTACAGATTACATTTTTGGGCATGTATTCTGTATTCTGTAACGGAATACGTTTTGAAAGTAACCCTCCCAACACCGATTAAGAATCATCAGGAATTTACATGAGTTCAAAGTCTCTCATTCAAGACCTCATGCATAAACAACACATCAACTAAAGCATTATGTACGGTGGGTACATCATTATGATTTATGATTTCTTAAGCATGATCATCATGATTACAAGCATTTAAGGTTAATTACTCATGAGTTCATCATGTTTGTGGCCCCTCAACTAAAGTTGGCAGGTGTTTAGAGAACTGCACAAGTTGTGTTCAAATCAGAATTTGAGAAGTGATGACCACATTTTTGGCAGAAAAAGAAATCATCATGATCAATTTTTAAAAATCATAAATCATAATGATGTGATCACCATACTTAATGCTTTAGTTAATGTGTTGTTTATGTATGAGGTCACACATGACAGATTATAAACTCATGTAAATTCCCAATGATTCATGAGATATTAAGGAATGAAGTAATACATAAATCATGAATTAATTCATGCATAAACTCATGATAATTCATGTACCCTTTCCGTAAAATGTTACCAAAAGAGCAATAGAAAATTGACTCTGAGTAAGCACATATTACGCTTACCGTGTTTACTTTGTCACCCGTAAGCTAGTCAATGGACAGATATTTCTCACCGCAAATAGGTTATGCAATTAATTCAGATGAATTAATCACATAGTTTGTAGTTGAAAGTGTTTGTGTGTGTGTGTGTGTGTGTTTATGATGCCATATTTTTCTGTAGCTACAGACACTGGATGAACAAAGAGCCTGATAACTGGACAGACAAGAAGAAGAAACCAGAGGGAGAAGACTGTGCCAGAACAAATGACATGGAAGGAAGCTGGATGGATGCATTCTGTGACAAGAAGTATCATTATATTTGTGAAGCTACAGCTGCTGTGAAGCCATGAATCAAGTATTATATTGTCAAGTTCTATATTTTCCTCTGTCATTTTTTCAACAGTTTATTACAAAATTATGTATGTATCTGATAATAAAAGCTTACTTTATCTTGTCTATAGCAGGTAACTTGACAGAACCATGCACATATAAAAAATGAAACTTTAGAAGTCACATTAAAGCTGTGAGGTCATTCCCTGCTGCCAAATGCAGTTTAAATACAGACTTCTGTGTCTACCAGTTCTGTGTCCTCAAAAAGAAAACAAGACTCTTTAGTTTTGATCAGATAACATTGATTTAGCAAATGATGTTATGATTGATCTCTCCAAATGCTAAATAAAGACAAGTGTGCGTCAGTGTGGGCTTCCTCATCGTTTTTTTTTTAAAGTTTCTTTTTGGGCTTTTTTAGAGAGAGAGAGAGAGAGAGAGAGAACTGATCAGACTGGACCCTGGATCTCTGTGGGTGATCGAACACAAATGCGCCACAGTTTGTGTCACAGCTTGTGTCTCGTTTCAAATTACCTCCCACTATTTGGGGTAACATCCCCAAGCAAAGGATCAGATGAGAAGTGTTTACCCGAGTTGTCTCTAGTCAGTACAAGGGCGTAGGCTTGGTCTGAGCTTTGGTGGGGACACTGCCCATGTATCATATTTTTTCTGTTTTCATTCATTTCAGCAAACGTTTATAGCATTACTTAGTTAAAAGCATGGCTTTCCTTTCCTTAGTAACTGTTGTCATGGTACACAAATCTGCTAGCTGACCTTGCTGGTATTTGGTTGATTCCAATGTCCATTTAATAGGCTATACACATAGCGCTGTCAACTAAATTTGTACCAAAAAACAAAGTTTCTAGCATTTCCATGCCTTGAACTAGCACATAATATTATGACTTACACTTTGTTTCTTGAAATAGTTTCTGATGTTCTCCACCTTTCTTTTCTTGCCTGACAGGGGCCTATTGCACAAAATTAGGATAAGGGATTAAGCCAGGATATCTTGGTTATCCTGGCTCAATTTATCCGTGATCCAGTTGCACAAAAGCGGGATAGGGGGCAGCAGGATTTGTTATGGTATAAATCACCATGGCGATTTATTCTGTGAAGTTCCAGGATCTATTTAATCTCATCCCTTATCTCAGTCAGCAGTCACCACAAACAGAAACCATTAGTTATTCCACTGCCCACTACACATTGTTATCACATATAACTAGACCCACTGTCATTATTGAAACGTTTGTGATCATTAATTAACTTTTACATATCGCCATTCCCGACCTGTCATGCGACAATGTTACGTCACGGGAGTGCCTAACCATTTCGCGTGTGGTGGTCGCGGCACTAGTTGCAATATTCTCCTAAACAGAGGTGTTGCTGTTTGTTCTGTTGTGAAAGGGCTATCGCTACCTACTTCACACCGTAGAAGAAGCAATGAAGCCGCTCTAGTTGCCATGGTGAATCAGTGAATCTGTGATCGGTGGGGGGGTCTATTTGAGGTAGCCGTGAGCGCGCACTTATCCAGGATAGGTTTCACCTGGCTTGATGAATCTGTGTCTGCTCATCCTGGCTTGCTCGTTGTGCAACCAATTAAGCCTGTGCGCTCTTGTTTTGGATTCATTGAGCGCAGCCAAAGTCCTTTTAGGCAAGTCCCTCCACTCGGCGGCCATATACCAACGTTTTATGGGCACTCATCGGGCACAGTCTTTGGGTCGAACTGCGCGTGCGCAAGGCTTCACGACACCAATCTTGCTCCAGCGGCGAGATCACAACAGATGATTGGCACGATGTCTTCACAACACATCATATGATTGGCTCAATGTATTCACATCACACCACATGATTGGCTCAATGTATTCACATGTCGACGTTTTGCCGAGGAAGGGGGTGGGATATGTGTAGACAACGGCCATATTGGCGTGACAAACTAGCCCCATGCATTTCTATGGAGTATTTTTTGAGTGCTGTGTCTCCACATTAGAAAGTCTCTGGCGCAGCTCAGTAACTTATCCCGGATGTCTTAATTCTGCTTTTGTGCAACAGGCCCCAGATCTTGCAGCCAAGTGTGCCAAAACTTTGAATTGACAGCATACAGGGAGCTAAGCCAATCAAAAAACAGACCTGTCTCAAAGACGTATTATGGGAGGCGGTAGGCCTACTGAAGTGGGAAATTATTTAACCCTTTTAATCGTCATTTGACATTGGTGTGCACACGTCCTTCCGTCCCCACACAAATCTATGCCAATGAGTCAGTACACCAAATAAGAAAGACCTATAGATAGAAATAATGAGCATAAAATATGTATTTTTGTAGTATGTAGCCTTGGTAAATATCCATCTAGTATAGGCCTGAATAATATGCACATGAAATGACACTTGTTAAACTCACCTCAACATGTCTTTTGCAATCATTTAGCCATGGGCAATGCTAAAGTCACTGTTACAAACAGTGCAGCGCGCATTTTTTTTTATACTCCTTTGTGTAGTCTGATGTGAAATGGGTCTTAAATGCCCCCTTTTTCGTGGACACTCTGCCTCCACCCACGCTCCTGTTCCTAGATACACTGAACTGATTAATTAAAGGATAATTCCGGTATTTAGCACTTTTGAGTATTGAGTCCCTTTTCTGGTTTGTTTTTGATGAACTAGAGTGGTGGACACCGAAATTTTGATGATGGGTCCTGTCTCGACTTTCTGAAAAAGTCGAGAAGTCTATCTCTCTAGAAGTCTATCTCTTTCTAGAAGTCTATCTCTCCTCTTCCCTTAACCCTTTAGCCGCCAGGGTTTAAAAAATATAAATTGGATTTTTACATCAAAATTTCAAAAGGCCATGGCTTGCAAGTGGTCAGAGATAAAGTCCTACTGTAAATGTGAAAATCATTGAGTATGACCAGAAGTTTATGAAGGGGGTAGATTTACTCATCTAATTTGCATATTATGACGTCACTGGATGGCAACCACCGTGAATTATGCACATTTCAGTAAATACTAGATGTTGAACATATTTGAGCAGTTTTACTTTCTTTTTTTTGTGATTTCACCGACATAACAAATGAACAGGAACACAGTCACATGTAAACCAACAATAGTAAACTATTACTATAATCACAAACCCTATGCTACTATACAATAAAGTAGCCTGGTCAAATCAGTTCCATATCACGGGTGACTTTGAAGTTCTTCAGAGCCCTATTTTTACAACCCCTGCTGTCTATACCACGTCCATTACGGACACTATCATCACTATTGTCACTGGCACCTCCAGCTATGTTGGGCAGAGGGTCGAAATAAGCATGGTATGCTTAGTGAACACTGTCGATAGACGATCGATCATATTCTCCAAAAGGCAGATATTCTCCTTCAGAATCAGAATAGGTGAATAACAGACCCAAGACTTCATCACACGTGAATTTTTTTTCAACATTTACAACATATTTCTGCTTCAATTTGTGCAAAACTAAGGCCCGCATCGCTTCCGCGTTATGGAGAAAATGCACATCTTCTTCGTGTATTTCTCGCGTGTTTTCGCGAGCTTCCTGAAAAATTCCTGAATTCAGTAGTGACGCTTGTCGCAATATTGCGACATGGGCGCTTAGAGGGTTAAGTGAAGCATTGAATAGTTCAATGGCCCTGGGGACAAATGACTTCCTCAGTCTGTCTGTTGTGCAAGGCAGTGAGCGAAGTCTCCAGCTGATCAGGCTCTTCTGCTTTACAAAAGTGCTGTGGAGTGGATGACACTCATTGTCCAAGATGTTGATCAGTTTGTTCAGGGTCCTTTTGTCAGATATTGAAGTGATGCACTCCAGTTCAGCCCCCACTACAGAGCCAGCTTTCCTTACCAGCCTGTCAAGTCGCCCAGCATCCTTCTTCTTTGTGCTTCCTCCCCAACATACCACTGCATAGAAGAGGGCGCTGGCAACAACAGACTGGTAGAACATCCTGAGGAGCTTGCTGCACACATTGAAGGAGGGCAGCCTCCTCAGGAAGTACAGCCTGCTCTGCCCTTTCTTGTAGAGTGCGTCAGTGTTGGCTGACCAGTCCAGTTTATTGTCCAGGTGGAGACCCAGATACTTGTAGGTGCTTACCACCTCCACATTGACCCCATCAACGAAGACTGGTAGCAGAGTGGGCTTAGACCTGCGGAAATCCACCACCATCTCCTTGGTCTTTGAAGTGTTGAGTTGAAGGTGATTGAGTTTGCACCATTGCACAAAGTCCTCCACCAGGCTCCTGTACTACTCCTCCTGCTCGTTTCTGATACACACCACAATTGCAGTATCGTCAGAAAACTTCTGCATGTGGCATGACTCTGTGTTGTAGCAGTCAGATGTGTACAGGGTGAACAGGACTGGAGAGAGCACAGTTCCCTGTGGCGCTCCGGTGCTGCTGATCACATTGTCAGAGAGACAGTTCTTCAGTCTGACAAACTGTGGTCGCTCAGTCAGGTAATCTCAAAAGTCAAAGTCAAAGTCAAAGTCAGCTTTATTGTCAATTTCTTCACATGTTCCAGACATACAAAGAGATCGAAATTACGTTTCTCACTATCCCACGGTGAAGACAAGACATATTTTACCAATTTAGGTCCACAGACAAACATAACATTCAAGTAAAACAAAAAGTAAGTAAATAAGTAAATAAGAGGGCACATATAATAATGAAAAAATAAGAGCAGCAAAATGTGGTTGAAATTGTGCATAGACAGTCAATAAAAATACTAGTGCAAATTCAGGCCAATAAAAGGCTTGGGTAGTTCTGTTTGACCTAAGTAAGAAGAAAGTGGCATAGTGGTGCAAGTTATGTAAGAGCAGCAGAAGTGTTGTGTTTCAGGACAACAACACCAGTTGTAAAGTGTACAAGTGTGCAAGTGTGCAAGTGTGCAAGTGGAGTAGTGCAGGCGGCCATTTTTGGGTCCAATGTCCAGGATGTTATGTAGCTGAGGGGTGGAGGGGGGAGGGAGGGAGAGAGTTCAGCATCCTTACGGCTTGGTGTATGAAGCTGTTGGTGAGTCTGGTAGTGGGAGGCGCAGGCTTCTGTACCTCTCCCAGAGGGCAGTAGATCAAACAGATTGTGAGCGGGGTGACTTGCATCACTCACAATTTTTAGTGCCTTTATGGGTGAGGTGGGTGGTGTAAATGTCCTTCAGGGAGGGGAGTGAAGCACCAATAATCCTTCCAGCTGTGTTCACTATGCGCTGCAGGGCTTTCCTGTTGTATTCAGTGCAGCTTCCGCCCCACACAGCGATACAGCTGGAGAGGATGCTCTCGATGGTGCCTCGGTAGAATGTGGTCATGATGGCTGGTGGAGCACTTGCTCGCCTGAGTTTCCAGGGAAGTACAGGCGGCTTGAGCTCTCTTAAGCCAGTGATGCAGTGTTGGTGGTCCAGGAGAGGTCTTCACTGATGTGCACCCCCAGGAATTTGGTGCTGCTCGCTCTCTCCACCACAGCACCGTCGATGGTCAGTGGCAGGTGTTGGGTGTGACCTCTCCGGAAGTCAACAACAATCTCTTTGGTCTTGCTGACGTTCAGCAAGTAATCCAATCAAGTAATCGTAATCTGTAATCCAGGTTACCAGGTGAGCGTCCACACCCATCTGCAAGAGCTTGTCTCCCAGTCTGAGGGGTTGGATGGTGTTAAAAGCACTTGAGAAATCAAAGAACATGACTCTCACAGCACTTTTCCCCTTGTCTAGGTGAGAATGTGTCCTGTGTAGAAGATAAGTGATGGCATCGTCCACGCCCACTTTCTCCTGGTATGCAAACTGTAACGTCTAGTGCATGGCATACCTGGGGTCTGAGCATACCTAAGAACAGTCGCTCCATTGTCTTCATCACATGTGATGTTAGAGCGACAGGTCTGTAGTCATTAAGCTCACTAGGGTGTGGCTTCTTAGGGACGGTGGTGAGACATGATGTCTTCCACAGTGTTGGAACTTGTCCGAGGCGTAGACTCAAGTTGAAGATATGCTTCAGTGGCTCCCCCAGTTCAGCAGCACAGGCCTTGAGTAGCCTTGGCCACAGTCTGTCAGGCCCCGCTGCCTTATTGGGGTGAAGTTTCTTTAGTTGAGCTCTTACTTGATCTGCTGTGATGATGGGGGGTGTTAGGGGAGGGGAGGGGGAGGGGTGCATTTGGGATTAGTAAACGTCCCAGATTGCACAGAACTTCGTGAACATACACAGGTAACTCTTCAGCGTTTGCTTTTGCATTTGTCAGCGTCTGCTCTATCGTTTGCTGTCGTGTCTCCACTATTCACTCGCACTTAGTATTTAATTAACCACCTGTGCCTTGGAGGTGCATGTTTCTCGTGTTACGTTGCGGACTGAACACAATGGGAGGAGATTTGATTGATTGCTTCAGCCGATTCCTCTCCGCTAACCTGACTGAAAGTGAAATCACCACTGTTTTCTCTTTTTCCCCATGCAGCTTTCTTCCCATTATTCCCAAACTATAACCTAAATAGAGTTTGACTTCACAGTATTTTGAAGGAAGGAACCAGTTCTGTATGCATTATTGTAACAGATGGGCTAGGGTATTGATAAAGTGGTTGATTAGCACGCTACACATGCACACACACATACATGCACACACATGACATGCACAAACACGCACACGCACAAAAAAACACATAAACACACATACACACACACACACACCCTCACACACATGCACCCACACATACAAACACACCTACATACACAAACACACACACACACACACACAAACACACACACACAAAAAAACACACACACACACACAAAAAAACTGACATGCAGGCACACACACTCAATAAACACACAAAGAAGCACACATATACACAAAAACAACCACACACTCTGCACACACTCAATTACAAACACAAAAAAGGAAAAAAGTAGGAAATTAACACAATTTGACAAACGTGACTTATATTTGTGGAAAAAATGTGCTGGACTGGGCGGCGTCATATTTTGTACCGCTCTGCGGTACATCTAGTTGTCATGGTTATAGGTAGTATATTTAAAAGAGAAAAAAATGACAGATTTGAAATACTCTAAATACAATCCCTCAAAGTATTTTGTTACAAACTACATTAGATTTGTTCCAATCCTGCAAAATAGAAATGACAAAATACACTAAAATACTTAAATACATATTTAAAATGCATATAATTAAAATACTGCCCATGTCTGAGCCTGGCCATGAATGTGCACGGACAGAGAGAGGGGGCAGGAGGATGAAATTATCTAATGAATCAGAAAAAACATACAAAGTGCTGCTATGGGCTACATCTGTATTTTGTAAAACCCTTCCACATGTTTCTTTGTGACATCATAATACTGAGCTAACATTCTATTCACATATTTTAGATCACTTCCCAGAGACCAGCCAGAGCTTATCATTTGTGAGCATACTCCTCACAAGGTGGTGGTAAGACATTCAAAATATCAGAAGTGCAGCTGTTGAATTATGTTATTATGGTCTGAGTGTTACTAGCCTATTCATTCCAGAGAGCTGGCCTGTTTGTCAATCTTTGGTTGCAGTAGCTTACATCATCTATAAATCGTCATCGCATCACATTATCTTCAAGGATGCTACTACGAAAGTGACTGAACTTTGGGAATTAACAACAGGAGAGGAGAGAGGGGGAGTGGTAGGGGAGTCTGCTTGTCTAGGTGGAGGGGATTTGAAAGGGAGAGGCAAACGCCAGTAGGTAGGCTGCTTCGAAATTGAACACGACTTTGCTATAGGCTATTTGAACTACACTTATTTCACTGAGAGACCAAGTGTCCTGGCTTTCTAGCTTTTCTTTGGTGTTTTCTGGAAAGACAAGTATATATGGTATATGTGTGGGAACACCTCAAAGATGTCGTCTCATCACAAGAAGGAGCACATCCCAAAACATGTATTTGTGTATAACCACGATGTAGGTGAGTTTTTCTTTAAATGGTTGGCCTTTTTGGTTATAGTTTGTCAGAATTAGCCTAATGTTAGACGACAGCAATATGCTACTGCAAAATTTAGAGTGATGTCAACATTAGCCCTATAAGCTTTTTGCAGACAGTATGCTACATTACAATAACACATCCTTCTGTGTAGGTTTGGCCTTCCTCACCTAATTCAATTGTCTTTATTATATGTTACTGTTTTTGGAAAAATTACAATTAGTTGAAGATGAAGGGAGAACACATAAGTGTAAGACAGTTATTATTCCCAGACAGACAGATTATTCCCTGTACCCCTATAAAGGTCCCAGTCTCCAATTGAAGAACCAGACTGGAGCAATTAACCAATTTCACAAGTTGTCACCACCATGGTTTACACCAAATACCAAATATCAAACCTATTGCTGATGTCTGCTGCCAACAAACATATTGATAAAAAATGCAGAGCTTTTTTAAAACTAATTTGTCAAGTTTGCTGAGGTTTAGGTTTGAACATGTGAACCGAGCCATAAAAAGTCACTGGGCTACACAGCACAGTCTACAGGAAGCCACATTGTGTGGCTGTTTACCTGTTGGCTGTGGCTGTTGCAGTGGCAGTCCTCTGTGAGTATGAACTGTGGAATGGGACTTAGTTGTCCAAGTGTGAGACTTCTGAACTGAAGCATCCCACCTAATAATCACCTGGGAAATGATCTAAACTGTTTCATTGTTGTTTCACTTATGCACTGTTTCATCACTTATATTTATTCTCCTGAACTATCTTCAGAGAAAAATTATGGGACAAAAGTATTTGATGTACAAATCTATCACTAACTGTGTTCATATGAACTTGAGAATGCTGATTAGGATTGTTTTTTTTTTTTTTAAATATCCTGTTTTTGTGTTTGTGTAAAAATCTATTTCAATTTCATCAATTTCAGAAGCAAGGATAAACCCTTATCCTGGTTTTGAGAAGGTTGTTAGCTGGATAGCTATCCCTCTCCACAGATTTGACGTCATGTCATGGCCAAGTTTAAATGTACTTTATTGTAACATTTTGTGGACTTCCGCCAAACTCCATAGCTGTCTTGAGATAAAAACGGAGAAAAGTAAGTAATAGTGAGATGCTTAAACATCTATTAAGGTTTTGCACCTAGTCATAATGTCATGTGACCGTTTGTTTACAACTAGAGTGGTAGGCAAGAATGGTAGGCAAGGAACTGCAGAGAGTGGTAGGCAAGCCTACAACAGTCGGGTTGCATAGGCTACACATAGTTACAAATAGCTTCAAAATTGAAATTTTAATATCAAATATTGACCGGGATGCCGACCACTTGTGTAGGCCCTAACAGTTGGTTTTACAATAAGAAGCAAAAGGCTTACGAAGCGACCGCTTAGCCTACCTATCCTCGTGGTTGTGGGAGGATGATCATTAGCAGCTGTGAAGTCTTTAATTCTCAAGATAGCCTAATGGTGTAGCCTACTGTCTATGAAGACGTAGGCTAAAATACTACTATCTACAGTCATCCAAAAATGAATTGCCAGAGATAGGCTATGAAGGGAAAAAGTGCAGCATTTTAAACATGGCAAGATTATTTTTACCGGAACAGTTTGTTCTAATTTGTCTAGTGAAATTCGTGCTTGTGGACATCAATCACCTATCTTCTGTCCTTCTATTTCAAGTTATCATGAGTGTCATTTGATTATATAATCACAACAAATGCTAATAAATGAAAACAGAATAGGCTTATGTGCTATAGGCTAACGTTACAGGTCAGGCTAACTCCCCGTATGTCAAAATAAACTGATTTGATCCTAATTGTTTAACGGTCACACACAACAACTTAACACAGCAACCTCAAACACCACTGTTGAACCTAGGCTACTGCTTCAGTCATGTAAGAAATAAGCAGTTTATGAATTATCTTTATTCGTTTAATCAAGTCCACATGACCAAAATAACAACATATTTAAAGGCTGAGCTAGCATAACAGCCTAGTATAGGCGATGCTGCAATGGATAACTAATAAAAAGTTTCATACAATTAATGAACTTTATCACTCACATTCTGAGTTTTTTCTGGGTGGTTATATATCCATGCAGATCGCCTTCGAATAAGCCATCGCTGTTATATGATATAATATGTTACAGGATTCATGACTAACGCCATTAATGTTACATGATGCTGACTGACTCTGGCTATAACATAGGCTACCGTTTTAACGTCTGCTGAGTCTACTGCCTACCAAGACCTGTCGCTGTTCAGTTGAAGTTAAATGATCAAATATTGTTTGATTTTTTGTGTCAGCTTTCAGAAGGAAGACATGTTCCTTTCTGGTCAAATTTCACAGCTTCTAAGAAAGGCTATTGTCTTCGTGTAAACCGAAGTTTTGAACAGAGAAAAAAGTTAGGCTACCATTAGGCTACATGCAGGTTCTCCCATAACGTTATCGATACAGATCAATGCACCAAATCAGGGCGATTTTAGCTAAAACAACGTTCCTGTGACAGGCTATCAAATATTGAACAATGGGATAACATTTCATCATCACCTTTATTGATGCCTGAAATGTTGACATTGCTGAAATACAGAGATGTAGCCTACTGAGAGGCAGCTGCAGACAACGATGTTCAATGGGTTCAACTTGTCCCTTGCCTACCAGCTGGATGTAAACAAAGCTATAGAACCTAGAATACGTCACATGAAAAACGTTAATTGACCCTTTCAACAAGGTAAACAAAAACAATGCTTGAACGTTCTATTTGGGCCCCAATCTACTTCATCTGCATTAAGATAACATATGGAATGTTAAAAAGGAAGTCTTGTGGGGCCAACTATGATGCTGATAATGGAACTCTCTTGAAAGGGTCCATACAAAAATGATCATGTGATCTGATCTCTCCTTTAACTTTAATAAACTATGTTCGAATTGTTCACTTGTTCACTTACTCACTCACTATATAGTGAACAAGTGAACATTTCAAACACAGCTATAGAAAATATAAGAGAAGGTAAGATAAAGAAACTTAAGAAGTGTGATAACCCAGAGCCAAACAATTCAGTTAAAGTGTAATTCAATCAAAAGGATAAAGTAAGGAGAAAATGGGATCCCTCTATAGATTTACCAGTCATGCACATGTGAGTGACTTAATTACTATAGTCCTGGGTTCGGTATATGAGAGGGAAAACAATTTTGTAACAGTGACATTTTTGGCATTTTAAAATGGGTAACTGCAGGGTGACAATGGTCCCAAGACAAAAAGGGAGGTGACATGAAATATCAATATACTGTATAGTGTGCATTTAAATATTGCAACTTATTTGACAATAAAACAATAATAGAGCTTTGTCCCGAGAGTTTTGGACACAAGAAGCAATTCTACTGTAAAGCTACATTGTGTAAATAGTTACTTACGTCAACAAATCATAGTATTCTCGTAAGTGTAGAATCTGCCATTTAGAATACAGGTGGGAGAGTCGCCTGAGACAGCCATGTTTTGGCCTCCATCTTTAGAATACATTAGCCCAGGAGGGACATACCTGAAACTCTACAGTAGCTCTGCCTTTGTCGGTTAGTTACAGAGTTGTGCTCGCGGCTGCTACCTGATGATCTCTGACTCTCTGTATGGAGATAGAAGACCATGTTAGCGTTATCTTGAACTACATATAAAAATAAAAAGAACAAATCCATAACGCCATTATTCTTGCATGAAGTATATGAGGTATAGCTGATAATTATCATTTCCCTCAAGAATTAACCCAAGAAATTACACAATGTAGCTTTCAAATTCCCATAGTCTGAAGTAATTTGTTTCATCAACCTGGTGAAGATGGCATGTGTTATTGTGTTAATACATTATCGTCTGTTTTTATAAAGAGACTCACAACCTAGTGGAAATGCAGCTGCAAATCCTTGATGGTCTCTCCAAAGAGGTCACCGCCCTGCATTGTGAAAGTGAGTAGAGAACAGACTAAACTATGATAGTGATGGTTGTGAAAATGACAAAGATGATGATGGTGATGATTATAGCCATTACTGGTGGTGTGATTGATGATAAAAGAGAGGATTTAAAAAACCCATAAAATACGTTGTGACTTTTTGTCATATTGTCGCCAAACAGTAAAACAGAGAAAAGTGGTGGGTTGGTCTAACAGACTCTGAGGAGGAGGGTACTTGGGTCTTACTCTGGGTGGACAACACACCCTTCACTGAAGAGGGGTGAGAAAATATTTCTCTGACTCTGTTGTATATGGTTCCCAAATGATTTCTTTGACTCTGATTTCTGATTTCTCTGACTCTGTTGTATATGGTTCCCAAAACGTCAAAACATTTTTTAATATAGGCTGCAGGCTGTAATATATGGCGAAGCTAGACATATTAATTATTTAACACTCTCAATGTAATATTTCAGTGGCTTGCTTTTTAAATTTAGATACATATCCACATAGAATCCCAATTTTTTTGTTGAATCTGATGCCTTGCATTTATCGCCTGACTGACATGTCTTGCAGGTCTGTGCCTTGGGCATACAAGCAGCCAGATAACTACTCAGGCCCAGGGGGAGACCCAGTGCATGGTGAGGACTGTGGTTTACTGCAGTCGTCTGGGCTGAATGACGTGCCGTGCCGTAAAACGTTTAAAAGCACCTGTCAGAGTCAGAGCTGTAGGGTGTGATACTGGCACTTGCCATACTTTTGAGAAATAAACCAAAATTTTGAGAATTACACAATTGTACCTTCAGTAAATGGGTCTGCTCTTTTAACCCTTAAAGGAGTACCGTCACCGGAATGTTGGGAAATGTCAATTGTCGGAACTTAGAATGTTCAAAAACCTACACTTTTAAGGGTTTTTAATAACCCTGAGCTGTTATGCTGGAGAGATCAAGATGCAGAGGCAGGCCTGAGAAGCCCTAAGACACAGCAACATCCAGTTGTATGTCCTCAACATCTTCAAAGTTTATCAAAAATGGAGAAGAACATTCAATGTAGAGAAGAGTTTTGCATTATACATTCATGGCCAAAGAGTTCCCATCAAGACAGCACATATTCTCAGGCAATTGTTTCTGTGTGTATGTGTGTGTGTGTGTGTGTGTGTGTGTGTGTGTGTGTGGCAACAGAGAGTAACACGATGATAATTCACATACACATAGTGTTTTCAGACAATGGGACCTGGTGACCTTCTCAAAGTAAATGGTAATACTAAAACAAGGGCCTATATTAAGATTTTTGGAGGCAGTGACCTGCCCCTAGTCTAACTTAGTCTATGATCTTGGAAACGTAATCTCTGATGTACTCTATTTGGTGGAACGAACATTGCATACTTCTTAAGAAGCCACAATAAACAGTTATGTGGAAAAAAGTATCAGAACAAGACAGTAGCATTTACCCATACTCCCTAGCAGCAACTCACCAATATCACTCACCATGAGCATCACAATCACCACAAAGGCTCATATCCAGTTTAAGGCCAAGCCAAATTATTTTACAACAGTGTTAATTTAAATCATGGAGTAAACTGTGCTTTGTGCTGTAATAATGATAACATGATTTGAATCTGTAACTACGTTGAAACTTAAACATGTGGTATAGTCAACATGAGCTTGCCCCCAGGGTGTAGTTCTGTAGCTGCTTGCTAACTCAAACTAGGTAGCTTTTTTAGTTTATTTTCGTATCAGTAGTACTCTGTGACCTTGACAAAATGAGATCTACAGATGTGAAAAACTCTGGACTACTCCTTTAAGTGGTTTGAGCTACATTAATCCTGGTTAGAATAATAATAAAGACTACTATAATAATCCTAATGCAATTATCATAAGAAGTCTAATGCAATCACCATAATTCTTTTACTCAAAGCAATACAATACCTCTGTTTCAACACCAGATACAGTTAGGAATTATTACATAACATTGCAAGTATTGATTTAATGTTGATTTTCTCTTGATCAATATGTTTGTTCTGTCTGAACATGATACTGCCACATGTCTAAAGGTTGTAGTAGAAACATGGAATCAATAAAATAAACATTTTGTCCAAAACAACAAGTCCAAAATGATTCATTCCCTTTTTTAATAATCAATGGAAACATCTTTATTTGCATTCACAGCTCTCAAAAATGCTTCTTATAATTCCTACCAAGCCTATCCATGTATCCACAATGATTCTCTGCAATTCAGGTTTTGAGGCAGGAACGATTATTTGCCATCACTATGGCCTTGTTCTCATTTTTGACGGATTGAGGTCTGGACTCTGGCTGGGCCACTCTAAAATGTTGATATTGTTCCCTGTTAACCATTTCTTGCCTTGTTTGGCTGTATGTTATGGATCATTGTGTGGTTTAATGGTCCAGTGCCACCTATTGGGGCAGGTCTTACATTTCACCTTGGGGATCAATAAAGTATCTATCTATCTATCTATCTATCTATCTATCTATCTATCTAGGTCTCTCGGCAGACTGCCAACATCGCTATTCTCCACTGTGTACCCGTTTAACAGTAGTCCGAGTTACCTGTTTAATATCCACTTAGATATTCTTCCAAATTATATTTTATAGGAACTTGCACATGACTTTAACAGTGGGGTATGTACGACTGAGTATTAGGGCCACATGAAGAAAACATACATTTTGCCATGACGAGATTAAATTCAAATTTTTCTAGAATAAAGTTGAAATATCATGTCGACTTTAATCTTGACATTTCGTCTTTATTCTCGACATCCAAAACTAGTTAGTATAGTTGTTGCTAAACCCGATTCTGAAGTACAATTTTACCAAATCATCGCTACACAAGGCATTTTGTTGAGTTGTCGGCCAACTGATTGTGTCTGAGACTGACTGTCAGAACTCAGTGTCACCTACTTCGGAGCGGTCGTTCTCTCCAAACTAGTTTTAATGGATATGTCAAGATGAAATGTCGAGATTAAAGTCAACATATGTAATCTTTATTCTCAAAATCTCGCGTTTTATGTTGACACATTGAGATTAAATTTGAGATATTTCAACTTTATTCTCAAAATTTCGAGTTTGAGTTTAATCTCGTCATAGCAAAAATATTCATTTTCTTCATGTGTGGCCCTAATACTCCGTTGTACTGTAGGTATGCACTCACTGATGCACAAGACACAGACCTAAAGCCAAAGACCTGCCAGATCTGTGAGCTTCAATATGCAAATGATTGCTGTCTTGGCACATAGCCCAGAATCCATGCAGTACAACATAAACACAATAGCTGGCCAATCCTTTGATCTCCAGGTAACCTCCTATGCGGTGGTAGTATAGTGTAGCTGGGCTAGCCAGAAAAAAGTTGTGGGTTCAATTCCTGGCTGCCAGTGTTACGCTTTGAGCAAGGCAGATGACCCTGAGTTGCTGTGGGTTACCGCTTCCTTATTTGGGTTTTGGGTTGCCAGGTTTTAGCCTATGACAAAACGGTTGAAATTGAAACTACACGTAAGTGATCGTGTATGTGTAGGGTGTATTTCATACACAATCTGGCAACCTGGGAGATGTCAGACAAATAGAAAAAATGAATGGATCAATTATTTTAAAATTAAGTTTGATGGCCATGCAAATTACGGGAGTTTTCCGGGAGAAATAACAAAACGGGAGGGTGCCGGGAGATGACCTTGAAATACGGGAGAACCCGGGAAAAACGGGAGTGTTGACAGGTATGGTTTAGTGGCCCTTCTAATAATTGAAAGTTGCTTTGAATAAAAGTGTCAGCCAACTTAATAAGTAACTAAATATGGTCAACAAGAAAAAAAAACTGAGGTCATGGTGTCACTCCCAACCCAACCCCTTTCACATGTATCCAATGGGAGCCCACTCAACCTAGTCAAAAAGCCCAGTTATCTTGGGTCCACCCTCACTTCAGACTGTTCCTTTTATACAGAAATAAACAACCTCTTATCTTACTGGGAAGTGCGCATGGCCTTATCTTTTACCAAACTCAAAAAGAGAGCTTCCTGCCTTGAAAGATGTTGTGTACAGTGTGACATACATTTTTGTGTGAATGGCTAAGCACGAGAAAACCACAAACCACACTTCCTAAAAACTGTAGTCGTCTATGAGAGCTTCTTGAACTGTGTCAAGAATCCATGGCCCAAGAATCCAATATATGCCAATACGCCAACGTAAGGTATACATCTAAGGATCATCATGCTGGTGAGTATTTCAAAGCTTGTCCACTTTTTGTCAGTGTGCTATGCTACGACACTATGTGCTGTTACTATATGTTTAGAGATAAGAGTGCTATAAAAATTCTATATCCTCCATTTTTATGAATTGTCATTAATAATGTCTTTATTTTAGTGGAACTGTAATAATTGTTGTGATTTATCTTTACTCAGTCAAACACAACTGTAATTGTACTGATGTTACCTGAAATACACAATGAAATGACTTATTAAAGCTGCAGTTGAAAAGTCTGACAGATTTAGGGGACTTAGCCAAAATGTTGAATGTTTACAACTCTCATGCCCCTCCCCACCACTACCACCGAGCACCCTCTCATCGAGTTTGTGCTCATCAGTGTGCCCTAGACTGCACCAGACTGTGATTGACAGTCAGATCTCACACAGCCCTGCTCTGATTGGACCAGAAGAACCAGGAGCTGTGGATTTTTGCAAAACAAATAACAGGCTCTAGGTGGAGGTATAAGTGTGGATTTTTTTCTAAAACCGGCTGATTTATGTTGTATGTTATGTATGTATGTTCTGTCAGAGCATAGTGTCGGTTTCAGTGAATATGATCAAAAAAATCTTGCCAACTGCAGCTTTAATGTTTTTCAAAAATGGAGATATAGCATTTTGGAACCAAACTTGTCATGATTTTATTGTGGTAAAGAAACAAAGATAAGGTACTTTAAAGGTGCAGTCAGCCATTGTGAAGGAAATTGTATTTGTTTATGTTCATATTTAAATTTCCGACAGTTTTGTCCAAAACAACATTCATTATATTTTAACCATGAACCAAATGAAATACACCAGAGTAGTTCACCCGTCCCTTCAGTGTTTCCAGAGAAACTCCACACAGTGTTTTTTTTGTTGTTGTTGTTGGAAGACAGGCTGCCCCACTTTGTTTGTTTCCAGTATTTGGAACCTGAGGGGTATTTTACAAAACCTAGATAAGGGATTAAGTTGGGATTCTTTGGTTATCCTGGATGAATTTAGCCTTGACTTGGTTTCTCTTCAGTGTTTCCTATTGCCTAATATGAGTTTCACAACCCGGCACTACAGTACACAATAAAGACAGAGGCACAGACACAGATGATACTGCACACCAGAGAACAATAATATATACACAAGACAAAGTGGTAAGATAAGAAATTAAGAAACAGTAAACAAGATAAAACAGTTGTACAAATGTGCAGCGCTAGTAGCAGGGCATTCCAGAGATTAGGGTCTGCCACACTGAAAGCCCTGTCACCCATGAAGCGAAGCCTGGGGGTGGGGGTGGGTGGGTAGGAGATGGGCATCTGTGCAACGTAGAGTGCGGGATGGTGTGTGTATACACACAGAATGGGCAGCTAGCGGATCGTGAAAAGATGACTACTGAATATAACACAAAATGTTATGAGCTTGACATCCCGTATGATCGCTGACAGAACCTTTAACTATATTTACATCAGAGGCGATTGCTCTATGACTACAGGGGAAGCTCAGCCTCCTCTAAAATATCACGGAAAATCGCATCAAATAACACTATTACATTAGCTAAGCTTCTAGCCTACTATTCCAACTAGAACATGCTGAAAACATGTTCATCTTCATGGCTAGTTTGTTCAGCAATAAGGTCATTTATCGTGATTTCGCACCCGTAATACATTGCTGTGACGACACGATCCATCAAAAAAACCATGCAAAAAACCCATAGACGCTCGGCTTCACTGGACTTTCAATGACACTACAGAGTGGGCTGATCTCAGTGCAGAAAAGCTAGACGTTTATTGGACAAGCGCCACAAAATCGTAATTTCCAGGGAAGCCCGGCATCTGGGAGTGAATAGGACAGTGGGATGGCCCGGACGCCGAGCTTCTGTATGATGATTGGAGGAACCGTCATAGAGGCTGGACTCTTTTTGATTGACAGCATATGTCGCGATCTGACAGGAAGTGGTTCAAGTTCAAGGGATGCGTTAACGTTAGTGTTGGCAGGTGAAGTCGAGAGGCAAGGCAAGTTGCAGCTCAAATTCTCATAATTTGTGAGCAATGCAGTCGATTTCTATTTGTCTTTATAAATAGCATACTGTAAATAAAACCGTAATGTGAAGTTACAGAGTTTGTGACTTGCTTTTGTTTCAGTTGTGTATTTAGGCTAAGTTAGCGCGCAATATAACGGTGTAGGCTATATTATGCTAATGTTTACTTGAATTTTAAAAGCCCACCAGGGGAGATTAAAAATAAAACAGCAAGGCAGATGAACATACACAGAGAAATAACTCTAGAAGGCTAGCCTAAACTCCCCCCAAGCTGCCATGTCTGCCATGCCACCTCTATAGCCTACTGTTTGGTCTATTCTGGGTTTGGGGATAATTTTTGCCCTCAAAGAACAATATAGCACCTTAATGATATTAATTTAATAATTAACCATTTTTATCAGAGCTGGTGAGACAAATATCACTGTAAACTCAGCATTGCGTAACACATAGTTGCAGCTACTGTCTGAGAGCACAGTAACCACAGTAGCCCTTTTTGTATGTTGGCCTCCAGGGGCCATGCATGTCAACCCATCCCATATCCACTCATTTGATGTATAGCGCCACCTAGTTAAAAATGAAAAAGCAAAACCGAGGCGTTATAATCACAGGTATCTTTGGCTGATGGAATTTGAAGTGTAGGATCATTATGACACCCTCTGAATGCATGCCACACACACACACACACACACACATAAACGCACACACACACACACAAGCACAGATGCACACACACACACACACACACATAAATGCACACTGACGTGTTGCCTGAACACCATCCATATAGCACAAAACCAATACGTCTTACAAGGCGAAAAGGTAGAAAGGCTAGATTCAGCGTTAGCTATCAAGGTAATTTGTCTGACCCAGAAAATATGATTAGGCAAATTAGGAAGAAAACTGACCAGGAATTGAGTCGTAATGTTAAACCAATGACCTTGCAACCTACTCTTGAATTAAGTTTACCTGAAAGTGTGGAAGTGGATGAATGTGTTGTAACAGATGATGAACAATGTGCTGGATTACTAAACCAGATTACCCTGACCTCAGAAATACTTGATGAGTATTGAATGTGAATTAAAGAATGGAAAATGAACCATAACTGCAAACAATGACCTCATAATACATAATAAAGTGCGATAAATGAAATGTATCAATACAAGTACTTTAGTAGCCTGACATTTTAAAAGTTTAGGGAATTATGTACTTAGAGAATTGTATGTCTCAAAACTGTTTAAATGAATGTATTCAAATTGCATTGTAATGCATAAGTGTAACCTGTAAGAATGTAACCGATCTCTCTTGATGACTGTAAAAGTGTATGTTGTTAAATGTAATGTGTTACATTGTTATAATTGTCATTGAACGTAAACTGTTTGTGTAACTTCTGAAACTATCTAAACCATAATTACTGAATGTAATGTTGCATCTCCGAGATGCAACCCGGAGAAGTAATGTCGTGTCATTTTAAATTGTTGGTTAAGATCAGTGACTTCTAGAATGTATTAGCTATCGTGAGGATATTCCCAGCTATATTCCCAGCTACCGTGAGAATATTCCCAGCTATCGTGGGAACTTCTACAGTAGAAGGTTCCAAACTGTCGTGGGAAAGTAGGATTGATTTGCCTTAGGAATGTGTGGGGGAGGTCAAGTCTACCTAGTATAAATAGGGGTCGAACCAAATGATGGGGGCTGCTGCTTCTTCTTTTTTTCCTTCCTTCAACTCGTTGGGTTTTTGCTTTATGATGTCGCGTGCGGTTGTTAGAATTCGTCCTCCGAAATTCGTTGAGAAGCAAAGTGTTGGACGTCGTGCCAGGAGTCGCGGACCGAAACTCTTTGGAACCTGTTGCAGATATCAGACCTGCTACTCCGACAGAGAGTGACTGCAGAAGACAATCAGCTGACTTTTTACCCTTTTTGAGGACTTACTTTTTTCCTTATATTCTCTTTTTCTCCATTTGTGGATTTACCATTTTATGGTAATCTCTTCTCCATTTGTGGATTTACTATTTTCCTATTTTGTGGATTTACTCTTTTTCCATTTTCTACAACATTGTAACCTGCAAGTGGATATTACGCCGCATTTTGTAACATCACCAAAGTGCTGAAAAGTAAAGAACTCATATAACCTTGGCATCCAATTCTTCAAGCAGTATTTGTGTCTTTTCTTGGTTTTTCTACGAATTCCAGCAGGAGGGTAAGATAACTTGACTCTTCTGTGGTTATTCATCTGCTCTGTCTAAGACTTGGGTTAGTTGGACTTTAGTACTGCAGGACGGTAATAAAATCTCCCTCCTTATAAAACCTGAGCAAGAAGTAGCCTATAACCTGTGTCTCTAGATAAACTCTAGGGTCAAATATCTTTGCACGTTAGCCAGCTGTTCGAGACCTAGGCATAGTCGCTCCTTATTTCATAAACATCTCAATAAATCCACCACGGAAGCCGGATCAACTTCCAAGGGGGATATTTAAACATAGGAGTAATAGGTTATCTGCGCCGCAGAGGGAAGACGTGCAACTTCGCTCGACAGTAGGTCCCTGCTATCTACAATAACCTCTAGGGGGTATCGTGGGTCTTAACTGCCTAGGCCTGGGGTTACGTCTGAGAAACGGCTGACGTTGACTAGGTTCTGGGGGTTACCTGCAGGGGGCAACACAACACACACAGAAATACACACGCACGCACACACATACACACACACACTGGCACACACACAAGCACACGCACACATACACACACATAAACACAAACACGTATACACACACATGCATGCACAAACACACCCACACCCACATGCACTCACACATAAAAACACACACATGCAGGTAAGCAGGCACACACACACACACACCATTACCCCCACACACAGCCCCAGCACACACACACACACAAATATATATTTACTAATAGTAATGATGTTAAAACAATATTTTCATAGCTATAGCAAAACATTGCACTTGTGGTTGGAAGATTTTCAATGGAAAGTGCTACTACTTTTCTACTGATGAGAAGAACTGGACTGAGTGTAGAGATTCCTGCATCACTATGGGAGGACACCTGGTCATCATACAGAGTGTAGAGGAGCAGGTGAGATAAAAGCCTGACTTAAGTATTTTCATTCACTTTTTTTTTATTAGCGCCTTCAATCATTTATCTCATAGAGTGTGATTTGTGTTTAAAGTACTTCCTTCAGAACCATGGTATGTGATCCTACTGGATTGGCGTGGCTGGTTTGGTTAAAGAAGGAGACTGGCATTGGGTGAACACACCTCTCAGTAATTCATCCAGGTGGTTTGCCACTGACTAATCATGAGTATTATATAAATGGCTGTAGGGATTCAGTCAGTCAGAGGAGTCAATGAAACAAACCTAAAAACAAAAGGTGAAAGGCATATTATGATTCTAACTGTCTCATTGCATTATTCACACTCAATTCTCACTGGTATCTGCTAGACAACAAGTACCAAAACATGATTAGTACATAGATTTCACATGTAAAATACATTTTATACAACCCCACCCCCATCTTGCCTGTTCATAATTCTAAGAAATTCTTGAATTGTGTGCATGTGTGCGTGTACATATTTATGTGTGTGTGTGTGCATGTGCATGCATGCGTACATATGTCTACTGTGTGTGTATGTGTCATACGTATGATTACTGTGAATGTACTGTATGTGTGTGCGTGTGTATCTGTTTTTTTTTTAAACTTTTTATTTGTTTTGTTGTCTGTCTTGTATGTCTTGGTGTCACGGGCATTTTTTGTATTCGTTATTTTTTAAATGTATTTGTCATGTCTTGATGTCATGGGCACGCTGGCGACTACGCCGCTCCATCCGGCATCTTTTGTCTTGTTGTTATGTGTCTTGTTTGTGGAGCACTTTGGGTTGCATGTTAAATGCGCTTTAAAAATTGACTTGAAAATTTTTTTTTTTTAAAACTTGACTTGACATGCCCACCAAGTTTCATGCACCCCGGTCTTTCAGTGTCCCAGGAATCCTTGACGGAAAATTGGCCATGCGAAAAAAAACAAAAACAAAATCAGACTAAACCTTATGCTTCGCTGCACGGCGGTCATAATAAAATAGATCTTTTTTACTATACTCTTTGTGTATAATAAACTGTGCATTGTCTCTCAGAAGTGGTTTGTCTCCATGTTAACCCCTGCACTTTCAAAATTCCAAACCAACATTCTAGAGTTTCATTGTTAACTATGGATTAAAATCCATCCACATGTTTGTGGCATCATAAAACTGAGCTAACATTCCGTTCACATATTTTAGATCACTTCCCAGAAACATGCCAGTCTAGGTGGTAGTCTAGGTGGAGGGGATTTGAAAGGGAGGCAAACGTCAGTAGGCTGCTTCTAAACTGAACTCAACATTGCTATAGGCTATTTCAACTAGCCTTATTTTACTGAAAGACAAAGAGAAATCATGATATATGTGTGAGGACACCTCAAAGATGTCTCATCACAAGAAGAAGCACATCCCAAAACATGTATTTATGGATAACGATGTAGGTGAGTTTTTCTTTAAATGGTTGGCCTTTTTGATTATAGTAAAAATACTTTTTGACAGAATTAGCTAATTGTTAGACGACAACAATATGCTACTCTGAAACTTAAAATGATGGCAACAAGCCTTAATGACTTCCGTCCAGTTGCTCTCACCCCCATCATCATGAAGTGCTTTGAGAGGCTGGTCCTCCTGGCCCATCTCAAGACCTGCTTACCACTCTTACTGGACACCTTCCAATTCACCTACCGTCAGAACAGTAGCACAGAGGATGCCATCTCTACGGCACTTCACTCTGCCCTGTCCCACCTTGACCATTTCTGTTCATTGACTCTAGTTCAGAATTCAACATCATCATCATCCCCTCCAAACTGGTCACCAAACTCAGTGAACTGGGCATCCTCTCTCTGTAACTGGATTCTGGACTTCCTAACCAACAGACCTCAGTATGTTAGGTTAGATAATCACACCTCTTCAACCATCACCCTGAACACCAGCGTACCACAGGGATGTGTGCTCCTTCTTCACCAACGACTGAATACCTGTAAATGGCACTAACACCATTGTCAAGTTTGCAGACGACACTACGGTGATTGGTCTCATCAGCAACAACGATGAGACGGCCTACAGGGAGGAGGTCCAGCACCAAACATCGTGGTGCACTGACAACGACCTGGCTCTCAACACCAAGAAGACCAGAGAGCTCATTGTGGACTTCGCGGAAGTCTAAAGCTATCACACACATATACTACACATATATATACACTTTAGGGGCAGCTGTGGCCTACTGGTTAGCGCTTCGGACTTGTAACCGGAGGGTTGCCGGTTCGAACCCCGACCAGTAGGCACGGCTGAAGTGCCCTTGAGCAAGGCACCTAACCCCTCACTGCTCCCCGAGCGCCACTGTTGTTGCAGGCAGCTCACTGTGCCGGGATTAGTGTGTGCTTCACCTCACTGTGTGTTCACTGTGTGCTGTGTGTATTTTACTAATTCACGGATTGGGATAAATGCAGAGACCAAATTTCCCTCACGGGATCAAAAGAGTATATATACTTATACTACTTATACTATATACAGTTTCTGGGTGTCCACATCTCCAGTTTCTGGGTGTCCACATCTCTAAGGACCTCTCTTGGACCATCAACACCTCTACCCTGATCAAGAAGGCTCAACAGCGTCTCTTCTTTCTGAGAAGACTAAAGAAAGTCCACCTGTCTCCTCAGATCCTGGTGAACTTCTACCGCTGCACCATCGAGAACATCCTCACCAGCTGTGTCACAGTTTGGTATGGCAACTGCTCTGACCAAAAAGCACTGCAGAGGGTGGCGAAAACATCGAGGCCATCCAGGGCAAGTGATGATTGCGTAAGGCACGCAGCATCATTAGAGATTGTTCTCACCACTCCCCTCCAGGAGGTGTTACAGGTCAATCCGCACCCGAACCTGCAGATTCAGAGGAAGCTTCTTTCCTGCGGCTGTCACCCTACTGAACTCTAGCTCTGCACCCCGGTGACAACCAACCAAGCCCCCCACCGCCCCTGCCAGATGTCTTCTTGCTTGTGCTTGTTGCGGTGTCCACAACCATGGCAACCTTGACAGGGACATTTGCACTACCCTATCCTATTCATAGTGTTCTATCTATTTATTTAAAAATGTACATACTGTAATTGCACTTACATATAGCCATTTTCTACTGCTCTTCATACTATTCATCATCATTCATAATTTTACTCTTTCTGGACTACAATGATACTGTTACCAGTTACCACAATGCACATAGCTGTGCATTCTGTACATATACGTCTATATTTTTCTGAATGTCTGTATTTATTCTGTTTTCTTATATTATATTATGTTAATACACTGCATCTATATTATTCTTACTACTATTATAATGTTACTGCTACTACATTGCACTTATATGTATGTTGTTCATACATTGTTCATATTAAAAAGGCAAATCTATTCTGCTCTTATAAGGTAGCTGCTAATACACTGGACATATTTATATTTCATTTATATTACTCTAAACCACCTTCCGTAAATCAACTGTATATTACTATCTACACTGCACTATATTTCTTGACATGTCTATGCACCATCTGCCTATACTTTGTATATCACATTGCACTTTTCTGCTTTTTTGCGCTTCTGGTAGATACATTTCGTTGTCTTTGTACTTGTACTCTGCACAATGACAATAAAGTTGAACCTAATCTAATCTAAAAAATCATTAGCCCTATTTGCTGACTTATTTTTGCAGACAGACTGCTACATTACAATAACACATATGATACTGTGTAGGTTAGGCCTTCCTCATCTATCAATTGTCTTTAATTTACTGTTTTTGGAGAAATTACAATTAGTTGAAGATGAAGAGAGAACACATACACATGTACAGTACGTGTAAGACAGTGTATTTGAAAATGATTCCCTGTACCCCTATTGCAGGTATTGTAAAGCCATGGAGAGAAAATATATGCATTCAGAATAAGTCATCCAAGGCCTTTAAAAAATCCAGAAATCAATAGCTAAATTAAATACACTGTCTGCAATTGTTGTGAAAGCCTGTTGATAATTTACTTCATATGTATGTGTTGTATAGCTCGGTCCAAGCTTGAAGCAAGAACTGGAGCAATTAGCCAATTTCACAAGATATTGCCACCGTAAAAAACAATTTCTGCTGAAATATCAAACATATCGCTATGTGGTCTGCTGTGAACAAACATTTCTTTTTCAAAACAACTTTGTTGAGGTTTAGGTTTGAATATGTAGAAAGTCACAGGATGATGCTTTACCCTCCCAAGGCATCATCAACATCATTAACCTCAGTTAAATGAACCTGGAAACTGTGAAATAAGCTTAGATGAATTTGACACAAAGTTTGTTGAATCGTGGACTGCAACCTTAATATTCTCTTTCAGCAATACTCTATATTTCACTGTGAAGTTACACTAATCAGAAAATAAATAATGAATACTGTATTTATCCTTGTTTTTTTGTTGTTGACTCTAGCAGCAGGCCCTGACGATGTCATACATGACACATGTGACATTAACATCAATCTAGAAAGTGGAAACAACGAATCTGTTCCCATAGGTGAGTGTTTTGATAGATTTTGATTGGGGTTTGAAATTTATATTCCAGTGCTTCATTTACATTATAGGTCTACTACTGCTTGGCCTACTCACAGTATACCCAGCAAACACATGACATTGCAGCAACATTGTCAGAAAGTGGTCATTTGATTACCGTGACATTACCTCATGGTCATGTCGTTTCAGCGATGGAGCAATGTTGTACAGAGTTGTTGTCATTTGGTACCACAAGTAACATGGCAGTGACATGGTAGCCTGGTCACCTATAATGTAGCCAGCTGTTAGTCTACCATGAATAACATTACCACAAAGTCGTGCTAGGTTCAGCTGGCACCGTGAATAATGGGCCAATCCCAAAATCCAGACTCAAGGACTCACAGACTTTGATGCGTGTTCTCGCGAAATTCGTAAGGGCTTAGGTCCCAATGTCAAAGGGCGTGAGGGTTTGAGTACACACTTACCGAGCCCTTTCCGTGAGTCTGCATCGGTGCAGACTTCACCAAAGGGAATTACCCACAGTTCAAAACGTTGTGACATTTACTGGTGACCATAGGGAAATCCGGAAATTACAAATGTAAATAACAGAACAACACACGTGCATGGTGCACGTGTCAGCAACGTCTTTGTTATTAAACATCATGAAGTGCTGTCCCAATCCCATTTATACCTATCTGAGCCCATGTGGCCTCACACACTCACTCCCTCAGCACCTGAGATCAATTAAGTCTGTGAGTCTTTAGTCCTTAGTCTTCAGGGCCCATGCTATGGTCACGTGCAAAAGTGTTCCTTTAGTGCCATGATTAAAATTGCCACGATGTCCCTACCTGCTCACCTATTACGTAGCCACATTAAATTAGCCTATATCTGTCTAATTAAGGCTACGTGAGCTTGCATAAATTACCATGGACAACTTTATATCACTTTGAAAAACAAGTAAATCTTTTCACTCAATGTATAAAATCTTGTAGCCTACTGTGCTTCACTGGCATCCGTGTACCTTCCGGTCGCCCCTGAATGACAGCCGAGTTTTGTTCAACAACAAACATTTTAAACTGCTGTTGAGTAAGCGTTCCCAGAATTCTGTGTGTGTGTGTGTCATTTTGAATGAATAATGTGCAATTGTCGGTTATTTTAGTTATATTTGTCATTATATTTCTATCTCATGTTGCAGGCATCAAACATTTTCAGGTGTGAGCTTGATTACCAATTGTGAAACAAGCTGTACATGTTGAGCGTTGTTGTGGCGCGAAGCTAATCATTGTTCTATCTGCTCTGCACTGACTTGTTGAGCATTACTACAATCAATGAGTGCACTCTGGAGAATATGAAGTCTTCAAGTTAGGCTGAATATGTACTTGTACATTGTGAAAATAAAGATGGGCATGACCTTAATAAATATAAAAATTACTATATATAATATAGCCGCAAGCGAGCACGCCCGGGCCCGCAACCCGTGACATTTCGGAATCCAACAATGCACCAACGTGATGTGTTTGGGAAATGTACATATTTGATGCGTGTGCTATTCGTTTTTGCATTTTATTTTCTGGCACATTTACTTGCTTGGCCAGGTGGGGGCACAATGCAAAGCATGCCCATTGGGTGTCATCATAATCATAATATATATTAACCTGAGAAATTTCAGACCATTCATTTTAAGCAAAGAGCATTTCTGATACACTGTTTGGTTGGCCAGATGGTGGCGCTATGTCAGGCATGGAAATTACACATGTGAATATCATCGAAACAATGATATTTAATTAATATTTTGTTAATAAATTCCAAAAACTATTCTGACTTTGGCCAGCTGGGGCGCTAAGCCAGACAGGCATATTGGGTGTTTGGATTTCATACACATAATCTGATTAATCTAATGCATCTGATTGTGATATACAACCATCCATCCAAGTGGAAAGAACACATTCCTTCTCTTGCCAATTGGTGGCGCTATGCAAGGCATGGTAAAGACATATGAATATCATCATCATCATGATATCTAACTTTGTGTAAAATTTCAGACCAATCAGTCAAAGAATTGAGCATTTTTGGCACATTTCCTGATTGGCCAGATGGTGGAACTATGCTAGGCATGTGAATTACACATGTGAATATCATCACAATAATGATATCCAATATTTTATAAAGTTTCAGATCAATCACGTAAGGCGTAAGGCTTGCGCCCTTCAGTGCTCGGGCCCTAATTATGAAAGCTATAGATGACGCTCAGAGGATGTTATAGTAATGTCATTGACATCACCAGAAGGTCCTCTGCATATAATTTTAGGTCACAGGAATGGACCAGAAATGTACCTACCACATCATCCAACTACGTTGCGGCGACCTATGTGGTAGCCTATGTGCTCACAATGTTGCTACAATGTAACTGTGTTAGCTTTTAGTTATATTGGCTACACAACTATTAAATCAGCTTTAAATCTAAATTAATTTCAAATGTAAACATGAAAATATTGGAATGGGATATGATATGACTGAGGGTTTTTTTCCCCACTCAGCTGATACTGTTGGGCGGCCAGGGCCGGACCGAGGCAGTCCCACGGAGGTGGCAGCTGGTGCAGAGACGAACGCCGGTGCCTGTGTCAAACTGAGCTATACCACTGTGCTGCATTGTGTGGTTGTTCTCATGTTGACAGTGGCTGTTGCCTTGGCAGTCCTCTGTGAGTATGAATTTTGGAATGAGATTTGGTTATCCAAATGTGGGACTTGAATTGTCTGAACTGAAGCATCCCAACCAATAATCACCTAGGAAACTTTCTGAACTGTCTCATTAGTGGGTTTGATCCAGCAAGACCACAGCAAAAGCCATGCTGTGGTATTGTTCTTCTTAAGTTTTCTTATTATTAGTGGGTTTGATCCAGCAAGACCACGGCATGGCTTCGCCCACTATTGTTCTTGTTGAGCAAGCCCACTATTGTTCTTCTTAAGTTTTCTTCTTCTTCTTCTTATTATTATTATTATATCTTCCTATTCACCCACTTTTCTTATTATTAGTGGGTTTGATCCAGCAAGCCCACTATTGTTCTTCTTAAGTTTTCTTATTTATTAGTGGGTTTGATCCAGCAAGCCCACTATTGTTCTTCTTAAGTTTACTTATTAGTGGGTTTGATCCAGCAAGCCCACAGCAAGCTGGCTTCCTATTCACCCACTTTTTGTACTCACTACTCCTCCTAGACCGTTTGAGCTATCGACGCGGTTCAAACTCCAAAAATTCAGGCCCGAACCGGTGTAGTGCGTGTGTTACTTTCGTGTCGCTGGTCCTTGTCGTTTTCGCGTTATTCCCATTTTTCGGCATTTTTTGGGCCCATTGAAATGAATGGCGGAATGCTGGGCCTCTATGACATCACAGTACCTCATTACTTGGACCTGGTAGAGCTCTGCTGCTAGAGTTGATTACTTGCACCTGGCAGAGTTCTAAGCCATCTGGCAATGTCTAATGGGCTGGGCTGGGCTGTCTGTGTATATGAAGGTGTGTGCATGTAACCTTTGACCTGTATGTCCGATTTTCATGAATGAGGTACCGTTGGAATCCTCGAATGAAGCCCAGTTCAATGCCTTGCCAGCACCAAGTGTAAAGGTCATGTAAAAAAAGTCTACATCTTTTTTTGAAGTCTCGCGCTCTACCATCTTTTTTTAAAGTGAATCCATGTTCATACAGGTCATTTAAAAATATATATATTTTCCAAATCCATTCAGCCCAGTTCAATGCCTTGCCAGCACCAAATCATGTAAAATCACTTTTTTTTAAAGTGAATCCATGTTCATACAGGTCATTTAAAAAAAAAAAATTCCCAATCCATTAAGCCCCGTTCAATGCCCAGCTAGCTCCATTCAAACTTAGTCATGTAAACAGTTGTATAGATTATACTATTGTGAAACACACATTCATACAGATTTTACGCACATTCACGCAACAGTATTATTCAAGTTAAGTTACTTATCATTGCCCGGCAAGAAGTCCACAATCAATTCAATTGTCTTGCCACGATCTGTGGAGCTTACAGACAATGTTAAATTACTATTGGTTCTGTATGCTATTTAAAGCCGACCTAACGATGAGTCCCTTCATGACGGTGTGTTGCAATGCATTCTGGGTGCTGTGCTGTGATTCGATGCTTGAACTAAACGTAGTAAAAATAAATCGCTATCAAGGCTCCAAATAGCAACACACTTACACCGTAGCATAATGAGGGTATCTACATGTAAACTGAAGCATTGAGAACTGTGTAAGTCTACAGCAGGGCTCTCAAGTTTTGAAGTTTGCAAGGAGTGAGACTTTGTTTCTCAGGGGGGAGGGGGCGTGGCATTAGCACAGTGCCACGCCCCCTCCCCTGATCGAAGTACATGAAAAGTCCCACGCCTGCTTGAACTACTGCGTGGCCCGCGCCCCTCCCCGATCAACAGAGACCCACCCTCCCCATGTCCCATAGACCCAGCTTCATGAGAGAGCACAAATTCCATTATTTCAAACACACTGTGAGGAAAGTTGCACCCACAGTTAATGCAGGGAGGAAGTGGAACCCAGAGCAGGCAGTTAAGCAAGCTCAATCAGCATTGAAGCATAGGGATATAATGGGCCATGTGCAGCACGGGCGGGGGGTTTAGGGGTGGGTGTAAGTAAACCCTTGTGGAGTAAGGCTTCTGCAGGAGAAAAGAGGAAAATGGTACTGGAGGAAATGCATAGACAGGAGGAGGCTGTAAGATGTACTAAGGCAGTGTCGCAGGCAAAACAAGGGCAGTGGGTGAACTGGGAAGGGGTGGAAAAAAGACGGATTAAATGGAAAGATCTATGGGGCATGGAAGCTGGTAAGATCAGATTTATGTTAGGTGCTACATATGATGTGCTCCCATCTCCCAAGAATTTAAGTCAATGGTTTGGTGAGGATGATAAATGCATACTTTGCTCATGTGTGGGCAGTCTCCACCATATCCTATCAGGGTGCAAGGTAAGTCTCACCCAGGGCGGTATCGATGGCGTCATAACCAGGTATTGAAATGTGTGGCAGCGGCAATAGAGGATAAAAGGAGAGAAGTCAATTCATTAGCAGCTAGTAAAGGGGTAAGGCAAATTAACTTTGTACGTCAGGGGGATAAACCTTGTTCCGCGAAGGCCAGGTGTAAAATGGGGCGGGCTGGGAAATGAAGGTTGATCTTGGCCAGCAGATGGCGGTGCCTCCACATATAGTGAGTACTAAGCTACGACCCGACGTAATTCTATGGTCGGATTCAGAGAAGATAATTTACTTCATTGAACTCACTGTTCCTTGGGAGGACAGAGTGGAAGTGTCCAATGAGCTGAAGAGAGCTAAATACACTGAAATAGCAGAGGAGGCAGCTAAGCAAGGTTGGAGTGCACGATTAAGGCCTATTGAAATCGGTGCACGTGGGTTTGTGGCCAGATCTGCTATTGGCTTGCTGTCTGAATTGGGCATTTGTGGTCGAAGTCTAAGGCAGGTGGTTAGTAACATGTCTTTAGCAGCAGAACGGGCAAGCGAATGGTTGTGGGTAAGGAGAAGTTACCCTTCCTGGGGCGCAAGCTAAAGTAAGCTAACTAGCTCATTTGTTTTGTGTTTGTGATGGACTGTGCCTAGGTTGATGGTACTTGGCTAAGGATTTTTATGGTTTATGGTTCAGTCCGCATCAACGGGACGGACCAACCTAGCCAACTTAGACCATGCCTAGGTTGGTTAAGGGTATTTGGATGTTTGTTGTTGTAATATGGTGGCAGCATGGGGCCTAAGCTAACTGGCTAATTTGTTTTGTGTTTGTGATGGGGCCTAAGCTAACTGGCTAATTTGTTTTGTGTTTGTGATGGGCTGTGCCTAGGTTGATGGTTGGTTGGCCAGGGTTTTTATGGCTATGGTTCAGTCCACATCAGCGGGACGGACCAACCTAATAACCTTGACCATGCCTGGGCTGGTTAAAGAGTATTTTGGGTATTGGATATTTCAATGTGGTAATATGGTGTCAGCATGGAGGGGAGTGTCTCCAGGACGCTGGTTTCACTGTTAAGCCTTCATGAGGTGTCGTGGGCCTAACTTAACGAAACATCGGTGAATGAGGGTGCCCACTTGATAACCCCAATGACATGCCGCATGCTATATACTGCTGTTGGATGGGCCATTTCTATTGTGTTTGTGACCATTTGTTGGCGGATTTGTGGGTAGTGTGCTTTTTAAAATTAAACTTGAGCAGGGGCTTCTGAATGTGTTTTTACCTTGGATTTTGGCACAAGGGATTTTAACATCTAATCCTGTGTATTAATGTAATTTATTCTAGAACCCTATAGTAAATAATAATAAATTATAATAACATAAAGTATAATAATAATTTCACCCAAATGGGCCCTTTGAACAGCAGTGGCTCATTCTGCTCTATAAACAAACAGAAAACAACCAAATGAGAAAAAGCACATTTAGCCCCAAAATGGTCTCTTGAACAGTGGTGGTTCTGTCCGTGCGTGTGTGTGTTTATGAGTGATGTTGTGTGTTGTAAGTGTTTGTGGCAGATTTTGATGCCTTGATGACTGATACTGGGGGCTCCCATTTAAAGCACTGTGGTTCAATGTCAGCCATTTTCACAGTCATGAGGCCATCCTTAAAAATATTCTTGTTTGCAGTAACAGCCAAAAAAATAAAAAAGGTAGGAGCCTGGTGGAGGACTTTGTGCAATGGTGCAAACTCAATCACCTTCAACTCAACACTTCAAAGACCAAGGAGATGGTGGTGGATTTCCGCAGGTCTAAGCCCGCTCTGCCAGTCTCCATTGATGGGGTCAATGTGGAGGTGGTAAGCACCTACAAGTATCTGGGTCTCCACCTGGACAATAAACTGGACTGGTCAGCCAACACTGACGCACTCTACAAGAAAGGGCAGAGCAGGCTGTACTTCCTGAGGAGGCTGCGGTCCTTCAATGTGTGCAGCAAGCTCCTCAGGATGTTCTACCAGTCTGTTGTGGCCAGCGTCCTCTTCTATGCAGTGGTATGCTGGGGAGGAAGCACAAAGAAGAAGGATGCTGGGCGACTTGACAGGCTGGTAAGGAAGGCTGGCTCTGTAGTGGGAGCTGAACTGGAGTGCATCACTTCAATATCTGACAAAAGGACCCTGAACAAACTGATCAACATCTTGGACAATGAATGCCATCCACTCTACAGCACTATTAAAAAGCAAAAGAGCTTGATCAGCTGGAGACTTCGCTCACTGCCATGCACAACTGAAAGGCTGAGGAAGTAATTTGTCCCCAGGGCCATTGAACTGTTCAATGCTTCACTAAAGGGAAGAGGAGAGATAGACTTCTCTGCTTAGTCTGTCTGACTCTCCACCCTCTCCATGTTTGAGTACTGACTGCCCACCACTGCTTTACTACTGTTTTACTACCATTTTACTAATGTACACAGCCTAATGTTTTCACTACTGTTTTACTGCTACACTGTTTTTCATGCTATATTAGCACACATGATCAATGGCTTCTGCTACAATACTGAATGGCTGTAACCCTATACCTCAACCTGTTCTTGCGCTGACATAGTTTTTAATAGTTTTTTATATTACCTTGTCTACATTATACTTTACTCTCCTATTTGTCCATATTATTTATGCTGGTCTCTAGACCTTATTATTGCACTGTTGCACTAATGTTAGACTACTTTTTGCACCTTCACCATGACACTCACTCTCTTGAGCACCTTACCATGCACACATAACTAAAGGACTACTGTTGGACTACTTTTTGCACCTTCACCATGACACTCACTCTCTTGAGCACCTTACCATACACACAGAACTACAGGACTGTTGGACTACTTTTGCACCTTCACCATGACACTCACTCTCTTGAGCACCTCACCATGCACACAGAACTACAGGCCCTGTCACTACAAGCGTCTCATGCTTGATCACCCTCAAGCACACTGGATTTTTTACATTTAATTTATATAGTATATTTAGTATTTAGCTTTGTTAGTTTTTCTTATCTCCTACTGTCTCTATTGTACAATGGAGTTTTGTTATATGTTTATACTTACCATTTCTGCTGTAAGTGCGTGTTGTGTGTGATGTCTGTATGCTACTGAGACCCCCTGAATTTCCCCTTGGAGATCAATAAAGTATCTATCTATCTATCTATCTATCTATCTATCTATCTATCTATCTTTTGGCCACGTTATATTCAAATTTGACTATACAATACTCAGTGCTATACAGTGTATTATACAGTCTCTGCTCTGTTTCTATGGAAAATCCAAAAATCAACGTTGTTCTATTAAGTGTCGTTAAACAATTAAAAAGCATGGTTGAAGCGGAGCTTTGATACCAACGTTATCGATTAGTTTCAGTTTCTCTCGCGCAGACGACTGCATTGAATGAACGCTCATAGCCTACCACCACTTTATTGTATGGCTCCATGTTTAATGACATCGATAGCAGAAACGTTTGTTTTCTTTTTTGTCGGTCCGCGGTATCTTGATCAACTGCGCAGCAAATTATCAGACGAAGCACCAGGCCTAATTTCACTCCACGACTCCGCGCACCAGCAGTCTCCACGTTGCGGACCCACATCAAAACAAAACGATTTCGTGATTGGTGGAGAAATCCTATTTTCTGATTGGCCGATAGGTTAGTAATTGAACAGCAGCTCTCTGAACTGAATGAGCGCACAGACAGCAACGTTGTGTGACACGTTTGTAAAATATAGCCCTTAGAAATTTCTGTGCGGGCAAGTTAATCATTTTTCGGAGTGAGAAATGCCATGTGTGGCGTGTGAGTGTGTGAAGTCATTGAAATGCGTGTGTCTCACGCTCAATGCGTGAGACTTGAGGTCTGGTCTACAGTGTCGGGTCAACGTCAACGATAAGTAAGTTAGGCTAACGTAAACGTTAGCTATTTGCTGTTGTCATATGCTTTACGTGATGGCCATTCATCACACTGTTTGGATGATACTTGAGAGTCTGAATCAGAATTACCTTAGCTCTCAGTAAGTTACAGTTTATTATAGTCATGTGATTTACATAAAGTAGTAAACAACAGTAATGTTAAATGTGTCAACAAGTTAGATTCTACCCCACAAGAACACCCATGACAACTTCAAGGTGTGGAAGTCCAGTGTAGTATTTCACTTTGACGTTGTCATCCTTCAGAAAATGTTCATCCATTTTTCTCTGGCCAAGCTCACATTTCAGGGTCCTGTTCTCTTCCAGCAGCCGGTTGATTTCAGCACGCCGGCGCTGACAGAAGTCACATTCTGTCAGCAGTGTCTGGTCAGCTCCATCCTCTGCTGGTGCTGGTGTCTCCACTGTGGATCAAATAAGGAAATATTTTAGCTAAATGTGCATCATGCAGCTGAAACAGCAACAAAAGCAATATAAGGTCTTGTATCTGCTGGCTCTGTAGGGCTTACCTGGTGGAACAAGGTCATCAATAACGGTCTCATCCATCGCAGGTGTACTGTCAGTCCTTTGCCGTTTTCTCTTTTCCTGTCTCTCATAGCGTGCAGTCTTTGTGGCCTTCATCTCAGTGTGGCCCAAGTGTGATGGTGCCCAATCCGGATGCGAGTTGTACATTTCATTTGCTGGTTTTCCTGGTAACACAATTTAAAATTATTATCCATAGCAGAAGTGTTGAACACATATAGAACCATAATGTTATCAAAGATCCTTAATATACATATTATTATATTATATGATTACATTACATTACAAGACGGCTGGTAAGTGCTAGGATCAGCAAGACTTGTAAGTGGTGCTATGAGAGATGTTGTTCTCTAAAGAGCTGGGTCTTCAGGAGTTTTTTGAAAATGGAGAGGGATGTCCCTGCCCTTGTAGGAACTGGCAGTGTGTTCTACCGAAGAGGATGAAATGCTATATCAAATGCTATATCAACCAACGAGGATGAAATGCTATATCAACCGTCTCTGGGCGCACATTCATGCATGTATGTGGTGTCGCGGCTGAAGGAAAGAAACAATGTAGGCTATAAAAATAAAACCGTGCATCTTTAACTTACCAGAATGAAAATACAGGGAACACACTCTCATCGACATCGGGATACTGTGGAAAGTTATGTTCGGTCGTCTTACAGCCGCGATCCAAGCGAGCCGACGACTCTTCGTTATCTCTGACACTTGGTCTCCGTGGTTGCGCCTCCAGGCAGGAAAGCGGTGGAAAGTTAACCCATTTTCTATATTTTTCCCATGGCGATCATGTGTTGCGCTGTTACAGCCCACAATACAGCAATGGTTTACCATGGTTGAAATCAAGTTAAGGTGAAATTAATCAAATTAAAACACGGCTGAGAGGGAGGATAGTACGCAGTAGTCAGGCAGTAGTCTGAGTAGCGGTAAAGGAGGCAATCAACATGGCGGCCACGCAAAGTTATTACGTCATGACGCCCACACCGTTCAAGTTAGCGTTAGCACATATACAAACCTATTAATGTTAGCTAACATGCTAAGCATTGAAAATGAATGCGTTAGCAATAGCCACTGCTTTTTTTGAGCTGACAAGCGTTAAAAATGCGTGGAAATGCGTTAAAAACGTAATCAGCCAAATTGACTCACTTCTTAAGACCCTTGGTAAGGTATGATGTTACAACGATGTGGAGTCAAAATGTAAATTGTTAGTAACGTTAACGTTATGGTTTTAATGTAGACCAACCGCGATTTTGCAATGAAGTGAATGGAGTCATTTTAGGTACTACTTTCACGAGGTCTGTAGTTCTGTCAAAATTGATCTTATCTTTGAACAGACTACATGGTTATCTTCCTTAGACTTCGTAGATGTAGTTACTACAATTTGGAGGCGAAATTCGAAGTGTAAATATGGTTTTAATGTGTAAACAGGACAACCGCAATGTTGCGAGCTAGAAAAAAGGAAGTGAATGAATGAATAGTTACTGCTTTTCTGAGGGCTGGCGTTCTCATAAAATCGACGTAATCTTTGAAAAGACTACCTGGTTATCTTCCTTAGACTTCGTAGATGTAGTTACAGTGGGTCCCCGTTAAGTTTGGACGGGTTCCTTCAGGAATCACGATCCCCATTTTCTCAGCAGAAATGGCACAAACTGCAGTTGACACAAACAACCACAAGGTGTCACTTTGGAGTTCTGCCACTACTATTTTTGATGCGACTTGACTTACTGCTTCCATGATGCAGTTTCCAAGTCAGTAGAACAATCAGAGAAAGCTGAGCCATTACCAAACATATATGATAATACAATAGTGTGAGTTTATATATCTTATACCCTATGTGTCACGGTTACTTATAGATTTGATAGTGTAACGATAAGCGCATAAGAGCATAAGAGACTTTCAGCGGGGGCACGGAAACTTAATTTGATCACGGTAGTTTAAGCTTACACTTGACAAAACATTCTAATATGAAAATGTAGATGCAATTGTTGTAAGATGGTGCAGCTCCTTTAAGAAAGCACCGTGCAAAAAAAGTAGACGTGCTGGAGCGAGTCATATTCAAAATGCAAAAAAATAACACCGCAGATAAAACCAATTATCCTCATTCATTGCAACCAAGAGCATGCCTGCTTGCCGGCGTTTAAACAAAAAGATATCAAAGCACCTTTTGCGTTTGAATGTAACACGAAATTTTTTTTTAAACAGCTGGACAAATGATTTAGCTAATTGATTATAGCCTGTACACCAGCAATTGTTGAACATTTGGAAAAAGATCGCTCAGCTGTTGCCACAGTCACAGGCAATGTAGAAAAACATGAGAGCAGTACACACTTCCCGAATGTGGATGTTACACTGTCATAATCTACCACCAGCCTTTTGGCAAGTTGAAAAATAGATGACTTCTGTGAAATCTCTGCTTTAAAGCAAGACCTAAATGAGAGGAGTTGTGTTGGGAATGTCGGTGCAATGTCCATGCTATAATGGTCTGACAAACGTACTGCCTTTTTCAAGCAGTTCATCATCACCCGCGAAGTTGAAGGATCATAGGGCGTAAAGACTCAACCACATAACAAGTTTCCCGCATGCTTGCACATCTTTGGGAGAGCTGACTGATTATGATGTCCAGAGTTGCATTAAATACCTGCACTTTGAAGTATCTCTCTGCATCGGTTAAGCGTTCATCTTCCGATAGTTCGTCAAACTGACGCTTCACTCTCCGTGCTCTAACATTTTCAAATGTACTCTGAACCCCCATTTATTTGCGAGTGTCTGCGCTGTAGCCTTGGCCTGGTCAAAGGCACGCAGGTAGTCAGAAAGGACCGGTATAGAATTTTCCAGCAATTGCATTGCGGGGTAGCGGACGGAGGTCACAGGCCCTGGTGCGACTGCACTTGCTGCACCTACTAGGCCTAGTTACGCCACTGCGTGGAGCGCTAATGTGTCTACTGTAAATCATTCATGTGTGAAAGTCATTAGGCTGGAAGCGCTAATGTGTCTAAGCTCATTAGTCTACTTTCAATAGGCCTACTGTACAGCCTGAGAGGGGGAACATAACCTATAGCCTAGGCTACTGTAGAGTAGGCCTACAGTAGGCTACTGTAGGCTGAACAATCAGTTGTGAAAGTCTGCAACGAAAGTTTCCTAATGGAAGCGCTAACGTGTCTATTGAGCTCATTAGCCTACTTTCAATAGGCCTACTGTACAGCCTGAGAGGGGGAACATAGCCTACTGTAGAGTAAACAATCAGTTTACTTAGTTACATTTGTTTAGTTAAATCCAGTTTTCTACTCTATCTCCATGATATGCTTAGCCTATAGAAAGACGAAGTTGGGAAAGTGCTTCAGAGAAAACGTATTTATTGAAATAATGAACAGTCTACATTCTACATTCTACAGTCTAAATTTAAAGCACGTTGAATCCCTGGGAAGATCTGCGTGTTGTGCGGAGGAATTCGTTGATCTTATTGATGCAGTCCTTCAGTTCACTCCTCCCCATAGCAGGGAACTTTCGTTGTAGTGTTGAGACCACAAAGTTTTTCACATTTTGTGGCAGTGCTCGCTTGCCCTTCGCTCCATCCCAGTTGGTGGTTTTGCTCCAGGCTTTATAGTGTTCCTTCCTCTGTGACGATGGACCTGAAGAGCAGGCATCCGATATCTGCCCACTTGGCCGTAGCTCTGTTGGTGAATCTTAGCGTGGTCTTCGGGACCAACATCACACAAGGTCACGTCTGCGTGTTGACTAGGAACTTGGATGCTGTCGTTGAGTGTGACGGAGAGGGCCAATGGAGACATCTGCAAGGAGGACGTTTCTGGAGCTGGTGTCGAGGTGCACCTGGGGATTGGTCTCTCAGGCGTCGAATAACTTCTCTGCTCACGTAGCGTCGCCTGAAGTTCTCCGATTCCAGCTCTCATCTCCTGTAAAATGTCTCTGTGGCTCTCCAAGTGGCTGGTCTCTCGGAGTTGTTGAAGCTCTCGTTTGAGGTTTTTGACCTCCGCTTTCAACCGATCATTCTCGGCGTCTCTCTCGGCTACTCGAGCTTTCTCTGCTCTCTCGGCTACTCGAGCTTTCTCTGCAAAATGTGTGAAAGTCATTAGGCTGGAAGCGTGTCTACTGTCAGTGACTAGTGCGAGAAGCGGGTTCTGTGTTGTAGGCTATGCATTTTTCCGACACTTGGCTGCAAGCTCCCCTCCCCCACCCCCTTCTTTCACAAGCAGTGCAGCTTTCTGAAGCGGTGCCTTTTGAAGCTAATGTAACAAATACCACCAATATTGTTGTGTGGCAATAAAAGTATCCAGGGTTTGCGCAAGTAGCCTAAATAGGCCTATAAATAAATTAAGGACATACAATCCTTAAAGCTTAACGTAGCCTACATGTAGATTAATGTCCCAAAACGTCAACAAGTCGTTTTATGCGCTCATTATATATGGATTTCTATGAAGCGTCGAAAACATGCGTATGAAACCAAGAGGCAGAAAGCACCATAGAACAGCATAGAGCAATGCAAAAGAGCAAAAGAATAAAATGATTTTTGTGCTGACAACTGCACCAATTCGAAATCACAATGGTTAGAGAATGTTAAATATGTTCAATATCCCTAACGGAATGCATGTCTTCGCCAAAATGACAAAATCACGATGTTATGTTAATAATGCAAATGAACGGCACACTTTGAAATATAGTCGGAAATGAGATGTTATCATCATTGAGACAACAGGGGTATACAATAAAATCCGATTGTAGCTACACAGCAGCCGGCTATTTAGGTTAAGTTTATAACGTTGTGGACGGCCACCAAAGCGTCTTCTGCCCCACGGCCGCGGCACAGTCTTGAGTGACCGGATTCGTTTTCCTTTTTCCTTTGTCATATGAAGGCTGTCATTTTGTTAACATTACTGTTAAGGAGATGCTGTAGGCAAAGGCTATATTTCAACCTCGTTAGTGTCAGAACTATTCACAAGGTTTCTGGGCAGCATTTTTATGTTCTGTTAGCAAGCGAACTTCTCATGACTACCGACAAAGTAGCCTACTGCCAGCTGACGAAGCTCTCATTTTAAAACATTACTGAGAGACAGGCACTATACAATCAAGAAATCTTGCCACTGAATCCAAAACTATGTTTAACATTATGTACAAAGCTTAGGCTACAGTGGATTAGCATGTTGCAGGGGCTGCTAAAAACAGAGAAACGCACTGAAAACTCGGCCAATCACAGCCCTTGCTGTCGAATGCGCCGTCCGGTTCGACCGTTGAACGCCACAGCGGACTATGCTGCCCCCAAGCGGCTGCAGTTGTCCTTACATGTCACCCAGCTGCGTGAATCACCATTATCGTGAATGAAGTGTCAATTTTTAACAGGGACCCTCTGTACTACAATTTGGACTCGAAATTCGAAGTGCAAATATGGTTTAAATGTGTAAAAAAGACGCCTGATGTTTTAAAATATGTTAATGAATGGGCACAATATTATTGTGTACAGTAATGGGCTATCAGTAGTATGTAAACAGTTCATGTGTTATGTGATTTACATAAACTAGTAAACAACAGAAATGTTAAATGCTGGTATTGTGTTTCCTGAATTCTTATATTCAGGCATTCAAATAAAATGTAATTAAATAGCATATACTCTATCAGTGTATGATGCTTGCATGAGGGAAACATCCCAAAACAACGGCACCCATATAATTGCTGTTGTTTTGAGAAGTATTTCTCATGCAAGCATCATGCAACAATCAAAAAAACAATGAAACTATTGTAGGCCTAATTATATTTTACATTAGTAAAGCAGTACTCTGATGTGCATGCTTTCACAAACTTTTGTGAACAATCTTAGCACTTTAAACATTGACTGTTTTGAAGTGCATGTATAGCAATATAGTATAAAAATAATAATAATTGTGATATCATTACAATTTGATGGGGGGTGGGAGGAGGGGGTGGGTTCATGTAGGTGGGCCCTATGACCCCAAAGTATGCCTTGACTGGACCTCAGGTCAAAGTAGTTTGAGAAAGGCTGATGTAGATGACAAAGCAGCAAGGAGGCGTCGTGTGATCATTTAAACAAGTTTTATGACAAAGTCGATGAGGGTGGGAAAAATCGTACATTTCTGTGCAAACTTTGCCCGCACTTCAGTCACATTGTCACATTGTCTTTTAAGAAAATGCAGTCCATTTTTCGGTTCCAGCAGCCAACAACCTCAGAAATGACCCTTCAGGCCTCTCAGGAGGCGCTGGCCTTCTAACCTAGTGACCACCATAGCAACCAGCATGATTGCCCTAGCAACCAGCATAGCAACCACAATATTTATGCGTTTTAGCTTATTGGATGTTGCGTTAATGCAGATAACTTTTGATCCGTGTGCCCGATTTTCATAAATGAGATACCGTTGGAATCCTTGGATGAAGCCGAGTTCCATGCCCCTGATCAAACCCACTCTTGCGGTTCCTCGGAACCGCAATTCTAGTTATTGTTGCATTTATGCACTGTATCATCAATTATATGTATTCTCCTGAACTACAGTATCTTTCAATTACCAATGAGGAGACCCAAGGTCTATCTAGGACCAGGGAGCAGGATCGGAGCACACCAAGCTTGTAGTGAATTTTATTAGTACAAAACATTTCGACGCCCATGCGTCTTCTTCAGGTTTGACTTCTACTGGGTGTCGAAACGTTAGTCACAACGTTTAAGGTACGATAAGTAAGATAAATAAACCTAAGGGGCCCTATTTTGGCGATCAGATATAGATGGTCAGAGGCATAAAGTTTATAGACATTACAAGCGTGGCCAGTCCACAATCACTAATGGCGTGATTTTGTGACCAGGTTTTTCTTGGTCAGTGAAGTAAGGATTTTTAGAGTGTGTAAGATAGCGAATTTTGTATCATGCACCAGACCACACCTTATGTCATTAATTGCCACACCCCTCGGTGCAAGGTTGATTAGAAGAGGAGCGCATGTCGAAAGCAATCTTACTTTATTGAGTCTAAGATAAGAATAAGCCTTGCTTTACGCCTTGTGCCACCTTGCACCAAGTGCACAATAAGGCCCAAGAAGTGCTATAACGCAGAGACAAACAGTTCACTTTAAGTGTAATTCAACCATACTGGCGGAGAAAATGGGATCTCTAAATATGTTATTTTATTATGTGATGATAACACTAATCTATTTAATTTTTTTGCAGATGTATTGAAAGACAAGTCATGCAGACGTGAGTGCCTGAATTACTATAGCAATAGTCCTTGGTTCGGTATATGAGAGGGAAAAAAGGGACAAATATTTTGCAAGAGTGACATTTTTGGCAACTGCAGGGTGACAGTGGTACCAAGCCAAAAAGGGAGATGATATAAAATAGTAATAGAGTGATTTGATTTAAACATTAAGACTTATTTTACAATAAACAATAATAGAGTTTCAAACACAAGAAGCAATTCTACTTAAAGATTCACAGTCTAAAATCCTTTGTTACATTAAAGCTGGTGAAGATGGTAGATATCATTGTGTTTATATTATCATCTTGTTTTTTTGTTTGTTTGCTTTGTTTTTATAAAGAGACTCACAACCTAGTGGAAGAGCAGCTGCAAATCCTTGATGGTCTCTCCAAAGAGGTGACCGCCCTGCATTGTAAAAGTGAGTGGAGAACAGACTAAACTATGATAGTGATGGTTTTGAAGATGACAAAGTTGATGATGGTGATGATCATAGCAATTACTGGTGGTGTGATTGATGATACAAGAGATGATTTAAGAAACTCATAAAATATATTGTGATCCAAACTGTTTTTATGACTTTGTGCCATACTGTTGCCAAACAGTGAAAAAATTGGAAGGTGGTTGGAAAATCTTCAGTGGCAAGTGGTATCACTTCTCCTTTGATCTGAAAAACTGGACTAAGAGTAGAGATGACTGTATTACTCTGGGTGGACACCTGGCCATCATTGAGAATGAGGAGGAAAAGGTATTCACAGAACAGTAGTTTAGAGCTATAGAAAACAATCATCTTCCTATGTTTGCAGAGGGATAAGAGTTGATTAATTCAGTTTAAAAACAGAAAACTGACACCTACAGTATAGGTCCTTTTTAGTCTTTATATCACTTATCGGGAAGGAGGAGGAGTACAGGAGCCTGGTGGGGGACTTTGTGCAATGGTGCAAACTCAATCATCTCCAACTCAACACTACAAAGACCAAGTAGATGGTGGTGGATTTCCACAGGTCTAAGCCCATTCTGCTACCAGTCTCCATTGATGGGGTCAATGTCGAGGTGGTAAGCACCTACAAGTACCTGGGTCTCCACTTGGACAATAAACTGGACTTGTCAGCCAACACTGATGCACTCTACAAGAAAGGGCAGAGCAGGCTGTACTTCCTGAGGAGGCTGCCCTCCTTCAATGTGTGCAGCAAGCTCCTCAGGATGTTCTACCAGTCTGTTGTTGCCAGCGTCCTCTTCTATGCAGTGGTATGTTGGGGAGGAAGCACAAAGAAGAAGGATGCGGGGCGACTTGACAGGCTGGTAAGGAAAGCTGGCTCTGTAGTGGGAGCTGAACTGGAGTGCATCACTTCAATATCTGACAAAAGGACCCTGAACAAACTGATCAACATCTTGGACAATGAGTCATCCACTCCACAGCACTATTGTTAAGCAGAAGAGCCTGATCAGCTGGAGACTTCGCTCACGGTCTTGCACAACAGACAGAATGAGGAAGTCATTCATCCCCAGGGCCATTGAACTGTTCAATGCATTACTTAAGGGAAGAGGAGAAATAGACTTCTCCGCATAGTCTGTCTGCCTCTTCACCACCTCCATGTCTTGAACTGTCTGTCCACTAGCCACTTTACCATTGTCTTCTGCCTCACTGTTTGCGTGCTTTATTAGCACATATGCACAACCCCTCCCTCCATGCCACAGCCGAACTGTGACCACACTTATACCTTTCTTAATATAGTTATTTATACATAGATATATAGACTTTATTCTTGCACTGTTGCACTGTTTGACTTACTCATTTGCACCATCACCATGACACTCATTCACAAAGAGCACCTTACCTTACCTTCTTCATAGTCAAACCTGAAGAAGACGCATGGGCGTCGAAACATTAGTCACAACGTTTAAGGTACGATAAGTAAAATAAATAAACCTAAGGGTTTGGCGATCAGATATAGATGGTCAGAGGCATAAAGTTTATAGACATTACAGGCGTGGCCAGTCCACAATCACTAATGGCGTGATTTTGTGACCAGGTTTTTCTTGGTCAGTGACGTAATGATTTTTAGAGTGTGTAAGATAGCGAATTTTGTATCATGCACCAGACCACACCTTATGTCATTAATTGCCACACCCCTGGGTGCAAGGTTGATTAGAAGAGGAGCGCATGTCGAAAGCAATCTTACTTTATTGAGTCTAAGATAAGAATAAGCCTTGCTTTACGCCTTGTGCCACCTTGCACCAAGTGCACAATAAGGTGGACCAGAGGACCACACAGAGGACCACAGGCTCAGTCCCTGCTTCAGTCATTGCAAGCGCACCTGATTGATTAATCACCCACTATGTGGATACTGTTTTCTAGAATTTATTTAGATTGTTTTATTTTGTATAATTTGTATTTTAGTATATTTAGTATATTCTTTATCTTCTACAGTCCTTATTGATTAGTTGTGTTTTTTTTTATATGATATACTTTTAATTACTTTTTCTGCTGTTAGTGAATGTGTGTGTGTATGTTGTCTGTATGCTACTGTGACCTTGAATTTCCCCTAGGGATTAATAAAGTATCTATCCATCTATCTATCTATCTTATAAATCTCTTTATTTAGTGATATATCTTCTCAACAAGAGGAGGTTGCATGGAGCAGTGTTAACTGTTAACATTGTGTTGTTCAAAAACATTATCTAACTGATTTTTAAGTGTCACGAGAGTGGTATTTCTCATTGAAGGATTTCATATTAACACATGGAGAAAGGTGGTGGGTTGGTCTAACAGACTCTAAGAAGGAGGGCACCTGGTTCTGGGTGGACAACACACCCTTTACTGAAGAGGGGTGAGAAAATATTTCTCTTTAGACTCTGTTTTATACGGTTGCCAAAACTTCAAACATTGTTTTATTACACAGGCTGCAAGTTGTAGTATATGGCAAAGCTAGACATATAAATATTCATTATTTACATTTAACACTCTTAACGTAATATTTCAGTGGCTTGCTTTTTAAATTTAGTTACATATCCACATAGATTCCCAATTTTTGTTGTTGAATCTGATGCCTTGCATTTATCGCCTGACTGACATGTCTTGCAGGTCTGTGCCGTGGGCACACAAGCAGCCAGATAACCACTTAGGCCCAGGGGGAGACCCAGTGAATGGCGAGGACTGTGGTTTACTGCTGTCGTCTGGGCTGAATGACGTGGCGTGCCGTAAAACGTTTAAAAGCACCTGTCAGAGTCAGAGCTGGTGTGATACTGGCACTCGCCATATCTTTGAGAAATAAACCAAAATATTGAGAATCACATGATTGGACATTCAGTAAATGGGTACTGTATACTCTTGTAGGCTAATAAGCCTGAGCTTTTATGCTGGAGAGGTCAAGATGAAGATGCCCGAGAAGCTTTAATACACAGTAACAAGTCAAGTCAAGTTTTTTATGTAGCGCATTTCATACACATCCAGTTGTGTGAACATCCAGTTGTATGTCCTCAACACCTTCAAAGTTTATTGCAGGAGTCACCCAGTATGTTTATCAGAAGGGTTGACCTTTGCACATACAGTGTTTTCAGACAATGGGACCTGGTGACCTTCTCAAACAGGGCCGGCCAGAGGCATAAGGGAACTAAGTGGCTGCTTGGGGCCCCCAATCGAGTTTCTTTTTTTTTTTTTTTTTACATAATAAATAACGTAAACAAGTGACATCAATGAATGAATAATTGAAAATGGAAGGTAAGCGTTAGTTCTGTCAGGAAGACTTAATTGGTCACTCATCATTCATTACTTCTGTCCAAACACCTGTCTGCATCAGTCTTTATAATGACATGACTTTGCACCTGCATGTTGATTTCAGGTGCCGATTTTCGATGTTCCGTATCCATGCATGGGTAGCTAGTCATTCACTTCAAAACTTGTGATTCAGTCACAGATCTTACCTTACGTTCGCTTTCAACTGTTTTGGATGCATCACCAAAGTCTCGGGGTTCCATTAATGTAGGAGGATATATCTCTCGTAGCCTAAACGTCGGAGAGTAGGTAGGGCAAATTGTTGCCACTTGTTTGGGTTGAACGCTTGGTCTTATCAACGGAAAGAAACAGCTTTTGAAGGTTTCTCTTTTTTACCCTAGTCTCGTTAAGATCCTAGTTGCTTAATGATATTTACATTCCTATCGCTAACAATGCAATTGGTCGCTAAACCTTCTGACGGAAAAGGTCAGACTTATTAAGTCAGTGTAAGTTTATTTTCCTTTTTCAAATTTATGTTAAGTTCTAATTGAATTAATATATATTATTTGATTGTTGTATTATTATGTCTTATTTGCATTTTCATTCATGTTGATATTGTACAGCACTTTGTAACTTTGTTTTGAAAAGTGCTATATAAAAATAATTATTATTATTATTATTATTATTATTATTATTATTATTATTATTAGGCTACGCTGTCAACATAAACACACGGAACCCTCTTAAACCTCAGTTATTCCAGTTACTGTAGGCCTATCGACACTCGCGATGGTTTCCCTGCTATAATACAGCTTTGCTAGGTCCACATCCTAGGCAAATTGGCTCACTGGTTAGGCTACTGTTGTGTATGGACGGCAGGGGCGCAGGAGATATTTTGAAAGTGAGGGGGACCAAATTTTGAACACAAACCCATAGTGAGATCAGATTTGCAGATATTGGATCCCCACCTCTGGCCCACTTTCGACCATCATATTTTAAACTTGCCAGAATATTAAGATAATACCATTGATTGTTTTCAAACAATTGTTTTCTACTTGGGCCAATGGTAGAATACTGGTCACTACTTGGGCCAATGGTAGAAAAAAGCAACATGGGATGTTGATATTTTATGAAGCCATGAATGAATCATCATGCCTATGATCCAAACATAGATTACATGATCAAATAGCCTAAGTAAGGCCTACTTAAATTGTCTGGTATAAACCAAATCAACTCTCCACTGTGTGTTTGCAGTTAATATTTATGCAACGTTAGAACTTAACGTGTTGGTTTAATAAGTTACCAATCCAGAACACACAGAAAATTGCAACAGAAAGTTGCCTTTATAATCAATTATTTGTTCCAACAGCATTTAAACAAAGCATTTATAAAATTGAAAAAAAGTAAAATAAAATACTGTTACTGTAGTGACTATCACATTATCCCAAGCTTCAAAGAGCTCTGTGCGTCTGTGACAGGCAGACGTGACACCACTAAATTCTCAGCTTGTTTATACCCCACACTGAACGCATAAGAACGCTAGGCCTATCACTCTGGGGTGTGGTAGCCTACTCTCTGGGATTTATGCACCAAGGTAACTGAAGTATCCAATTTGTGTCTTGAAATTATGTTTGAAATACATGTCTTAGAACAAAAACGTTGATAGACTTGTATTTTGGGCTAGTGAAAACGAGTTGATAAGTAGCCTATAGGCTAGTTGAGTTTATCATAAACACTAGACTACATTTCCCGCGGGAACTGCGAAAGTGTGCTTGCCCTGGTCCGGTCACCAACGTGAGCAGACAGTGACATATGCTGAACCTGGCTTGATACAAGCATTCTAACAGTGCCTTTCAGTGTTGGAGCAGTGGCAATACCTCAATAGCTAGGAGAGGGCTATTCAACTATTGGCTTGCGGGTTGACTGCGGTTTGTTGGATTTTACCTTTGGGCCTGTCTTCGAATTCAGCTTCTATGACTGAGATCAAATCAATAAAATAAAATGACAGCAGTGATTGGCTGCAAAAATAAATAATGTCACGTGTCTTGCGCCTCTCAAACTGGGCTATCAGGTAACCTACAGAGGAATTGAAATTATGAAATATGACTAAGGCATTAAAATGCTGCTTGTTTGTCAGGATACTTTTTCACTGATTTATTTTAATATATTCCATCCCTTAATTCTGTTTTACTGGTTTATTTTACAAATAATCTATATGGATTTGCTCTATAAAGACCTTATGTCTGTTCGGGATTGTTTTGAGAGCCTATTTATGTATCTCAGAATAAAGGAATGTCCACAACATTAGTGATGTTTTTTTTGTGTGTGTGAATGTATTTTACTTAACTCATTGAATGTAGCTGGATACTCATGAACGCATGTCTCTAATAGCCACAATAGGAGTATTTTAGCAACACCGTATTTTGTGTGGCCCATAACGACCCAGTGGATCATGAAAATGTGCCAAAATTCACATTCCTTGCTTGTTGTTGGTACATTAAATCCCATTCAGATTGCCACTTATCTGAGATGTAAAAGTTCAGTATAGGTTTAAGGTCTGGGCCAGGGATTTGACATTCTGTGACTTCTTCATTGAGGGCTTGCTTAGCAGCACTGTCCGCTTTCTCATTTCCCCTCAGACCAACATGGCCTGGGACCCAGCAAAAAACTACACTCAAGTTCTGGTTCTTTAGACGTTCTAGTTGATCAAGCTCAGCTTTGGTTGTACTTTTTGCGTGACATTAAAGCCTACTGAAAAGATTTTTAATTGCAATTTAATTGAATGCAATTGACTTTTACGATTAAATAAAATTAATTTATCCCCCTCACCCATATTTTTCTATTTATTTACAAATGTACATAGGCCTACTGTAATTACATTTATACATAGTTATTCTACTGATCTTTATACTATTCATCCTGCACTTAGACTTATTCTTACTACTCTTATAATGTTGTTTCTGCACTACAATGACACTGTTTCCACACTGCACATAGCTGTATGTTATGTACATATCTGTTATATATTTGTAATATTAAATATCCATATTTACTCTGTTTTATTATATTCTGTTAATACACTGCATATATCTATATTATTATTTCTACTATTACAATGTTACTGCTACATCTACATACATTATTCTACATTTTGGTTACAATGATGGGGTTATCCGAATGTAAACTATCTATCTGCCAGTAACGTTTTGAAATTAACACTTCGTATCGCCAACAAACAGCAGGAGTTCGTTCTGACAACCTTTGCGGTGGTGAGTTTTGAGACATAAGAGACACAAAACTTTGAAAGGTTTACGCCGACTTAAAGGCAACTGCATTGTGTCGATGCAGAAGCATAAATTCTATTCAACAGCACATTAGTGAGGGTGTTTACATTGTATGCATCCACGGACAAATGTATGTGTGTACAAATAGCAGTCGCTTTCAAAATAAAAGCAACGATATTGATTTGCGTGCATTATCTCTATGCTAGGCTCTTGACTATTGTTCTTTCACGGACCTTACGCGGGCCGGTCAGGGAAAGCCCACGGGCCGTATGTTGCCCATGTATGTTTTAGGTACTTGGCCACAAACTCAAAACGTGTCTCTCTGAGGCTCTGTTCTAGAATCTTTGCTCTGAAGGCTGCGTTGCTAGGCAACATCAAATAAACGAAATGAGAGTCTTTTCAAGGTATTAAAAGTGTAGGCCTACGTGTGATTACGAATGGATATGTGTGGTTTGCAATTAGAATAAACAAGAAATAACATTTCCAATAATTTCCCATGATAAATTACATAATATTTGCACCTTCCTTACTTGTGAAGCTCACACCGTATTTCAAGTACACTAGTGAAATGTAATACAACGTTGCCACCTAGCGTTCAGATGTAGGCTATTTAACATTAACGTGACATTGCTTGCTTATTCTTTCGTCAACTCCATGCTTTTAGGAAAACAATCTTTTTATCATAGTTCCCTCTTAAATGAGCGATTACCAGCTCGTTTTTGTAACAGAGATAGCTGTTTATTGTCCCTAGGTTTACAGAAACACCTATTCATATTAATACGTAGCCTATGGAGTGCTGTCGACCACTGTTCATTACGGCCCAGAATGCCTTGCATGTCTTTACAACAAAACAACACAGTAAAACCTAAATGCCAGTAAACGTATGCATTTGCATACTTGTAACATTTTTAATAATACTCTCCCATCATGATATTTAACAATAATGAAAAATTTAATTTGAATACCGTCAATGTGAAAATAACTGTACTACGTCAGCAATAAATAGCTAATGTTCTCCATACCATTTCAGTTCGTAAGTCCATACTATCCATGGCAGAGCAAGGATTTCATGATTGGGCAAGGTTGCCCGGAGACATTGTGGCTGCCCAGAGACATTGTGTATACTTGGAAGGCATTGTGATAGATGTACCAGTACAACTGCAAATGTGGAAGGTGATAGTTACCAAATACGGGTGGGTGGTTTGCCAAATGCTGGAAACTTTTGGAATGTTTTTTTTTTTTTGTTTTTTTTTAGCTTATGCACCCTCACATTGGAGTCCCGAGTTCAAATACAAAATTTGGTATCGATATGTGACAGTGTTCCTGAGATATGGACGACTTCCTGTTTCGGAGCTTCGCTGCCAATTTCGTTTGGCTGTGACGGGCAAGCGCTTTCGAAAATCAAAAATCCTTCTGGTAACTTTTGTGAGGCTTGGTCCAAGGATAATGTACGTCAAGTTTCGTGGCGTTCTGACCAAATTTGTGACCTGTGAAAATGTAGTTTCGCTTCATCTTCGCGAGCAACTTACACCGGTACTGACCGGACGTTTTAAAGTTGGAACAGTGTCTCTGTCTCAAAGGGCCTAGGCGCTAGAGCTGACAAAAAAATAGGGAGACGAGAAAAATAAAACTTAAGAAGAACAATAAGTGTGCTGCTTTGCAAGCTTTGCAAGCACACTTAATAAATATAACCGCAAGCGGTGATTAACGGGGTCAGAGCAAAATGAACATGAGGTAGCATTAGTTTACATATGCTTTGATTGTTTGGGCCCAATTGTTCAAAAGAAACGTGATCGGATTTCGGTTATCGGATTTCAGTTACCATTTCTGCTATTGGATTGGATCAAATCTTGAAAATGGGTTGTTCAAAGGGAAACAAGGATCCTGAAATTGGATTAGATCACAATCTATTCTTGGTTTTGATCTGGATAAAACCTTCACCTTGTGTTGTTCAAAACTTTTGAGTTGGATTGGAATAAATTTGATCCATAAAATTAGGATTACCCTGTGCTGTAACGTTATAGTGTGCTAACCTCCACAACCTAACAGTATTCTAACAGTACTCTATTCTAGTGTGCTAATCTCCACAACCCAATAGTATTCTAACAATACCCTATTCTAGTGTGCTAACCTCCACAACCCAACAGTAATCTAACAGTAGTATTCTAGTGCGCTAATCTCCACAACTCAATAGTATTCTAACAATACTCTATTCTACAGGACTATGCATTTGTCATGGATAAGATGAAGGGTCTGATAATGGCAGGCAGTGTTTCCCACAGAATGGAATTATATTTGTGGTGGTAGGTGAAGGGGGGTGGGGGTGGGTTCTGTGTTGGAGTCAATAAGATGAACAGCCTATAATTATGCAGTTATACTTGCCTTGCACGACAAGTCCTGACAAGTAGCTGTAACGTTATAGTGTGCCAACCTCCACAACCCAACAGTATTCTATTCTAGTATGCTAACCTCCACAACCCAACTGAAGGAACTGTAGGGGGCGATGTGGGTCGAGGTAGAGTGAGTGTGGGGCGAGCAGGTAGAGCCTCGGTCAGGAGGCTCAATGGTATGGAGTGATGACATGGAGATGGCAGGTTTCGGTGCAACACAAGTGAACTTTATTTGAGTTTCAATTCATCTGTTCTTTTGTTCTTTACTTGTATGTGTGCTGCATCAAAGAGGAAACAAACAGAAAATGGAGTAATCAGTGAAATGGGGTAAATCAGTACAGATCCCAACTCACAAACAAACCAATTGACATTTGAACAATAAACTGAAATCATATGGCTATATAGGAAGGGACAACTAAACAATACTTGACATCCCAAGTCAACCAACATCACCTAATTATCTTTCACATGGGACTCCAACACACCAAACCAACAAACAAAGACCTTAACTTTACACATGATGGCAGACCTACTCTACAAACTGATAAACATCACAAAAGTCATAGTGAGGGTCATTAAAGTGATGACTTACGTTAACTCAAAGACGCACACAGAGCAGGACACACTGGAGTGCTGAGATGAACAAAAGAGTGAACTGAGGGCGAGCAAACAATTTATCCTGGTCTGAGCCTCTGCTCCGGAGCTACAGGGTTTCCCAGCAGGTAAACTGGGTGTGGTTAGGTGGCAGAGCCAAACAATCCTGCAATTTCTCCACAGTAGGGATGGGCAAATCGAGGCTTTATGAAACACTGAAACGTTTGAAGCAATTGTGCTGAATTGTTCCGAAGCTTCGAAACAATTCCGACACCTCAGAGCTGTTTAGGGTGAAACAAATCTGTCAAATGCTTCGTATTGGAGACGTAGTCTTTAAAGTTCGTGGCTCACTGTATTACCTGTGTTCAGTCTTCGTCAAAAGCTAAGCAGTGATGTCCTTGGTCAATTACTGGATGGGAGACCACATGAAGTAAAGAGATTCTTATTGCTGCCACTAGTGTTCTCTAAATCACTTTCTTCTTATAAAACATACATAATCTTACATAAACAGATACGATCTGAAACAATACCTTACAAATCAAACGGGGCTCGAACCACATTTGAGCAGCCTGGGCTAGGCCTACCGTGCAAAATACGCCCTCACTAACCACTACACCATCATGGTTATTGCTTAAGGAAAGTCTACACTGTTAATTGAATGTCTGCGGGCACGCCTGCCGATACCGGTGAAATGCACCGAAGGTTCACTTAACTTTGGTCACATGACATGGGGATTTTGAACAATGTTTCGAAGCAGTGGTTACATGACATGGCTGTTTTGAACCACGTTTCGAAGCAGTGTTTCGAAACACTTGTGCTTCGAAGCCTCGACACTGATTCGAGACGTCGGTTTCGAAAGTCACACCCCTACTCCACAGCACTTTCACCTCAAGCCCTCCTTACACTAACAGACTTTGAAAAGATTTGCAAAGATTTGGAAAAGATTTTTGTAAGACTACAGTCTCAGACCCTTTCACATCTAAAGACAAGTAGTAGAGTTTTAAGTCACATACTATGATTTTGCAATGACTAGGGATCTTGCAGGGTCACTATTTACAAGACTGCAACACGATTCCTTTAAATTATTACCCATTGTGCAATAGATAAACAGGAACTGAAAATTATAGCCTACTAAACTCAGTCGTATTTTCGTGTTTCTGCAGCATTGTTTCATGCGTGACATCCTTAACCGATACAGAGTTGTTCTGTCAAGTGGAAGAGTCCACTAAATATGTATAAGAAGTGACAAATATAAGAATAACAAATAATTATAGGCTACAGCTGTGTCGGAGTCAATAAGATAAACAGCCTATACCTGCACTACAAGTCCATATTGACAAGTAGCTGTAATGTTATAGTGTGCTGAAAGTGCCAACAGCATTCTATTCTAGTATGCTAACCTCCACAACCCAACAGCATTCAAACACTAATGATTCAAGTGGGATTTGAACTCTCAACCTAAGGATCACCAGTACAAGGCATTATCCCACTGAGCCACTGTCAATTCTACATGTTGGCCAGTCACATTCACATGGTGAAAATGTGTATTGGTAATAACACAACAAGAAAAACTCCAAGCATACATTTGACAATAAAATGAAGGTCTTTCCTAAGAGTACACCTGAAAACTTTTTGAAATTCTGGGGCAATTAGACATTTGTAGAGATGAACACTAATGGATGAAATATAAATATGATAGACGTAATGATGAAGGAAAAATAGTAAACAAAGAAGTTACCCTAAATGTAATAGAGAGTCCCGGCATTCTAATTCTTGGCAACTGATGAGTGTGAATGTTGATTGGCTGATGTCATTCAGGTGCTGTTCAATGGTGTGAATCTTAAATGACCAATAGCATGTGCACATTGCTCCTAAAGCTGTAATAGGGATTTGAACTCTCAACCTAAGAAACACCAGTACAAGGCATTATCCCACTGAGCCACTGACAATGACAATGATACACATTAGGCAGTCACTTTCACATGGTGAAAATGTGTGTTGATAAACACACAAGAAAAACTCCAAGCATACATTTGACAATAAAATGAAGGGCTTTCCTGAAATAGTACACCTGAGAACTTTTTGAAATTCTGGGGCAATTAGACATTTGTAGAGAAGAACACTAATGGATGAAATATAAATATGATAGACTTAATGATGAAGGAAAAATAGTAAACAAAGAAGTTCCCCTAAATGTCAGTGTCTCGGCATTCTGATTCTTGGCAACTAATGACTGTGTATGTTGATTGCCTGATGTCATTCAGGTGCTGTTCAATGGTGTGAATCTTCAATAACCAATAGCTTACATGTATGCAGGTTGAGCCTAAAGCTCTACCAGGATTCAAACCCTCAACCTAACAAACACCAGCACTAGGCATTATCCCACTGAGCCACTGACAATACTACATATTGGGTAGTCACATTCACATACAACATCAAGAAAATTCCTAGCATACATTTGACAATAGAATTAAGGGCTTTAAAAAAAAAAAAAAAAAAAAAAAAAAAAAGAGTACAGATTTGAAAATGTGCACTGTTAATGGTATCCACCTAATGATGGTTGTATGGTTATTATCCAATAAAAAAAATACTCATATAGGAATATAGGTGATATAGGATAAATGGGCTGAGTGGTCAAACTTTATTGGCCTATCTCTCTGAAATGGAACAACATATCCAAATTATTTTGATAACTTTTGTGAGGCTTTGTCTAAACATTGTCTGTGAGAATTTTGGTGAAGATTTGATAATTTTTGAAGCCTGTGAAACCTTTTATGATGTTTGGCTTTTCTCTGAAATTGTGGCAAAAGTAAACATTTCTAGAGCATAAGACCAGGGTAAAAAAGATGCATCTGAATGTAGAGATTAATATAATGAAAGAATTTTGAGTCTAGGTCAATCTGGTAAGGAGAAATAAGCATTTTTGACAAGAGCGCCACTTTTGGGTGCAGTACCTCACATTTTGGGTTATGGGTAGTGGGGGGTACTGGTAACAATACTTGAAAATGTCAAGTTTCTAGGACTTATGGTTTATAGGAATATAGGTGATCTAGGAAAAAACCCTAAGTGGTCTAACTTTATTGGCCTATATCTCTGAAATGGAACAAAATATCAAAATTCTGAGCAATAACTTTTGTGAGGCTTGGTCTAAACATTGTCTCTGAGAATTTTGGTGAAGATTTGATTATTTTTGAAGAGTGTGAAACTTTTTATAATGTTTGGCTTTTCCATGAAATTGTGGCAAAAGTAAACATTTGTAGACCATAAGACCAGGGCCAAAAAGATGCATCTGAGTTTAGAGATTAATATTATGAAAGAATTTTGAGTCTAAATCAATCTGGTAAAGAGAAATTAGCATAATTAACTTTTTTTTTCCCAATAGCGCCACCTTTGGGTGCAGTACCCCAAATGTTGGGTTATGGGTAGAGGGGGGTACTGGTAACCATACTTGAAAATGTCAAGTTTCTAGGACTTACGGTTTATAGGAATATAGGTGATCTAGGAAAAAAAAGCCTAAGTGGTCTAGCAGCTACGCTGCTCGGACCCCTAATAATAATAATAATAATAATAATAATAATAATAATACTTAAGAACAATAAGTGTGCTGCTTTGCAAGCACACTTAATAGCATGTTGAGCAGGAGAAGTTGAGCACTAGGCTACCATACATCCTCAAATTATGCCCGGGATTGATTCTATTTATAGCAGGACAAATAAAGGCAGGTTCCCATATAAGACGGGGTAACAATTGCCTACACTATACCATACCAACAATTGCCATTAGTCCACTAGAAGACATTGTTCGATTTAAGTCAATGAAATAACCTCTTCTTAATATTTTATTATATGTTGTATTGTATTGTATTATGTTGGTTGGATTAATAGCCTACGGTTGGCAAAGAAAAGTCGTTTTCCTACCATGGGTCTCCAACACACGTTCTCAAGCTCATTCTCTTGCCACCCCTTTCGAGCTAATTGCCAGAGGCTGAAGCCTATTAAACACAATTGTTGCGACTCAAGACATTCCAGCCTACAAATTTTTATTAAAAAAAAAATACTAAATCATGCATAGTTAAACAATAACTCAATTTAGGCTACTTGTCTACGCAAAAAGGTTTCCATTACAGCACAACCCCTATTCAATGAAGGGCTGCCTTGTCTCGCAATAAACAGCAGTGGAAATCCCGACACTTTTTCAACTACATGAAACTTAACAGTGAACCATCAAATATCTCCCAGATTTCAGTGCCCATCAGTCCCAACATTTAGCAATATATTCAAACAGTCCAAAAGTAAATTAAAATCCCAAACCAAACCGAGAAATGCTTTTGATAGCCTACCGGTATGCATGCCGCTCCAAACGAAATGCATGTCTAAAAAGGTTAGACATATTTAAAAAAGCCTGCCTCGAATACCAGCCTCCCTCAAATAAAGATAAATGATTTATGCTAAGCAAGTAGCCTGGATTATTTTATGATTGTTAGTAGACCAACTGGCTTCAGATATCCAACAGAATGAATATGAGATTGTGCAGTCTATGTTGGTGCACTGGTCTGTTTATGACTGCAGTTCAGGAGACGGGATGTTAGTTTGCAGAGATTTATGGTATCGTCATTAACCCATAATATTTCCGATGCACCTGAAGGCCATGATTAATCCATTTTCCTTCTCATGTCTGGCCGATCATTATCGTGTCATTGTCTGTTACAGTCATGGTTAAATGTGTCTACATAATATACATAATACATTGTTGATTTAACTAATGGCAATGTAAATCTTTCATGGCTGTTTATTTGCCCGTGTGCTAGGTCCTTTCGAAAATTCTGTATGTATGCTATTCTGTATGTCTCCTCTCTAACCACTCCATTCCTCCTTGCTGGTCTTCAGGCTGTAGGGACTAGTAGGTTTCCACAAACTCTATGGCGAAAGAGCAACACCTCTAGCAAGCACAAAGTCTTCAGGCCAATACTGCACCCAGTCATTCACCTTTTTTCCAAGCACAATGCACTGTGCTTGTCGTCATTCGTAATCCCCATTAAGTCATGGCAGCTGCAAGCACAGGGATGACATTACTTCCCAGTTTTTCATTAGTCCTACATTAACATCTTAATCTTTTAATTTCAGGAACAGCTCCTCTTTGTTTAATGTGAATGCCTCACTCTCTAAGTTAAGGGTATGCATCTGTCGGCAGTGGAGTACTAGACCCCCAACTCACTGTAACTATCTACTTCACGCATGGATGCGGGGCTGGTTCTCATAGGCTATAGCCAAAATTCATTGAGGGACAATGCTTTGGTTCATATTTAATCTTACTTCATCCAGGTCACGTGGTGCCAACTTAGATAACGAGGTAAGTAAGCTATATCTAACCCTGTACTCTTCATGTCTTTATCCCACCACAGTAGGAGCAGGCGCGCCTGCAGGTGTACGTCCGTACGCACTGTGCGTACCATCACTCAACAACGAGAGAAAATTTACCGTGTGTGTGTGTGTGTCAGGGAATCACTCGACAGAGAAAGGCGAACAGGGAATTAGTTGCAAGGACCAGGCTTTTATTTGCACAGGGTTGACTAGGACAGATCCACACAGAAGTCGTAGCAGTAGACCAGCGTTCAGAATCAAAGTCACAAAAGAATACAAAACGCACAGAAGATAATGTAGCAAAAGGCTCAGAGGAATCACAAAGTACAAATAAAATATGTCAAAACTCTCGAATAAACAAAGTGCAACAGAAATACAAAGTAACAACTCAATGATGAAAAACCAGAGAGTACTTAACTTAAATAGGGAGTAGTATCCACCAGAATCCAAAAACAGAGTCCAAGGAAAACTGAGAAACTTTCAAAATAGTCCAAGAAACCACAGGAAAAGGTTCACCAAGGAAAGGACTTGACAAAAACCGCAGGAGCAGAGAAACTAGGAGCCACTTTCAACGACGCCCAGTGACCAACTGTGGCAGAGGGGATGTTTATATGGGAGTCCGCACAGGTGTGCCCAATTAGTACTCTGGGGAGTGAGAACGAGGAAGTGGAGGTTCATTAGGAACAGGGGGCGTGGTCACCGAGCAGCCAGGCAAGGACGTGACAGTGTGTGTATATTCACACCATATTGGCCTACCATACCTTTCCAACTATGCACAGTATCCCATTAGTTGCATGCCATCAGGCTATTTACAATTTTCTATTAAGTAAAGTTAGTGAACACTAATCAAAATTAACGCGCACACATGTTTGAGCAGGAGAGAATACGCACGCAGGCACGCATAGGCTACTTGTTTTCTTTTACTCGGCTTTCTATATGGTTATCAGCACACAATGTTGAGCTAATTCACTAACTCAATACTCATCATGGATATCACAAGTTTAAACAACGAAAACAGAAAGGATGGAGGCAGCAAAGCTAGAGGAGCTATTCAAGATGGGCAAGAACAAGGTTGGCTAAGCAATTGGTGTGCTTGTCAGAACGACTGCATTACAGCTGTTTAAAGCCAGACGTTACAGTGCGCTATAACACAACTAAAGGTAGCTTTAGCCTGTATAGGGATGTATAAAGTTGCCCAAATGAATAGGTAACTGTAGACGTTGTTGTTGCATTATTGCATGTGGATGTTGTTATGCTATGTATGGACGAACCTAAAGGAAAAATACTGTCCACGCGTGAACGTTTTTTTTTTTGGGATGGGTGTGCGTACCATAGCATTAATTCCTGCAGGCGCCCCTGAGTAGGAGCAGCAGCATAGTGAACTCGCATCGTTAAATCTTTAGATCTTGCAATTCACTTTTGAATATCCATATGTCCCTGGATCTCAATCACATTTTTCTCAATCGTCATATGATCAAATCAATTGATTATCAATTCTCAATCACCAATTCACTCTAACTATCTACTTCTTTACAGGGACTGTGGTGCTGGTTCACATATACTAAACATCCATTTACTCTTTGCTCAGGAGCAGTGCACTGTTTCACATTTAAGCTTATTTCACTCAGTCAGCATGATGAAGATTACTCTTCTATCTCTTGTCTTGTTTATTTAAGTTATATGCTAAATCATCCTCAGCGACCATCCATAAGTGCCAGTGTACTCCAGCTATGTATCTGTTGATTTGTATTTTGTTTTGTTTCAAGTTATGTTGTGCCCTTAGGTCTGCTTCTGGTTAGTTAACCCTGGTTCTGAGCTCTGCAAGCATTCTTTCAGCAGCTCTGTGTTTAATGGGTTACTTTCAGCAGCTGCCGACAACACCCCCACCGCCTCAACATAAAAATGATAACCGGTTTTGCCAATACTCACTATACTGGAAGTGCATTTTAACAGTAATGTATAGCCATAGCTGCCAACTCTCACGCATTGGCCGTGAGACACACGCATTTGATTAGTTTCACACACTCACACGCCACACCCACGATTTCTCACGCTGAAGTGTCAACCCGGTCGGTCAGATGCCTGAAAAATAAGTTTAGACTATAGATCTACCTGTTGAGCCACGGTTATGCTTTCAGAGACGGTGAGAGGGTTCAAGAGCACCCCCTGTCTGTGGAATTTTCTAAATTTTCTCTCATTTGCGATGCTACTTCAAAAGCCACCCCAGGCGCATTCCCCCGGCTTCAGGTAGGCCTATGCTTTGAGTATTTTTCACGCTGAAGTGTCAACGTGGTAGGTCAAATACCTGGCAGATGAGGTTCAACTAAACTAAACCTATACATGATATCACACATCATGTGAACGAGCGGAATCTAAGCTTTCCAATGATATTAGCGCCAAGTTGCTGTGATAAATGGTTTGCGAGAAAATTATCATTGAACCGACGTGCAATTTAGGCTAATCATATTTGCATTTTGCACACAGTGCACACCCATTACTCTCGGTTTAATATCTCACTAACCCTTCACACAACATGTGGCAAACCTAATATCACAATAAACAGCAAACCGTACCGAATACGAGGATATAAAGCATGCCTCTGTTTTTGAAATTGCAACACATTTCAACATTGCCTCATTGGGGCGAAATTATAATGTATTCTAATGTAAACTATTTGTCAGTAGGCCTACATACATTTTTGTAAATTGCTCAGTAGATTATCCCACTATCATGGTTCTTATATTGTCAGGTTCCAGCCAATCCCACTTACACAGATAAATGAATATATTTATATTGCCATGCTTTCTAGTGACATTAATGCAAAAATATAAAGAAAATCAAATAAGGAGACACAAATATTGATATAAAGCCTGACATAAGCCATATGCAAACATTCACATCATGCAGATATGGGTACATCCTGAAAAAGGAATAGCCTGTAGGCTATGGCCATTACAATGACCAATATATTATCTTAAATGAACTAGCTGAAAAACACAGGTGACCACTTCTGCATAATTTCATGGAGTGCTGAACATTTCTGAACTGTGAAATGTACCATATGTTTTTGTGGTTGTGAACTTATTGCAATATCACCATAACTATTCCACCTGTGTATGCATGGTTATAATTCTGAAGTGCAAAATAACTTAGGCTACAGCACAAATATTTCCATAAAAATAAGCAAGTCTGACCTCTGAATTTATTTTTAAAAGTGCACCAGATTGATAGCCTGGCGGGCCATCCTATATCATTTAAATGTATAGTCTGGAATCGAACCATTCACCTTGCTTAATCCAAGGGGCGGGCAGAGAATTGTCTTTCAAACTGCCTAGGCATGCAATAGGCCAGCGCTACGACCATATCCGTATCCTGTCGGCAAAACGGCAAATACATCCTTCTTCGAAAGGAATGACTTAAGTGCATTGTGTTGCTCAACTTTCAAAGAAAAGCACAAGTCCAACTCCTCCAAAGTTGACGTAACGCCCGATTCAAACAACCGCTCTTCGTTAAGCCATAGCCACCTTCCTTGTTGTTCACCGTCGCAGGACTGTTGTTATCCTGTTAAGCCCGCCTTTAAGACTCTCTAACAAAATAGAGCTGTGATTGGATGACGTCCACGGCATCAGCCAATAGAAATCCCTATGGTTTGACTAGACGTACAGGCTGAGCAAATTAATTTGCTGCCGCTAGGGTGCGTCTAGATTTCTAGGCTACCAGATTGATGCATTTAAAAGTTAAAATATACAAACATTTCTTAAATTCTTACAAAACACCCACCCACTTTTTAAAATTGTTAGTTTGGACCCCCACTATTGCCGTCGCGAAATACCAGTGCTGTTTGTGCCAAATAAATAATAACCTATAGGTTTATGTAAAACTCCCCATTAACAGCATCACGTCACTAACCACAGCTAGACTGCACAATGGTAGGCCTTCAAAAGCATGACATTTTCACTTTAGTTTGATATTTAATTTACTTTATCCGCTTTCATGCGTTCATTGAACGTCCGCAGTGCTGTAATGGAAACCTTATTGCGTAGCCAAGTAGCCTATATATTGAGTTATTTTTAAATTATGCATGATTTACTTTTTATTAATTTCGTAGGCTGGCTTTATTTTGTTATATAGAAGTATCTAAATAACCTGGTAAAATGTACCAGAATTCAGGAAATTGCATCTAGTCCAAAAAAAAATTTCTGGGGGAGGACCCCCATACCCCCCACTGAAATGTCCCACCCACTTTCAGAATGCCTCCATCGCCCATGGTCCTAGCATTAGGCTAGATCCCTTTGATACCAATGTTAATTTAACTCTGGGACCCTGGTCCCTACACCTGAGAAACAATGTACTTTTTTTTTTACTGTACGGTATAATGCTGAACGAGCCAAACAAAGATTTCCCCAGCAAAATTTTGGTTGGCCCCACCAAATCTCACTCCAAGGTTTTTTGAAAAGTTGGCAGCCCTGTATAGCAGACATCCCAACCTAACCTACTTAGATACTGAAATGCAGATGTTTGTTCAATAATGTCTAGTCAGTACACCAAATAAGGAAGGCCTATTGATAGAAATTGTGATAGTAAAATATGTAGATTTTGGTAGTTTGGCCTTTTGATGTAGCCTTGGCAACTAGCCATCTAGTATAGGCCTGAGTAATATGCAAATGAAATTACACTTGTTAAACTCACCTCAACAAGTCTTTTGCAATCATTTAACCCACCGTGAGCAATGCTAAAGTCACTGTTACAAACAGTGCAGTGTGCAATACTATCATTATGTTTTACTCTTATGAGACAATTGGGTACACTTTTGTGTAGTCTGCTGTGAAATGGGTCTTAAATGTTCCTTTTTGAGGGGCACTGACTCTGCCATGATGCTCCTGTTCCTAGATACACTAACTGAACTGATTAATTAAGTTTGGGAGAAAAGAGATGTAAGCCCACCTACACTGAAAACTGATTTAGGTTGATTTAGCAAAACAGACCAGGATGCTCTCTGTCTTGGATGCGCGTGCAGGCACACACGCACCACTCCTCTCTCTCTCCCTCTCTGTTGTGTGCGCGTTAAACTTAGATGCACACGCGATTTGAAGTCCTGTCTGGCTTGCGTGCTCTTGTTCGCTCTAGGTTCCGGGAGATTTTATGTAATTTGCGGGCGTCAAGATATCAATATGTGGGAGACTCCCAAAACTTCGGGAGACTTGGGATGTCTAGCTAGACAGCACTTTGTCGCCAGCACAGAATGTACAACGTACCTTAATGTTGTCATGTTTAGCTGACACAAACTCAAAATAATGACTGTATAGATAAAACGTACATCTCTCTCTTCCTTCCATTGTTGTTTATGTTTGTGTCGCTGCGTGGTTTTACACGTGAGTTGTCCTCATGCTGAAAAGGTTGGCATAGCCTACATGACATTAATCCCCGAGACAAGAAGAAAGCAAAGAATATATCTTTTGACTAAGGAAAATGACAAAAATAGTAATGCACAGTGATTTAGATAAGTAACTTTAATCTGATTACTGGTTTGTAAATAGTAGCGCGTTAGATTACTCGTTACCGAAAAAAGTGGTCAAAATAGACTAACGCGTTACTGGTATCACTGGTCTTCCCTTATTTACATTCACAAGGTTCTGGTCTCATTTACTAACCTGATGTTACTAATAGAATAAAGAATGGTTCACAATTCATTTAACTGCCATGGCTGGGAGATGTGGCCTCTACAATAGGCCTATACTGGTTGTTCATTTAGTATTTGTACTGCTTCAACAGCAGCTGCACTAGGATTACCCACTTCCTCAATCAAGTCGCTCGGGAGATGGTTCTCGTCTTTTATATATACAGTAAGACCTCAGGATCGAGTCATTCTGGACGCTCAAGTAGCGCTGTCAAGAATCTAAGGTAAGCTTCTTTGCAAAGGTCTGGTGGTGGTTCAAAGGCTCAGCTAAAGCCTTATCTCGATTGTCCCAAGCCATTCTGAAGTGCCGGCGGTGTCACTTCGCACCGCCGGCACTTACGCACAGAGTTAAGTAGCATATTCATACATAATAGTCACATACGCACCGCAGCCCCTGGTCAGCTTCTGCAAGCTCAAACCACTGCACGTTTAGTCACAACATTTCATGCCTATCCATTTCACTTCTTAGTAAGCACAACACTTCTCAATCGACATCGACATATAGGGCCAATCTCAATTCTCTATTTTACCCCTCCACCTTCCCCTTGCCCCTTCCCCTCCCCCTACGTCTTGGCCCTTGAAACAGAGTGTTAAGGGCTAGGGGTAACAACATACCCCTATGAATTGCTCGCAAAAACATGCTTTTCAGTTGGGATGAATTTTATTGACAATTTTAACCTTTTTTGGAATCGCAGGGAATACTTCAGACCAAATAGCACAGAGCTGAGTTGGACTGGGGCCAAGATCTTAACCGAATACCATCACCTCTCTCTCCTGCACCCAACATTTTTTCTGCCAACCTTGAGCCGAGCCTCTGATAAGCGCTCAGTGGCCATACAGACGGAACAAGCGGATGACACCAACATCTCAGCTAAACCAAAACACTCTGCACAGGCTGAAACAGAGATATGCCCAACCTCCCCTGCTGTGGGGCCCTCTGATAACCACCCGCTAGCCTCCACTGAAATGCAGACCTTGGAGAAACATAAACAACCAGCTCAACAATGCCAAGCCATGTCCACTGGACAAGATAAGATGGGTGCTGCTAAAATGACTCAAAGTCAATCACTGGCGTCAAACTCCCTGGAATCTCAGCAAACAAATGGATGTGATGAGCATGAGGAGATAGCACCTATCAAAGCTGCTGAGAGGATATCAGAAAGGAAGGGTCATGTTGTAACACCAGTACCAATACCCCTCCCCACCTCCGTCGTCTCCTTGTCACCACAAAGACACAACAACATGGAATACACTACTGGAATACTTGCTGAAAGCGGAGCATCTGCAACAAACTTCCCAGAACCTCAGCAGGCAGATGGAGACTCTGGATCAATTTTCAACCCCAACCTCCTTGATTTCCCATCACCACCCACACCCAATCACGTCCCCACCCAATCAAACTCCCCAGGCCACACAAACCCCCTAATCTCCCATCCCCATCCCCACCCCTTCATCCCACCACCCACTCAAACTCCACAGGATCCCCTGAATACCCATCACCATCCCCACCCAAGCACATGATGTTCCCTGCAAGAATGGAGAGACTGCTACCAGTAGCCATGCAGAGTTTTACTAGCCCAAGATCATTAGCACCAAAGAAGCGAAGGGCACCTCCACCCCCTCGCCCTCCCCCTCCCTGTTTAGAAGGATCTCTTAAGCAGCAGCAACCTCTTAGTTCATTTTCTCAGCCGGCATATAGCATGGAATGTGCAGTGGAAAATACAGATGGCAGCAGCAGGGGACAATTATATGATGACTGTATTGCATGATATTCTCAGGGTCCCTGCAATATAAATGGTACTGACAGTAGTTTTGAGAACATGCGGGACCCAGTAAGCCCATGACATTCTCTATTCCTGTATTGACAAGAAATAGAACACAAATGCATCGAGCTTATAGGGTAAACCAGTCCAATCTCCTACCCGTACCACATCAACCTCAGATTTCCCCCATGCATCATATTTCCCCAACACTTAAACTAACAAAACTAGCACTCCTAAATATCAGATCTCTTTCAAACAAATCATTCTTAATTCATGATCTAATTTGCACACACAACCTTGATTTTTTTACTTTTAACTGAGACATGGTTAGATCAAGCAAACAGTGCTGCTACTCTCATCGAATCAGCTCCCCCAAACTTCAGTTTCTTGAGTGCTACCAGAGCAAATAAAAGAGGTGGGGGGATAGCCACAATTTTCAAGGCGTCTTTTCAGTGCAATCAGTCGTCATTCGGTGACTTTACTTCATTTGAATATCTGTGTGCATGCATTAAGTATTCTCCTCAGATTTTATTACTGACAATTTACAGGCCTCCAAAACATTCAGCTAAAGTTTTTCTTGAAGAGCTAGGTGAACTGCTATCAGTTGTTTGCATAGAGTATGACTGTCTTATTATATCAGGGGATCTAAACTTGCATGTGGATAATCCTGAAAACAATTATGCCAAGGAATTCATTGCACTAATCGATACTTTCTCCCTAACACAGCATGTACAGGGGCCAACACACTCTCTCGGCCATACCCTCGACCTTGTTATCACAAAGGGTCTCGATGTCTCTACAGCTGTTAAAGACCTGGCCTTATCTGATCATTTTTGCGTGTTCTTTGATGTGTCTATGTCCCCACACACTCAAAATACAGCTATGATGGTAAAAAGGAGAATCATAAATGATCAGACAAGTGCTCTCTTTGAGCAAGCACTTTCACTAAAGTCAAGTCAACTGTCAGACTCTGAAGACTTATTTGATCACTTTAATGCAAAAATGGCAAACATTATGGATGACATTGCTCCATTACAATTCAAGAAAGTTAAGGACAAACAGAAAGCACCATGGAGGCAAAATCCAGCAGTTAAACTTCTAAAAAGAGAGTGTAGGAAGACTGAAAGAAAATGGCGTAAATACAAACTTCAGATCCACTATGAAATCCATAAAGAGATGCTCCGCACATATAACTCTGAAATATGCAAAGCAAGACAGTCTTTCTTTTCTAACATTATCAATAGAAGTTCAAATAACACTCGTATTCTATTTTCAACTGTTGATAAGTTAACAAATCCCCCCTCACAATTAGCGCCTGAACTTCTCTCAACTAATAAATGCAATGAGTTTTCATCTTTTTTAAAGGTAAAATTGACAAAATCAGACTCAACATATCTGCTCAATTACAAATTCAACAACCTGAACTTCCAGCAACAAACAGAGGGAAACTAAACTTGATGTCAGAGTTCAGCTTGATAGACTACGAAACACTTGAAAAAACGGTACAGAATCTCAGCCCTTCCACATGTGTCTTGACACTCTGCCTACCAATTTCTTCAAAACTGTTGTTCACCTCATAGCGGCGGATGTCCTTCAAATTGTAAATGTATCATTGCTGTCTGGCACTTTTCCTAAATCACTGAAAACAGCTGTTGTAAAGCCACTTCTCAAGAAGAATAACCTGGATGCCTCCATGCTAAACAATTACAGGCCCATATCCAATCTACCTTTTATTGGCAAAATTATTGAAAAAGTAGTCTTTAATCAATTAACCACCTTCCTAACATCAAATGGGTATTTTGATTACTTTCAGTCTGGTTTTCGGACAAATCACAGCACTGAAACAGCTCTCATTAAAGTTTCCAATGACATAGCCTCAACACAGATTCAGGTAAAACATCAGTCCTAGTGCTACTGGACCTTAGTGCAGCATTTGACACTGTTGATCACAATATTTTACTACACAGACTAGAACACTGGGTTGGATTTACAGGCATAGTTATCAGCTGGCTAAAATCATATCTACAAGAAAAGCTTCTTTGTTGCCACGGGAAACTGTACCTCAACACCAACGTCCTTGACCTGTGGTGTTCCCCAGAGGTCGATCTTGGGGCCACTATTATTCAACCTCTATATGCTCCCACTTGGACAAATCATTCAAAATAATTTGATTTCATATCATAGCTATGCAGATGACACACAAATTTACTTAGCTCTATCACCAAACAACTATGGTCCTCTTGAATCTATGTGTCAGTGTATAGAACAAATCAACACCTGGATGTCTCAAAATTTTTCTTCAGCTGAACAAAGAAAA